>NW_022589720.1:20366668-20826196 GCF_004348235.1 Phoca vitulina
TTTTTAAATTGTCTTTGGCTATCATAATTTTATCAATTTCCTTTTTACTTTAACTTTTTTTTTTTTTGGAAAAGCAATCTATAAATGATTCAGACCATATACTTTTGAACTTGTGCTGGAATTTGTTTTTTTTTTCACTTTTATTTTTCTTTTACTTTTAGAAGACTACAATTATTTTTTTAACAGATATTAACAAACATAGTTTCGATACTATGAATGCAACTTTTAGTTTCTATTTTAACTGGTAGGCAACAATGTGCACATTTTGCATAATGAAAATTAATATACATCTGTAATGCCTAAACTCTGACTACATTATAATCAGCTGACTACTTTTTAAGCATGTGCTGGATTTTAAATATTACCTTTAATATTTACCAGCTATGTGAGTCTGCAGAAATTTTTTAACTCATTCGTTTTGTTTCTCAACTTTATGCTAGAAAGGTATACACACACACATACACACGTATACTCTGAAATATATGAGGATGTATTCTAATAGATATGTTTATATATATATATATCAGAAATAATGTATATACACAAACATCAGGAGTTATATTTATACTTTTGAATTCATTCTAATCCTACATTGTTCTTCCTTGTCTTCTTGATTGATATTTCCCTTCTTCCCCACTGAGGAACCCAGTTCTAAGCAATAATATATTTTTATTGCTCAATCTTACAAATTACAGACTACGGTTTTAAAAAATTACTAAACTCCTATCATTATCTCAGAAATACCAAGCTTTCAGTAGGTGCACCTGTGTGTGTTTGTACATGTGTTTTAGCTGAGGGTTTATAGTTAAAGTACTATCTTCAAATGTTACTTGGACAGATTATTTTTATTATTCTTGTTATATTTTTTAGTTTATTCACCTGAAATACCCTCTGATTTATTTGTTCAGTTTGCTCTCAGTTTGGCATTATTTGTTCTTATCCCTCTCTCACATGCTCCTCCACCCTTGTTAATTACTGGTTTCATTAGTGTCCAGTTTTTCATTACAGAAAATAAGTGGACAAAAAATCCTTCATACACAAAATCTAGAATGCTTATAATGTTCCCAATATTTCATAATTACTCTCAATGTACAACCTTTTGTATGTGTATTTTCATGATATCAGAGGTCTATTTCCAAGGTAAATTCCTTGAAGTAGGATTGCTCTGTGAAAGGATAAAGGGAAAACATAAGATTTACAGATGTGCTAAAGTCATCTTTGTAGGGATTGGATCTTTTTTTCCTCCTACCAGTAATCCATGTAAATGCCTGTTTCCAATAGCTTCATTAACAGTATATTGAAGAATATTGGAATTTAGGGCAATCCAAGGTTTACAAAATTGTATCTGTGTATGTTTACATATGCATTTCTCTTGTTATAACTGAATTTGAATTATTTATCTGTATTTAAGAACCATCTTGTATCTTTTTTTGTGAAATATGTGTTCATATGTTTCTCCTATTTTTCTCTCATATTTTTTTGGTCTTTATATCCTCAATTTTTAGTCTTTTACTTACTATGTACTTAGCCCTTTATAGCTTATGATATATTTTATAAATGTTTTCCCACATTTTCAGTTAGATTTATCAATCTGTTCTATTATTGCATCTTAATTTTCAGTTATAATTAGAAAACCTTCGTCTATACAAAGGTTACAAAAAAATACAAAGGATTCTACCCATATTTTTTCTCTAGTGCTTATATGATTATATTTTACATTTATAGCTATGATCAATTTGAAGTTTCTTATTTTGTATTGTTTGAGTAATGAATCTATTTGTTGTCTTCTCTCAGATCACTGCCCTCTTTCCAAATGCTCAATTTTGATTGTATGTTTTTATGAGTGTATTATAGATTATAAATTTTGTATTTAAACTTTTACCATATTAACTTTTTAAATCTTTTAAAATCTTATCTATTTTTTGTCTATGTGCCCTGATTTTAACTGAGTATTGTGTGTTAATGTGTTCTATTTTCAATGTTTTTAAATAATTTATATCTACTTACTTTCTACAGTTTGCTTTACATAGGTATTTGCTATGTTATTAGAAGAATAGCCGCGCACCTGGGTGGCTCAGTTGGTTGGGCGACTGCCTTCGGCTCAGGTCATGATCCTGGAGTCCCTGGATCGAGTCCCGCATCGGCCTCCCTGCTCGGCAGGGAGTCTGCTTCTCCCTCTGACCCTCCCCCTTCTCATGTACTCGCTCTCTCTCATTCTCTCTCTCTCAAATAAATAAATAAAATCTTTAAAAAAAAAAAAAAGAAGAATAGTTATTCATGTGGGTTTTTTTTTTTTTTTTGTCTTTTAGCACTAAAAATATTTCTCATTAATTTTTGTTTTGTTTTGTTTTTGAGAGAGAGAGAGGGAGTGCAGGAGCAGGAGGGAGGGGCAGAAGGAGAGGAGGAGAAAGAATTTAAGCAGGCTCCACACCCAGTAGAGAGCCCCACACAGGACTAGATCTCACAACCCTGAGATCATGACCTGAACTGAAATCAAGAGTCAGACATTTAACCAAATTGAGCCACCCAAGCACCCCTCTTATTAATGTTTTTTGGTGGGATTCTTCTTTTTTATATTCATATTACGATCCCTACTTTCTTAATTTTTTATTCCACTAGTATTTCCTTTCTCGTGTGTGTGTGTGTGTATCCTTGTCCACACTTTTATTTTCAACTTGTATCAATAATTTGTTTTTAAATGAGTCTCTTTTTAGAGAAGAGAGCTGAGGATTGCCTTATGATACAATTTGAATTTTTTTTATTACTAAATAAAGCCCATTCGGATTATTGATATGCTTGATAAATTATACAGGAACTCTGTCATACTATTTTATTTTATAATTACTATAATTTATGATTATTATACTATATATTATATCATACTGTATTATTCTATACTATATAGTATACTTTATTGTAATGGATTTTGGACAGTGCATGGTGAGTTCTTGACCTTTTTGAATAGGAGATTAATGTGATTTCAAAATCACTCTCAATAGTTGAAAACTCACATCTGAATTGATAATATGAATCCGAGATCAATTAATTAAATGATACAAGTAGAAAAAAATAACAGTATAGAAATGATTTTGGTCATAGAAAACAATATGATGTGATGGTTAAAATAATAGTTAAGAGTGAAACTATAAAGCATTGGGGATTCTTTGAACAAAGGTAGTGATGTATGAATCAGAACTGAAACCAAGATTTCAATTTGAAAATATAGAAATATAATGGTGGTTTTTTTTCCTAAGATTTTATTTATTTAGTTTTGAGAGAGAGAGAGAGAGAGAGCGCTCAGGCAGTGGGGGGTGGGGAGGGAGAGGACAGAGGGAGAGGGACAAGCAGACTCCTTGCTGAGCACTGAGCCCATCATGGGGCTTGATCTCACAACCCCGAGATCATGACCTGATGCAAAATTAAGAGTTGGACACTTAGCCAATTGAGCCACCTAGTTGCTCCCATGATAGTGGTTTTGATAAGACAGAAATTAAGGTGACGAAGTGTATTAAGTAATTAGGAGAATAATAATTTTACCCCCAAAATATTTCATTTCATAGTATACCATGTAAAACAATGGAAGGGCAAAAAATCCATTTTGTTTAGAGTTGCCTCAGAGTTTTAAAATGAAGGTAAAATACAATTTGCTCCCTATTTTTCCAAACATCAAAGGCTTTCTGTAAGGAAGAAGGCTGGCAATAGGTTCCTAACAATGTGTCAAGAGAGTAATTAATTCATGGGACCTTTGTACCACGTAGCATCACCATCTACAACAAGTGCAACAGGAGGCCTTCTGTTGAAAAGATCTATGTTGTTTTCTTGTGTCTCTTGTTTTTATCTCAAGGTATAAATTTTTATTTGAACTTGACAATTTGTTGTCCTTGTACTTCTATATGAATTCTCCACAGGAAAATAGAACAAATGGTGGTATAAAATCAAAAGACAATTGCTTTTTTTTCTTCCATTTTCCTTTACGATTGCAAATGTTGGGTTGAGTTGTTTTAAATATTAAAGTTATTTTTATATTCCAATATGTGAATTCTATGTTGATACGCACTTTACAGTTTTAAATTCATTTTCATATGGAATAATTAAAAATATTTGTATATATATATAGAATCTATAATTGAATATTCTTAGGGATAACAGAGTTTATCTAGTCCAGAGAAGCAGGAAGAAATGAAGTTAAAGGACGAAGATTAAAAAAAAAGGGGGGGCGCCTGGGTGGCTCAGTCATTAAGCATCTGCCTTCCGCTCAGGTCATGATCCCAGGGTCTTGGGATCGAGCCCCACGTCTGGCTCCCTGCTCAGCGGAAAGCCTGCTTCTCCCTCTCCCTCTCCCTCTCCCTCTGCTTGTGTTCCCTCTCTCGCTGTCTCTCTCTGTCAAATAAATAAACAAAATCTTAAAAAAAAAAAAAAAAAAAAGGAGGAGTACCATCAAAAATAAGAAGCCAGAATTAAAAATTGGCTTGAATAGCAATATATTTCATTGACACCTAAGTAACTTATTCCTGATTACAATCACTGAATTTGTCAATTATCAAGATAGTGTTTGAGGGAAAGGAAAATAGTTAATGCTATTTCAAAAGATGTTTAAATCTATAGGTTAACGTGACTTTTGTGCAAAAGGAACTGAGTATTCTCAAATCATTAATTTACAAAAAGAGCCTGGAACAAATGAATTTTGTATAAAATCTGATAACACATGATATTGAAATTTTCTGCATTGTCTTCCTAAATATTGTAAATATGTTAATAGTTGATATTGACATGATATTTTTCAAAGAAGCTTGCAAACACTGGAATTCTTTCTGCTCCCAACCATCAAATGCAAAAAGTTCCCAAAGACCATATATGGGAAGTATCCAGGGACTGAGAAGCTAATCATCTTTATTAACATAATAGGATTTTTTTTAAAGATTTTATTTATTTATTTGAGAGAGAGAGAGAGAGCACAAGCAGGGCAGAGGGAGAGGGAGAAGCAGACTCCCCGCTGAGCAGGGAGCCTGATGAGGGGCTCGATCCCAGAGTCCTGGGATCATGACCTGAGCTACCCAGGCACCCCTTAACAGGACATTTGGCATCCAAATGCCAATATTAATGTGGGCTAAACCATGTCATGAACTATCCTTTTCCTGGACTGCATGACAAATTAGGCCCACAAAGCAAATAATTAGGCTTCCTTTGTATTCTTTTAGAAGATTAATATGTTAATATATTATTTGCCTACTGACAACAAATAATAACAATGAGGCAAGAAATATTTTTTTATTCAATATCTATATGTTTGGTCTTGTCTAGGACTCTTACTCAAATATTCTTCAGGTAGTGTCTCTAGTCCCTGTGTCAGCCCCTGGGAGATGAAACAGCTTGCAAAGAAAGGGAATAGGAATCTTCCTGGATAGTCTCCCTAGTGGAAGCACCCTCAATTTCCATACCCCAAGCTGTGTGGAAACAAAAAGAATCAAAAGAACCCCTACAAACTATGTTTAATCTTCTTACTAAATCGGACCCTTAAAAAACAAAACAAAACAAAACATGGTCCTGTTAGCCCACCAGTTCATACCAGCACTCCCCATTTCTAGGAAAGATATGGATAAACAGGACACTAGAAATTGTAATATATTCCAGGGGAATATAATACCTGAACAAGACCCTGAGTGATGTCTGGAAAAGGTACCATATTTCCCTACTGCATTCTCTTCTCTTACTTTTCAAGTTATAAGAAAGTTCCCAGAACCTGGTTTACTTAGAAAGAATCAACTGTGCTCCAGACAAAGGCAAATTCTTCCCCTGGGTAAATAGAAACTACTCACTGCTTACACTGCACCTGCATTGACAATTCTATCCATATATATTGGATCATTCCCATTAAAAAAAAAAAAAAAAGCGGATTCCTACAAATTTCATAATATTCTCTTTTGATGCCACTTTCTCCTCCACCTATTTCTTTTTCAACTTATAAATTTCTTGAAAAAAAATTATCTCTACTCAATTTTTTCTCATCCAATACTTTGTGAACCATTCCAAATAGACTTTTACTCCTTCAGTATTCTCCCAGCATGGATGCTAAGCATATTAGTTGCTTTGCATACTAATCATTTCTCAGTTTTCCTTGTATTTACCCAGTTTTTTTTTTCTTTTCTTCAGATAAATACTTTTTTCATGTAGATTTCAGAACAGTACACCCTCAAGGTTTTCTCCTATCTCATTGGCCACTCCTCCTTGGTCTCCTTTAAAGTTTCCTCCTTAATTGTTTCTTAATATTGAAATGTCCCAGATTCACTTATTAGAAGACTTATCTTTTCTATCTTAATCTAGTGCCTCTCTGATCTTGTCTAATTTGTAGCTTTTTATATACCATTTGTACACAGAAAATTCCAAATAAATATTTCCAGCCAGAACTCTCATAAGTTCCCAAATCATATGTCTAACTGCCTGCTTTATGTCTCCTATTAGCTTTTTTGACATATCAAACTTATGTCCAAAAGATCTTGTATTATACAGAACACCTGATCTCTCTACAATCTTTCTGATCACAGTAAATGACAAGTCCACTTTCCCAGTTACACAGATTATAGAAACTTGGAATCATCTTTGAGTATTCCCATACATTTTATCTCACATCTTTGAGTATTCCCCTTCCATTTTATCTTACATTCAGGTGTGAGCAAAACCTTTCTCTACTTTCAAAATATGTCTAAAACCCACTAAGTTCTTACACATCCACTGACTGACACCCTAGTAAAAGCCATCATCATCACTCTTTTGGGTGATTACAATAGACAGTCTCCCTGCTTTTATATGTGTTCCATTTTATCTATTCCTAACCCAAAAGCTAAAAGGACATTGTTAAAATAGAGGTCAGATCATGCTAATCACTACTCAGAATCCTCCACTCTATTCCCATCTCATTCATAGTAAAAACCAAAAGCTTTAAAATGACCTACAATACATGATACATTACTTAATAGTCATTCCTTATGCACTGCAGATATGCGCTTCCCTCAGGGCTGTATTCCTACTCTCTCATTAGCCTGAGGGATCCCTCTTCAAATATCTACACTGCTCATTTATGCACCTCTTTCAGGTTTTTATTCAAATGCCACATTCTCAACAAAAATATATCTTCTTAGAACCATGTATCACAGATTTTATTAACATATTTTTAAATAACTTTCTCTAACAAAACATAAACTTCAGGAAGGAAATTATTATTATTATTATTTTAAAATTTTCTTTTATAATATATAGCATATTTTCTGGCATCTAACAGACCTTCAGTCTGTTTTGCTGAATGAATGAATGAATGCATTTCTGGCACTTTATACTTCCCCTTACTTCAAGGTAGGAAAGAAATGGTATAATTCTAGTCTGAGTACAAAGGCCTAAAGGAAGAAGATTTAACGGTATAACTTCTGGTCCAAAGGCAAGAGAAGACCAATGTCTCAGCTCAAAGACAGAGAGAGTGGATTCTCTCTTATTCTGATTTTTGTTCTATTCAAGATTTGAATTGATTGGATGAGGCCCACCCACATTGTGGAGGACAATCTGATTTATATAGTTCACCAATTCAAATGTTAGTCTTCTCCAGAAACACCCTCACAAGCACACAGAATAATGTTTAATTAAGTATCTGCTACTCCATAGCCCAGTCAAGCTGATATGTAAAATTAACCATCATGGACATTAAAGTAAAATGTTATATCAGTGTTATGATTAATTTATAACTGAATAGCTCATCAAAACCCTTTATCATTTTCCTAACTCTTCAAAGGTAATTGTGATATTCTTCAATGTATTAGAAAGGCATTTCCTAAAGCTTTATTCGTGCTTTATTTTCTACTTTGTGAAAGTTCATGTGCTATATGAATGACATTTTATAGTGTCAACAACAGCAGAAAAAAAATTATACACATAAATTCTCCTGTTATTCTCATCAATAAGAAAAAAGTGAAATGGTAATTGTGCTTTCTTAATAGAAAAAAGGCTTAGAAAGTAATCCCTGACATTTAAAAGCAGCTGAAAATGAGGAGTTTATTGCTTACAATATGCTTCTAATATTGTAGCATTGTACATCAAAACCATAAGGAAATATCTTTATTTAAACATGCATTTAATTATTTCCTATACTTTATTTTGAAAATAATTTAAATTGAAAAATAGGAAAAGAATTTTACACCATATTAAAAATAAAATAAAGAATAGCATATTTTTTTCCAAGTAGAGCTTTATTAAAATAAGCAGTAATTGTTCCAGAATTATTTCCATTGGGTAACTCAAATTATCACAAATGTTAGGGTATTAAATTTATTGATGAGTAAAAAATATATTTTTTTCACTTTATAACACTTTGATCTGGGGTTTTATTTAACTACTCAATTCAAAGTATGTTTTTAAATCAAAATATTAAAAATATAATCAACAAAGCAAAGTCAGCTACTTTCAAGATTATAGAAATAGCATACCTTATCTTTTGCCCTGAAGGAAAAATAGAAAAGGAGTCTTAGGTGATATTTAGTCATCTTTGTCATGATCCACATTCAAACCATTCAGAAGTCCTCTTGAATTCATCTTCAAAACATATATCAAATATGTTATTTTCCATTTCTAATATTTACTCCATGCCAAAATCTTCACTGGCCTCCATTGTCATAATAGGTTTCTAACTGTCCTCCTTGGTAACACTTTTTCCCTAGAGCACTTAACTAATAAGAAAAATCAAACTGGGGTGCCTGGGTGGCTCAGTCATTGGGCGTCTGCCTTCAGCTGGGGTCATGATCCCAGGGTCCTGGGATCGAGCCACACATCAGGCTCCCTGCTCAGTGGGAAGCCTGCTTCTCCCTCTCCCACTCCCCCTGCTTGTGTTCCCTCTCTCGCTGTGTCTCTGTCAAATAAATAAATAAAATCTTAAAAAAAAAAAAAAGAAAGAAAGAAAGAAAAATCAAACTACCCCAAAACCTAGTGGCTTAAAGCAAGAATGTTTTTCTGACTGTTCATGAATCTACAGCTATATGCTTCTGATGAACTTGACTGGGTTTGGCAAAGAAATTCTGGGCTTGGCTTAGGCACACTCACATGTCTGGCAGTCAACTGGCCATTGACTGATATAAAATAACCTCAGCTTAGACTATTGGCTCCACTTCATGCATCTCTTCATCCAGCAGACCAGCCTGAGCATCTTTTCATGATGATCTAATAGGACCAAATGAAAGAACAGAAGTGTGCCATGCCTCATGAGGCTTAGGCTCAGGTCATTGAGTACTGTTACTCCTGCCACATTCTATTGGCCAAAAGTTGCAAGGCCAAGGCAGATTAATGGGATGGAGAAATAAAAATGATGAGAGTTGTTGCAAAGACACATTGCAAGGATTGTGGACATGATACAAGGGTTTGGGGAAGTGGGTAGGAAGAGTGGAGAATTGTAGTCACATTTACAGCCAATTAACCATAAACTCTAAAATCTGTTTTAAAAACAGCATCCAGGGGCACCTGGGTGGCTCAGTCAACTAAGCGTCCAACTCTTCATTTTGGATAAAGACATGATCTCAGAGTCATGAAATCAACCCCGGTGTGGGACTCTTCACTGCATCTAGAGCCTGCTTAAGATTCTCTCTCTCCCTCTCCCTCTGCCCCTCCCACCTCTCTCTCTCTATCTCTCTCATAAATAAATAAATAAATAAATAAATAAATAAATAAATAAATTTAAAAACTGCATGTATGGGTGGATAAAATAGTAATGAACTGGATAAAAGCTTATATGTATTTTTTATGTATTCTTTGCAATATTCTTGCTGTTATAATTTTTCTGTAAATTTTATTTTTTTCCAAATAAAAGTTCTTATATTACATACTATAGTAACAAATCTAGGCAAAATCTCTACCACTATAAATTTGGTGTCCTTCCCCACCAATCCTTCCTGTATCATATTAAAATTTTGTTTCTGGCATGCCTTTTGCAGACTATTCACACATATTAGGACCTAATTAAAGAGCTATTGTTTGAGTAGGACTTACTCTTTGGATTTTCTTTTTTTTTTTTTTTTTTTTTTGTGGTGAAGGGTATCAGTGAAGACTGGGATTGGGAAACTGAGTTGTTTCTTTTTTTTTCAATTGCTACTGGAGGGATAATTTATAGGGAGATACTATAAGATACAAGAACTTGGTGTACAGGTGCCTCCTTCCATGCATCCAAGGTTAGTAAGTGCTCCTGTCTCATCTCATTGGAATACACTAGGTTGCTTCTTTCTTTGCTACCACAAAAACCACTTCACGGTTTTTCCTGGATTCTCCCTGGTCTTCCTTATGATATTTTTTATCCCAGTGGGGGGTGGATTTCTACAGTAATACCACAGTATTATATGTCCGGCTAGACTGAAACCATAGCCTTAAGCTACTTGTAGATCCAGTTAGATATCATTGAGGTAAAAGTGATGTAAATACATTCTACAAAAGTTTAATAAACTCTAAGCCTTGCACTGATTTTCTTTAATAATAGAATGCCAATATCATTATGTAAGGGCAAATACTTGAGGAAGTGCTCATTAACATTTTTGAGTGTTCTTGTTAATTTCTTATTCAAAAAGTATATACTTTTTGGCCCCAGAAATATATTAGCAATATCATTCTATAAGATATGCCCATGAATCAAAATAATCTGTACATGCTTAATTTTTCTTTAATATTCCTGGTAAAGTAGAGGGTAGCTGTAGAGCACTCAGACATTGAAATCTTATTTGTTATTTATCATCAGGCTCTTATTTAGACCTAGATCTAGACTTTGGCCTGTTTTTATTTCCCTGACCACTTACTTCAATATAGTTGGTTTCTATAATATAGTTATCTGTCACTGGCTATCTTCTTTCTTCTCCTCCAGGTTTATGTTTGTCAGAGAATTGCTTAACCTGTATTATATTATTATTAGTTCTTTTCATCATAAGGTTTCTACTACTTACCCACTATACCGTAAAAATACCTTAGCAGAAGGAACAGTTGGAAAACACAGCTGGGAAACAGGAAGCCATGTATCCCTGGCCAAGTTTTTTCTATAGGTGATTAGAGCTAACAGCATGACATAAATGTCCTCTCTATAAGACAATCAAACAGAAACATTTTTTTTTTTTTTTGATCCTCAACTGAAGGAACTAGAGCAGAAAAGATTAAGTGGCTAGTTTTCATGCCAAATCAAGGTGATCTATAGCTGAGTCAATAATAGAATTGCTGGTATGTAGCATATGTGCCCAAGGCATCCTCTGACCCATAAGAAAAGTTTCAGTTCAGTCTATGACTCTTGCAATAAGGCTAGGCATATGGTTTGTTGAAATTATACAATTGAACTCTTTAGAATAGGAAATCACCTTATAAATCAGCCATTCTAATATGCCTGAGATGCATAGATTTAATATATTTACCCTAGATACTCAATCATTGAACATTGACTATATAGAGCTTAGATCAAATAAGCAAGCAACTGTTTGAGTCTTAATGTAGTGTTTGTTTCAATTTTTCTAATGTTTAGGTGTATAAAATGTATAGTTAATATTAACATGTAACTATAGATAGTTTTCTTCTATAATCTTGCAGCCTTAGTAAGAAATCTTTTATCTTTAAGAAAAAGGTATAATTAATAGGCTACTCATACAGAAAAAAAAAGGAAAAGGTATATGTTTTAATCATTTTGCTTTATTCTTATAATCTTGGTGCTTTGTACTTTGGATATAGTTGATATACGCTTGTAGTATTAAATTGAATTAACTATTTCAATACTATAAATCAGTGGTTTTAGTTTTAGTTTTTCAAATGGTAAATATTTCTAATTGTTGAAATGCACAATTACAATTATAAAAGCATTGAAAAGCTAACCAGTCTCTGGGAAAGGGAACATATGTTCTTCAATTTTAACTGTAATTTCAAGACATAATGTAATATTTAATCCTTAAGCCAGTAGCTATTGAGAACTCACTATATTCAAAATACTATTTGTTTCTATGACACTGAAATTTTCCAAAGATTATTAGAAGGTAAGCGACATGGAAAGGTGTTTTGTAAGGTCCATTCAAAGGTCAATACCACTTTTAAAAAGTGAATTCTTTTCAACTGTTTGAATATGAGCTAACAATTTTTAATACTACCAAACATACCTAAGATGCCAATGGATAACAGAAAAAGTAGGTCAGAATAATGAGCGTTCTGGATCCATAGTTTCAAAATGGTGTTTTCTTTAGGGTGAGTTGGAGAATTTGGACTGATGTAATCATATTCCATTCTTTTATTGGCTGGAAAGTGACTGGAGGACTCTAAACACAGAGTCATAGCAGGTGGCCACGTTAGTCATAAGATTGGTCTAGGTTGAGATTATGAACATTGCCAGTGTTCATCAATACCTGGTGTGCTTTTCCTTCCTTATAGGAAACACAGGAGGCTGTTTCCCAGGTCTCTTGCACTTAGATAGAGCCTAGTTCTTCCTAAAGAACTTTAAACAGAAATGACATGCTTGACTCCTGGGCTGAATGATACTTTTCTTTCTCTTTCCATACTAACATGAGTTGGAAGCCATATCTTGAAATGATGGTGCTCTACAATGGACATGGACTAGATCCATGAGTCTGTAAAGGACCACCAGACTGCAGGAGACATTTCCAGATCAACAAATAATCCTTTGCTATGCTATATCAGTGGGATTTCTTGATTTCATTATCACTCCAGGATAATAGCTTATCTTGAAAAATATAGATATTTAAATATAGTAGATGGCATTTAAGTAAGAAGGATTAGGGTATGAACTAGGGAAAATATTTGAAAGCTGGGAAGTAAGACCTTGGTCCTATGAAGACACATAAAATAAAAAGGCAGATAGATCTAAAGTCTTTAAAAATGGTCAAGGCATGATGCTTGAACATGACAGACAGATGTTTGGTTTTTCAGAAGTGATCAGAAAGGAAAATAAGAAGTCTTATTATATGGCAAAACAGTGTTGCTTATTCCATAGGTATCCTGTTGATTTGATTGAAAAATGTGCTATTGTCCATACTAGGTCTGCTCTCTAGAGTACTTTTTAAAATTTCTTAAAATAAGAATCTCTAGGTTTTTTGGAAACATGCACTATAGATATGTTTATTTGTTTTAAAGTACTTCATTATCTTAAAATGAGAATATAAATAATTCCCCAATCAGAGAGTTGTTTTAATATTAAGCAAATTATAATATGTATTGCTAGTTGGGTTCTTCTAGTGGCAGACTTTGGGATAAAATTTAGCTAGCATGAGGTTTTAAGTACTCTTAAGATCAACACCTGTGCAAGGAAAGGGGAGGAAGTAAAAAATGCACCAAAGGGAGTAGTTCAGCTGCAATGCAGGCCGGCAACAACCTCGACTGATAAGTTGAGGGAACTTTGGAACAAGAATAGACTTTCAAAGTTTTCTCTAGGTGAGCTGACATGTCGAGGTCTTTATACTCCATAACAATCTGTCATTGAATGTGGCCTGTCAGGGAAGGGAAAAATAGCAGCTGGGACCATACTTTCTTCATTGATCACCACAACACATAAAGTACTTGAAACAGACCTAAGCATATTGTAAATGCTTTTTAATTTTTTATAGTGGAACAACAAAATTTATATTTCCCATAGTAATACATTAATTACCTTTGAGAACATACATTAAAACTAAGTAAGAATGCTATAAAGATAAATTAGTTACTATTTTTTTCAAATATTGTCTATTAGTGATTCAAAAATCCTTTCTCACTATAAATTAGAGACTATAGTGGAGAAGGAAGAGGTTGGTTTCTTTCATCTTTGAAATTCCACACTGTCCTGAACTCAGTAGTTCCTTTTAGAGCCCCTCTTGTGTTGGGACAAGGAGAAAGCTATTTTAGAAGAAAAGAGGGGAAAATATATGCACAGCTTATTTACTTTAAATCTGGCTTCAGGAATTCTAAAGCTGTTTCTGTCACCTGGGCGTTGGGGGTTAATGTAGAGCATGAAATCAGCCATAATACCTGGCTTGCTAAAATGTAACACGGAGGCCGCTGAGGGCAGGGAAGTTTTCAGAGAAGGCCATAGGGCTTTGGAATGCCGAGGCCCATGTCACCACTCTGCGGGTAGGAATGCCACAAGGAGTTGCCTTCCTGAAGCTTTCTTAGCCCAAACAGCGCCCTGTGATCTAAGAGATGTATGCACAGTCCCCTAGGCTATGTTTAGCAGAACTCGTAGAACACGCAGATAAGCATATGCATCTTTCCTGTAAACAGATCCTCCTAGTTTCAGTAAGACCCGTTGTCACACATCACATGCTTGAGAAACAGTGATAAGGATTTGTGATTATCCTGAAGGACAGATAAAAGTGGGAGCAAAGAAGAGGAAAGGGTCTTCATCTCTGAGCGTTGACCCCCTTGCCTTCTCCTCACTTTCACAGCAAAGTTTGGAGTCATCTTTCATCCATTGGTACAGGGATTGCTGGCCATTCCTGGCACCTGGGAAGCTCTTTGGTGACCTTGGTTAATTCAAATCCTTGTGCTCACCCAGTGGCAAATATTCACAGCAGGATATGTCTTATCTAAATGGCCATTCCTCTTAGCAGTACACCTCTACCCCTGTTTTCTAGCAGTTTATTCCAGAGACTACAGATTTACTTGGGCATTGAGAAAACTAGCAACCTTATGCTGAAAACCATGGAAGGACAGGTATAAATCTATCTTTCTCTCCCTCTCTCTTACTTTTGCTGTGTCAGCTCCAGACAGCCACTTACTTTTGGAACCTGTCAGTTGAAAATTTCAGAGATTATGTCCTCTAAAGTCAGTGGTCACATGACACCCTCTTCACTGTGCTTACAGTTGTGGGGAGGAAACTCCACCTTCCTCACAGAGCCATTATATGACAAGGATCTTAAAATATCTTTTTTATTGATTTCTCACCTACTCTATATCAAGTTTGATAATGATTTAAGGATGGTAAAATCACTTTGGAGATACCGGTCAACTAAACAGTTTATCAATTTAGTTACTCATATTAAAACTGGAGATAGAAAGCACATGCTTTTTTCAACTATGTGTTTTCAGCTGAAACACCAAACCCAGAAGAATCCCATTTAACATTCGGGAATTTTGTTTTGTTTTGTTTTGTTTTTTTTGTTTCGTAGGCCACATTTGAAGGACTGGTAGCTTAAAATACTTGGCTTCTCATTGCAATACGGAAAACACATAATGGTTGGGACAATCTGACATCCTTAAGTCTTGGGTAAGTCAAATGAACTACATTACTGAGCACCTAATTACATTTTTAAAAAAGTATATAGAATTTGATGTAGTAATTCCATTTTTATGAATTTAATCCTATAGAAATACTCAAACATGTCTACATGAGATTTTCAAAACAGTATTTTTTTTTCCTCGTAAAAAGGCAAACAGCTTAATGCTTTCTCAGAATGGGAACTTTATTTAATATATTTTAAACGGAATATTATTTTGTATACAAAATAAATTAGATATCTATGATATTCAGAAATTATTGTTAGTGGTGAAACAAGATTAACAAATACAAGGTATAATAGAATATTTCATTTATTTGTAAGTATATACACGCATATGTATAGTACATGTATACATTGTATATATATTTGCCTGTAAATGAAAATTTTCTGAAAAAAAATCCACAAGAAATTGTTATATAGTGGATAAACCTTAGCAGATAACTTGTATTTGCAATCAGAGAGGAAGATAATTTTCATGTTATATATATCAGAAGTAGTTTAATATAAATTGGTTAATACATATACTATAGTGAATTACTAATCTGCTCAATAGTTTATAAAGTTATTTATGTCAAAACATGTAATAAATATGATTTTAAAACTTAAACAAATGCAGATTAAATGAACATAAAAAACAAAGATATAATCAAGAAGTATTAAGGACTGAGACTGATAGTTAGCAAAGAACTTTCTTAGACCTGATTTTAAAGCATAATTGGATAAAATTTATGGTAAAACATAAACCATAACATTTAAAAAAATTAAGCCTACATTAACTTTGAGTGAAACAATTAGATAATTATGGAAACAGGTAATTGGAGAAAATTACCTGCTTTTCCTGGCATTCGAAGAAGAAACAAATTTTGATTGCCTAATTTTGATATTCAAATGCAAGAATAAAAAATCTTTGTTGGGTGCACCTGGGTGGGTCAGTCAGTTAAGCATCCCACTCTTGATTTTTCCTCAGGTTATGATCTTGGGGTCATGAGATCAAGCCCCATGTCAGGGTCCCCGCTGGGCATGGAGCCTGCTTAAATTTCTCTCTCTCCCTCTCCATCTGCCTCTCCCCACCACCCCTTCTCTTTCTCTCTCTCTCTCAAAAAAAAAAAAAAAAACACTTTGTGGAAAACTGGTCAGAAAAACATAGGCAAATGCTTAATGGACAGATGGACTGAGTAGACATTTTTTCTAAAGAAGACAAACAAATGGCCAGCATGTACATGAACAGGTGTTCAAATCACTAATCATCAGGGAAATGCAAGTCAAAACCACAATGAGATACCACTTCACACCTGCTGGAATGGCTATCATCAAAAAACAAAAGATAAGGCTGTGGAGAAAAGGGAACCCTTATACACTGTTAGTGGAAATGTAAATTAATAACCCGCTATGGGACACATTATAGAGGTTCCTCAAGAAATTAAATTAGAACCAATCCTATTTTGGTATATATCCAAAGGAAATAAAATACCTAATTCAAAGAGATACCTACAGTCCTGTGCTCATTGTAGCATTATTCACAATAGCCAAGCTATGGAAACAACCTAAGGGTCCATCAGTGGAGGATTGGATGAAGAAAATGTAGTATACATATACAATGAAATATCATTCAACCATGAGAAAAACCATTCCCAAATTTGCAAATCCAGCCATTTGTGACAACATGAATGCAACTTGAGGGCATTATGCTAAGCAAAATAAGACAAATACTTTATGATATCCATTATTATATGTGGAATCTTTAAAAAACTGAACAATGCTAACACTATGATGGTAATCATAGTATGATAGACATACTGTCATAGTAATAGTATCTATTCCCATAAATACCTATGGTAATTATAGTGTAATATATAAGTGGATCAAATTAATGTATTATATAAATTAAACTTACACAATGCTATATTTCAATTATGTCTCAAAACAAGGGAAAAGAAGAAAGGAAGAGATTTGTTTTCTTTTTCTTTATCTACCCTTTCCTCTCTTGTTTGTCTTTGGCATAAATTTGTCTACATTTTAAAGAATAGTAAACCTTATTTTTTACCTAGGCTATAGCAATGTAGAAAAGCAGTAGAACCGGATACAAAATGAAGATTTAAAAAATATATTATTTATGATGGGTGCATTTTAGAATGCCACTGAATTGAAATTATAATTTAG
Organism: Phoca vitulina; assembly: GCF_004348235.1. Lineage (NCBI taxonomy): Eukaryota > Metazoa > Chordata > Mammalia > Carnivora > Phocidae > Phoca > Phoca vitulina. Next base: position 20,384,077 of record NW_022589720.1, read on the forward strand.
GGGCGCCTGGGAGGCTCAGTCATTAAGCGTCTGCCTTCGGCTCAGGTCATGATCCCAGGGTCCTGGGATCGAGCCCCACATCGGGCTCCTTGCTCTGCGGGAGGCCTGCTTCTCCCTCTCCCACTCCCCCTGCTTGTGTTCCCTCTCTCGCTATGTCTCTCTCTGTCATATAAATAAATAAAATCTTTAAAAAAGAAAAGAAATTATAATTTAATTGTTTCCTTGGGGCAATAAAAGTATCATGAGATGTCAATGAGTTTTCCTTGATCTCTTCAAGAATAGACCATGTGAACAACTATTCAGTATAACCAAGTACACTACCAAGATTAAGAATAATTTTTATTAAGATACATAAAATAAAAATGAAAAGAAAGAACAAAATATTCAAATCTGTTAAACCTAAAATAAATTTCATAGAAAAATACCTGGATATAAATAGATATCAAGATAGGATAGGTGAATATGGGATCTAATAATAAAATTAGTTAAGTTCTCTATTTTTAAAAACTTAACACATTATTTATTTGTAATTACAAATTAAATTACCATGTATGCCACATGCAATTTTATCTTACATTAAATATGTCTAAACATGACTGTCCTACTTCCCATGTGTACCTAGGTGTGACCTAGATAGAGAGATTTACCAATTTTATGGTTGGAAAACTCAATAATTTAAGATAACTAGTTTTTTTCAAAACCACCTATAGATTTAAAACAACCAAAATACCAGCTAGGTGGTAGAAATTGAAAATGTGACTCTAAAAACCATTTAAATGCAAAGTCACTAGAGTTACCAAAACCACATTTTGAAAAGGAAGTAGGAGGAATTACTCTTCCTTCCTTTAGGAATTACTACATGACTGCAGTATTCAAGAAACTGTCTTACTGTCATCAACTTAGACAGATCACCCAATAGATCATGTGAGTGAGTCCAGAAATAGACCAACTTGCTTATTCTCAACAAAGTTGCAAAGGCAATTCAGTGAAGAGAGTATATAATCTTAAGATATGACACTGGAACAACATTGAATTTTGCTCCATACCTTGTATTATATACAAAATTAACTGACAATGGATCATGGTCCTAAATATAAAACTTAAAACTATATACCTGTAAAAGTAAACCTAAAAAAAAATATTTGTAATCTTAGATTGGCAAAAGATTTTTTTTAGTTACAATACCAGAAGCCCATCCCATAAAAGTAAATAGAATTTACACATTGGACATGGTCAAAATTGAGAGTGTCTGCTTTTTGAAAAAGACTGTTAAGAGAATGAAATAGCAATACAAGACTGGGAAAGCTATTTGCAATTCCTAAATCTGATAATGCAGTTATACTCAAATGCTCATAAAGAGCTCTCAATACTTAATAATAAGGGCAGAAGATATACATAGACACATAGCAAAGAAGATGTACGGGTGGCAATTAAGCATTTAGAAGATACTCAACATCATTAAACATTAGAGACATGAAAATTAACATCAAAATGAAATGCCATCACTATTAGAATTTCCTAGAAACAAAGACACCACCTGTAGTCTTTTTGTACTGTTTCAACTCCTCACAGCAAGGTGGCTTCAGGAAATTAGACTTCTTAAATTGTAGCTCAGCACTCTAAGTGAACATGTTCCAGTAAAACACGAAAAGGCTAGATCATCTTTGATTTGGAAGTCACACAGTGTCATCACCACCAGTCTACCAAAGTAGTTACAAGCCCAAACAGATCCAGGGGAAATTTTTAGATTCACCTATTGATGAGAGCCTAGTCAGGGAACATTGTAGACGAGCCCATGGGGCCAGAGACATTGCTGTATCAGTCTTTGGAAAATATACTATCTACCACAGTGGGAACCACATATTTATAGAGTATCTAAGAATTTCCCCACAACTTAGTTATTATTGTAAAGGAAAAACAACAACAACAACAAAAAATGCCTTTAAACTATCAAGATTAAGAGAGATGCCTACCAATGAGAAGTAATTAAAATGCCAACCTCACCTATATATATGTACATCACAGTTCACCTGCAAAAGATCGTTCCTCCTAATTATGTAAATAAGGGAATTCAGAAGGCATTATCCCAGGATTGTGATATTACTAAGGAATTAAATCTTCCGTTCTCTGATATATATCTGGTATGCAAAGCTTATCCTTGTAGAAGATGTGCATCATTTTAAGGAGGCTATCTATCTTAAAATGCCCAAAGCTGACTCCCTACAATTCCCATTCTCTCATTCCCTAGTATCATACTATTTTCTCTTTATGGTGCATATATATAAGGTATAAAGCAATATATTACTGCCTTTTCCCTTGAACTCATAATGTTATCTCTTTATTTGAGAGAAGCATCCAGTCATTTTCTTCCCTCTTGTCACAAGTGCATATTGTTACTTTCATTCTTTAGATAATTGCCTCTTTCCTTTTTATTACCCTGTTTTTGGCTGACTTCCACATCACAGCCACAATAAGATAACATGAACAACTCCTAAGTAAGAGCAGCAGTCTTAAGGCTGCTGACCAGAAAATTCTACATCTTGATAGGAGTTACAGATGCAGCAATGCCTTTAGGATCTCTCTCAAGAAAGCAAAAAGTAGCAAATGTCCCTGGTTATTTGGTACCTTTTTTAGACCCTAAGTTATACTTGTCTTTATGTTAGGATTCAGAAAGGGACCCTGCTCTATCTCTGAATGCTAATCAAAGGATTAATTCCTTCATAGGGCTATGGAATTTTAAGAGCTTGGTTTCTAGTCAATCTGGCATTAAATGAGGTGTGTTTTGTTTTTGTTTTTGTTTTTGTAACTTCGCCTTTTGTATAAATAGGGTAACCAAAACTATTTAAATTTAAAGATTCAACTTATAAATTCAGATCAAAACAGAATACAAACATCAAAAGTTGAAGATAATGTATTATACAAAAATAAAAATTATATATGGCTAAAATGCAAAATTAGTTCTTTTATACTTCAGGAGTGATAGTAAAAAGAGGTAAACAAATAAGAAATATGACACTTTCTTTCACTAAATCTGAGGAAAATAAAAAAAAATAATAATCTTCTGTAGTCTAGGATTTTTGCAAATTTATCTCTTTGTCACTATTATAGATTTTTTGGTGATAGATGAAACATATTCTCTGAGAAAAAAATAGACTGGACTAATCAATGAGCCCACATCTTTTATAAGACATTTCTACCAACTCAGTCCACATCATTCATGACTGAAGAGTATCAGAGCACTCTTTCTTACTACCCACTCTCATGCCCATCTCTAGTATTTTTAATATGTCTCTCATACTACTGTTTCCTAAAGGGACACCTTGAATGTCACTGATCTTCCATGTCCCCAGGAAGCAAGGAAAATGTCAGGTTGGATCTGGTAACATTGTTGTTGTTAGAAAACATGGATGTTATAAAAAATATAGATGTAGTACAAAAGAGATAGTTTAAGTGACTCTCACTATCCAATATTTGGAAATGGCAGTAGTTGTAATGATGATATAAGCAGTAATAACAATAATAATATTACTGTACCTAGTTAAGTCTGTGAAAGATTGATTCCCTACTGATGTTCAAATAATAAAATGCATAAAAAGGAAAATGTATAACTGAAGAAACATAACTAGAATAAGATGTGTTTATATATATTTAATTTTTAAAAAGAGGAGGACAAAATATATAAATGTTTGTTTTCTCTTTTTAACAGAATTTTGGCTTGCAAAATATGAACATGTCCATCACACATATAACAGGGTGAACATCATGGGCCTGTGACTTGTACAGATGCACAGAACCCAGTATTTATCATGCCCTTAATGCCCTGATACCACCATCTTGAAATTCTTAATAATTTTATTTTTGAAATTGTGTTTTGCAAGCAAAGTCTGACATGACCATTGAGCTTGCATGTGAGCAGAGGAGATACACACAATATGCATTTCCCAGTTCTTTGATGCCTCCTTTGTATATCCAGTAAACACCAGATTCTGATGAATCTGAAATGCAGGGTAGTTCAGTGAGAAGGTGAATTTGAGGTATATGGTAGCTCACCTTGTGTTCACTTTGAATCTTGCTGAACCAGCATGCTTTGGAGGCCATGAGGATTCTATGCTCATTTCGTCAATAGCTATGACTGAATAAGCCAGGTCACTGATGGTCCTAAGAGGCTGCACGTTCCATATGAACTTTTCTCTATTGACCAACTACTTATGCTGAATACCATGACATAGAAATAAAGGGAAAAATGGAATAACCCATAGTTTTGTTTCGTTTTCCTTTCAGTTCATTCGTACCCATCAGTAAGCCAAAGAGAGTTTTGGTAGTATGTACTATACAGAGGTAAAATAGCAATAGTTGAGCTAGATTTCTGCTTTCATTTTTTTTTTTTCCTGTTAAGAATGAAATGCATTATGACGCCTGGGTGGCTCAGTCAGTTAAGCGTCCGCCTTCGGCTCAGGCCATGATCTCTGGGTTCTAGAATCGAACCCCACATCAGGTTTCCTGCTCAGCGGGGAGAGCTGCTTCTCTCTCTCTTTGTCTCTCCCTCTGCCCCTCCCCACTGCTCGTTCTCTCTCTCTCTCAAATAAATACATAAAATATTAAAAAAATTAAAAAGAATGAAATGCATATACATATAAGAGCCACAAAATATGAAGTGTGCAATTTTGGTGATTGTGCATACTAGTTAAGTGCTCGTGTGTCTGCATTTAAAACTGGTATTACACAATATAAGTATGATGATAAATGTCATGCTAACAGTTTAAATTATTTATTTTTCATCATGTAGAACATTAAAGAACACAATGAAAGAAAGAAAGAAAGAAAGAAAGAAAGAAAGAAAGAAAGAAAGAAAGAAAGAAAGAAAGAAAAAAGAAAGAAGAAAGAGAAAGAAAGAAAGAAAGAAAGAAAGAAAGAAAGAAAGAAAGAAAGAAAGAAGAAAGAAAGAAAGAAAGAAAGAAAGAAAGAAAGAAAGAAAGAACACAATGGTAAGTATATTGACAAAGATACAGAAGAAAAAGAAAAGCTGTATCATTTTGTACATTTAAAGGCATGCTTTTCCTGTTTTTTTTTTCTTTTCCTGCTTTTTTGAACAAGGGGTTGAATGTTTTCATTTTGCACTGGGTCCCACAAATTATGCAGGTGGCACTGAATGCAGTAAAATGTAAAGATTAAAATATATTGTGATTAAGTGCTGTTCATTCAAGCAATACAGGATTTAATATTCAATAATTAATTGTGGTAATTCACAACATAAAGGAAATTTTTAAAAACTTTCTATTATCTCAATACATGCAGAAAAATCATGTGAAAGATGAAACTCTCAATTATTAATATATTAGAAAAAGAAGAGAACTTCCTTAACATGATTAAGTACATTTATGAGAAAAAAATACGAAAGCTAAGATTATATTTAATACTGAAGACTGAATGAATTTTTTTAGCTCAGGAACAAAACAAGGATATGTGCTTTCATTGCTTTTATGCAATGTTGTATTGGAGAGTCCAGCCAGTGAAATTGGATGAGAAACATGACTACAGGACATAAAGATTAGAAAGGAAGGTGGAAAGAAAAGCTTTTATTCATAAGTTTTTATAAATAATATATTAATTTTGCAGCCCATAGCATTGCTAATCTCACTTCTTATTTCTAATAGAATTTTTATAAAATCTTCAGCATTTTCTACATAGCTGACCACTGATTTGAGATGATATTTTGTCATAGAGTAACTTTCCACATGCATTTAAGTCAATTTCTGGACTTTCTATTTTATTTCATTGTTCATCAATTTAGTCATGTTGTAGTATACATGTTTTTAATCTTTGAGGCTTTAAAAATATATTTTAATATTTGGCCTAATTGGTCACATCTCACTATGTTTCTTTTTACAAGGTTTTCATTGATACACTTATTTATTTTTTCTAAGAAATTTATGACCAATAAGTCAGTCTTCCTTCAGATTGCTTTATAGTTTTATGTTATCTTAATAAAAACAATAACTGCTTTATTTCATTTATGTCATATTGATTCATTGGAATTTTTCATGGAACTATGACTACTGGCCCCCAAATAATTAAACCAAGAACTTAAATATCTTGAATATTCTTAGGAAAATCTAAAATGTAATCTATAAAAGATGAATATTGTCACCATTATAAATAAGTTTAGGGGCACCTGTGTGGCTCAATCGTTAAGCGTCTGCCTTCGGCTCAGGTCATGATCCCAGGGTCCTGGGATCGAGCCCCATATCGGGCTCCCTGCTCGGCGGGAAGCCTGCTTCTCCCTCTCCCACTCCCCCTGCTGTGTTCCCTCTCTCCCATTCTCTCTCTCTGTCAAATAAATAAAATAAAATCTTAAAAAAATAAATAAATAAGTTTATATTTTTTCTAAAGTAAAATAAATGTTAAAGTAGTGACATTTTGCTTTGTTTCTAGATATATATATATATATATACACATATATATAATATACAACATATATATGGACTATGTTATATATGTTTTATATATATATATATATATATATATATATATGTATATAGAATACATCCCAAAAAATCAGCATTTGGAAGAAATGAAAGGTCTTTTCCTATAAATATAAATTATTCAACAGCAAACAAATTATACTTTTGGTGTAATTGTCAGAGATTAACAGACCGTCCTAAATTTGAATATCATTTCTGAGTTAAAAATCTTAAGGACAAAAGAATACCTATGAATAATGAGAAACAAACCTGCACACATGAATTATGGCTTAAACCTTGTCATGTTAATAAAGGGTGACAGGAGCATATTATGCTGCTAGATGAAGTTTCAGCCTTTATTACATGATTTGATTTCATTGAGATCCATGGAGATAAACTGAAATGTTTAGTGACAGTCCATTTTTTTTAAATCATCACCTCCTCAGAAACAGATAAAAAAAATGTAGATATATAGTTTATTATACTTGGCACCCTAATAAAAATTCTGAATATTTGCACAATTGAATCAGTCCTCAGTTCCTTATCTATCAAAATTAGCAATTCATATACCTAGATAAACAAAACTTCCAACAAATACATAAATATCCTTTTAGTTACAAAGGATATGAACATGACATTGAAAAGTAAGTGGAACAAATATTTTAATATGTCCTGCCTCCAGCACAAATGGAGTTAATAGTCTGTCAATATGGCCATTTTACTGTACTTATAATTCAGCTGTGAAAATCATTCAAGCAAAAGCATATTAGTCATATTATTTCCCTGCTTTTAACTGGCAATCTTTTATATTATTTCAACTATTTACAATTCAGTATATATTTAATTCACATTTATATTCATACCTAGAAATATCCTCTGTGTCTCCAGAAAAAAAATAACATGGTTGACAGTATACAAAAACTTTTCTGCTTTCAGAGAAATATTTCATTTTCAATACTAAATTTTTTTTCAAATTTAGTGTATCAGGGCAAAGACCTCCCTTCCTCAAATTTGTGCGTCATGTATTGCTGAGCATAATAATGATTTACAGAATATGCACTGTAAAAAGAATAAATTGGCTCCAAAAGCAGGTAGTAAACACTATTCTGCTTCCATATCCTCATAAAATTCAATACCTGCTCCATTCTTTTCTACCCTAATGTGTACATCCCAGACATGCAGCAGTGTGACTTTTCTCTTCCAATAATTCATTGATTTTTAAATTCTTCATGATGTTACTGGTTTCCTTGGGAAAATATTCCATTTTAACTCCTGTGACATATGGAAAATTATGATATTGATCAAAATCAGTTTTTCATGACTAGATTTGGTAAAATTAACCAGAGTATCTGGAAAAAAAGAGGCATAGTCTTTCTTAGTGGAATTGAGGAGCTGGTGATGTGAGCAGACACCAGGGTGATCTCATACATCCTAGGGCTTCAGGTGCCATGCACGTGTTAGTAGCTAGGCCAGCCTCTTTACCGATTTTTCTACTTTGCTACAGGTCAAACAGAACATGTAAAAAAATGTACCATAATTTATTTCCAAGGTACAGCCTCCATCCTTTCTGTTTTTGTACATGGGGTCGCTGTGTGATTGGTCTTTTGAAGAAAAAATTACAAGCATCAACAGTTCCTGCTTCATCACCTCTCCTCTGTCCAGTCTTTCATTTTATTGAGGTATGTTTAGAATTGAGAAGGAATTTTAAAAATATTTAACTAATCAATTTATGTTTTAATGTTTTGTGGTGTTTATAGTGTAAAAATAGCTTTAGCACAACTATAAACTTCAGCAACTTCAGACCTGATAGGGAGCTAATATAAAGGGATCTTGACCTTTGATTCATCCAGTTTTTCCCCAACTACTCAGGAGTATGATATGCATATCCCTGGTGGTCAGCCTGCATCCATCAGAAGGGACTGAAAGATGTATAACATTCGTGAAATGCAAAAGGGCTCATCTTATAGGCCCCTAATCAGACTATATCTTTGGCATCTTGAACTTTACATTGGCGATTGAAGGCCAGGGAAGCAGGTACCAATACTACTGAGATATGTCTTTGTGCAGCTAGTCATCTGCTAATAATGAGCTATATCCTCACCAACTACAAAAGAACTTATATACCATAACCACTCACTGGTTATGGTGTATGAAAATCAACAACTAAGCTGTCTGCATCATTTTATTTTTCATCCGTATTCTGACTGAATACTATAATTTAGTAAAAGAAATTAATTTGTTGCCTAGAACACTTTTGGTATTCTTGCATGAGTTTCTTCTTGTTTTCTTTTTCAAAAATTATTTTTGATAAGCTGCAGTATAGTGCTAGGCATATTCAGTTTTCCTTATGTAAACAAGCTTTGGATGCAAATGGTGCCGTAAATAACGCTTAAAATAATGTTTTACCCTCAGTGTGTCAGATTATATTCCAAAAATGGTCACAACAACATTTGCAGTTTTCTGTGTTCTTGTTTAGAACTTTGACACTCTACTACCAAATGGTAAAAGATATGTACCTTACTACTGAACTATGGCAGGTGTGATAAAATATGATTGTTGAGGCTAAAAGACAATGTAGCTTTTCCTGGTTCTCTCTCAGAATGCTCATTTTTGGAACCAAATCATCATGTTGTGAGGAAGCCAAACAGCTACAAGAACAGAAATGTTCTTGCTGACAGCCCTTTCGTGAGGCCCCGACCAAAAGCCAACACCAAACCATCAGACCTGTGGGTGAGTGAGCATTCAAATAACTCTGTATCCCTACTGTCTTTTGAATAACTCCAGGTGATGCTATGTGGAGTAGAGCAGGTCCTTTTCTTCACCAATAACCACCAAAGTTGTAAATCTGTGAGTTAATATAAGATTATTATTGGCTTAGGACCTTACATCTTCTGGTGATTTATATAAAGAGATAAGTAGTACACATAAGTAGCATTTCCATAGTCTGTGCTGTTCATACCTTTCTATTTATCATCGGGGGGAGGGGCTAGATAGCACATACTTTACTGAAGTCAACTGTATGGGTATTCCAATTTTTTGGTTGTTTTGCTTTATTCTGTAGTTCTCCCTCTTTTTACCACCCCTATAGACAAAAAGTGACCAAAATTACAGTTTGTCTTTAAACAAACAGGACCAGGGTTGTTATTTTTCTTTCTTACGTGGTAAGCCTGAGTGCTAAAAAAAATTCTTAAAAATGAGGATGAAAATAATGTTCAATAAAATTATTTATTAGGCACATAATGCTTTTAACTATTAGTTTACTTTGAAAAGAAACTTTAAAAAAATTAAGGACTGGTAGTGAAGGGATATTTAAGTAGCACATGTTCATGCTCCTTGGGAAATAGCAAACCATGACACAAAACAGTGACTATGTAAGGTAATATACTTCCTTACGTTTTTGTCTGTTACAATCCATTTTTACTGCATTTGTTTATCCCAACATTGAGACAGCATTTGGATCTACTTCTGACAAAGAATATAATGCAATATTTATGATAACTCTCAGTTTTAATGTTTTTCTATATTGATTTCTCTTGGGAGTCTCAGTCTATTTGCAAATATGGCTTATGACCACCAGCTTTAGTGTTTCACAAATTTCAAGGTAGTCATAGAGTTTTACTCCTTTTCATTTTATACAATTTAACCCTCATCATCCGCCAGTATAGCAGTGGCAAACTTTATCTGTAAAGGGTCAGATAGGGTCAATACTTTCAGCTTTGTAGGCCATATGTCTCTGTTGCAATGACTCATCTCTACTATTAAAACACAAAACATCCATAGACAATACAAAAACTCATGGGTCAGGCTGTGTTCCAGCAAAATATTATTAACAAAAAACATGTGGCAGACGGGATTTGGTCCATGGACAGTAGTTTGCCAAACCCTCTACTAGAATGGAGACACTATAGCAATGTTTCCTTGTAATATTTGGCACCTCCACAAAGCCTATTTTTATTTATTATCTAAGCATTCTTCTTTCTACAAAATGGTTAAATATAAATATGTTAATGAATATATTTTAAAAAATTTTAACAAGATAGAAATTACATATTTTAAAGTTTAGCAAGTAACATAAATATGCTTTTAGCTTATAACAGAATATTTTAAAACCTTGGGACTTAAAAAAAATAGTTTGATGACGATAATTTGAAGATTACCCCCTGAGTGATCACTTAAACCAAACACCTGGATTAATTAGAGAAAATAGTAACTTCTTTTGGAAGGCACAAAAAAATGTTTCTTTGAGTTTTGTTGTAAATAAAAAAATAGTTTTGGAATTGAAGGCATAGGGAAACACACCATTACTTTCTAGTCTACAAATAAATAGTAAGATAAAGTTCAAAATAAAGTTAATGCATTTTTAATTAATCTAGTTAAAAAATATTCCTGGCTCACTGTTTTAGGAGCCACACATAACATAAGGAACCAATAATCCAAAAATATTTACCTTATGAAGCTTATATTCTACTAGGGAATACACATAAAAATAATGATAATATATGACATGGGGATGATTATAAGACGTAAATAAAACAGGATAAGCATGTGAGGATTATAGGAACGGAGGATACAATTTTAGATATTCTAAGAATCATGAAGAAAGTTTCATTTGGCAAATGACCAAAGAAAGAATTGTTACCTGGTTGTGGTTATATGGGAGGAAAGATTTATAGGCAGAAGGTATAACAATTGTAAATGCACTAGCAGGAGTTTGCCTAATATATTTTTGGAACACCTGGGATGCCTGCCTGTGAGACCAGAGTGGAGAGAGAAATGAGGATGTAGCAAGTTCATAAGGGTAAAGGGGGATCAGATCCTATAAGAAAGGATAGCAGGCCTTTCAAAGGACTTTGGTATTTACTTTGAATTTGGAAGGTATTGGAGAGTTTTGGACTGAAATTCCATATGAACTGATTTTTTTTTAAGATTCTCCTAGCAAAGCTAGGGGAAAAAAAGGGTGAAAAGCTATGGGTGTTTAAATACAATGTCAGCAAGTTGAATGGTAGGAAATGATCAGATTCCTTGATGAGAAGATGCACAATAACAGTACTAATATAGTAAGATTAACTGATAAAAGCAACTTAAAGCAGCAAGCACAGAATTTGCTCTTAGTACCCATTTCATTGTGGCTGTTAGGTTTCCTGGAGGATATCATGCTAAGTGAATAAGCTAGTCACAAAAGGACAAATACTGTATGATTCCACTTATCTGAGGTATTTAAAGTAGTCAAATTCAGAGAAGTAGAAAATAGAATGGTGGTTGTCAGGAGCTGGCAGAAGGTGGGATTGGGGGAGTTAATGTTAAGTGTACAAAGTTTCAGTTATGCAAGACACGAAAGTTCAAGGAGATCCACTATACAGCATAGTGTCTAATGCTAACAATGCTGAATTGTATACTTAAAATTTGCTAAGAGGGTAGATATTTAAATATTAAATGTTTAAATGTTCTTTAAATGTTCTTATCACATACAAACAATAATAGTAATAATAATAATAGTAAGGGTGGGGGGAAACTTTGGGAGGTGATAGATATGTCCATGGCTCTGATAATGGTGATGGTTTTGTGGGTGTATACTTTCCCTAAACTCATCCAGTTGAATCTTTTCACATGCCAATTACACCTCAATAAAGTGGTTTAAAAAAAAGACATTAATAGAAAACGTGATGAATCCAAATAAGTTCTGTACCTTAGTTAATAGTATTATACTAAGAATGATTTCTTATATTTGATAAATGTTTCAACGTTCTGTAAAATGTTAAAATACAGGAAAGCTCTATAAAATATTAACAGGAACTCTCTATACTAGTTTTGTAATTTTATAAGTCTAACATAATCTCAATTTTTAAATGACTATTAAAAAAGATAAAGTGCATTGCAGATACACCTTTTATGAAGAGATGGATCTGGTGATTTAAATAATTGTTCATGTTCATTTTTTCACGATTCCTGCACCAAAAAAATATACATTATCCAAATATAAATTTGCATTAACAGTACTAACTTTAATGGTGGATAGTAAATAGGCACATAAAGTCATACCTAGATTTTAAAATATTCTTCGTGGTGTAAAGTTAATCTAGTAAAATACCAAGAGATATAAAGTTTTACAACTCTTTTATTTTTATTAACATCTGAAATTAAACTTTGCCAAGTTGGGGGGCACTATATTATTTGATAGTCAGAGAATAATTTTTAGCAAAATATTATTTTAAAAGCCTATTTGACTCTCTTTTATGAAGAAGAATGTGAGTGTAGCTCAAATACAAATATTACCAGTGCATACTAAAAAGGCAATTAATATGTAGGTACTAATAACAGAATAAATTAGCAACAGATATATAATATAATAAATATCTAAAGTATATAATTATTTTGGCTATATCTCCTACTTGTTAGTTTTTTAATTCTCCATATAAGACTCAAATAGTCTTTAAAGCTGAATTCCACACTTTATTTTCAAGTGGCTTAAGTCTTCAGATAACAGTAATGATGATGCGACTTCAGGATTTTTCCATTTTAGAAACATTGCAGATATTACCAGGGGGAAAATCCTCAAGCTTGTTCAAATGTATTCAATCTATCAACCATTACCCATAAAAACTGTGTCAAGTCATTACTCAGTCTCAGTGATTTCAATTATCCTCAGGTGCTGAATGCAGAATTGATTCTCTATTTCATCTACTTTTCTTGTCACTTTTGTCGTTATTTTTGCTCAGCATCATGGTTTAAACTATGCATTCTCTTCAACATTCAGTTTTTCTTGCAAATCCTTCTACCCTACATTTTATATTTTCAAAGTTTCTTCAAACATTTTTGGCATGGTTTGAATAAAATGGAATATACACACTGAATTTATTTTTATCTACTTTCACTATGTTTATGCAGCGAGGAGCACCACTAAGCACATTTAGCTTATACAAACAAGAAATATATAATTGAACATAAATATTTTCAAAGATCCACCAGAAGTTTTGTGGATGGAGCTGATACATTACTGTTTTTCAACAGCTCCCTGGGCGATTCTTCTGTGCAGCTAGGATTAGTCCAGTGGTGTTACATATATGCTTTGACATGTGTCAGCAGTTCTCAAACTTTTGGTCTCAAGAGTCCTTTGAATTCTTAAAAATTATTGAGAACCCCGAAGTGTTTTCATTTAGATGAGTTATATAGATCAGTATTTACTGTATTAGAATTTAAAACTTAGGGGCGCCTAGGTGGCTCAGTCGGTTAAGCGTCTGCCTTCCGCTTAGGTCATGATCCCAGGGTCCTGGGATCGAGCCCTGCATCGGGCTCCCTGCTCAGCGGGAAGCCTGCTTCTCCCTCTCCCACTCCCCCTGCTTGTGTTCCCTCTCTCGCGGTCTCTCTCTCTGTCAAATAAATAAAATCTTAAAAAAAAAAAAAGAATTTAAAACTGAGAAAATTTAAAGCTATTTGTTCAGTATAAAATTCCAGTTATAAACCCATTGTATGCTAACAAAATAGCATTTTAAGAAAAATAACTATAATTTACAATCCAATAAAAATAATGAGAAAAGTAGGCTTATTTTATATATTTTTTTCCTAATCTCCTTAATGACTGACAATTAGAAGACAGCTGGATTCTGATATCTGCTTCCATATTTAATCTATTGTGGTATTGATGTCATGTAACCACTAGTAAACTCCACTATACGCTCTTTAGAAAATGAGAAAGAAATGGCAAATATTATCTTATTTTTAGGGAGATAATTTTGATATTACACATAGTTGGTAGGTAAGTGTATAAAGTGTTGCCAGAACATGTCAAATAGTATTTGAACAAATATGCTCACATTATTTTGATTAGCTGCCAGCATGGTACTTGAAAAGTAGTTATAGTACAACATTTTTGGAAATATATTTATTGTATAAAGAGAGAAAACTCCATTCCTTACTATTTTATATATGTATAATTCCCAGTAACTTTTAACTTAAAAATAATTTTAATTCACATTTAAAAGAAACAAAGAGGCAAAGGATCTATACTCAGAAAACTAAGAACATTCATGAAAGAAATTAAAGAAGACACAAAGAAATGGAAAAACATTCCATGCTCATGGACTGGAAGAACAAATACTGTTAAATATTGCTACCTAGAGCAATCTATACATTCAATGCAATCCCTATCAAAACACCATCAACTTTTTTCAAAGAGCTGGAACAAGTAATCCTAACATTTGTATGGAACCAGAAAAGACCCCGAATAGCCAGAGGAATGTTGAAAAAGAAAAGCAAAGCTGGTGGCATCATAATTCCGGACTTCAAGCTCTATTACAAAGCTGTAATCATCAAGACAGTATGGTACTGGCACAAAAACAGACACATAGATCAATGGAACAAAATAGAGAGCCCAGAAATGGACCCTCAACTCTATGGTCAACTAATCTTCAATAAAGCAGGAAAGAATGTCCAATCAAAAAAAAAGACAGTATCTTCAACAAATTTTGCTGTGAAAACTGGACAGCTACATGGAGAAGAATGGAACTGGACCATTTTCTTACACCATAAACTAAGATAAACTCAAAATGGATGAAAGACCTAAATGTGAGATAGGAATCCATCAAAATCCTAGAGGAGAACAAAGGCAGCCTTCGACCTCAGCCGCAGCAACTTCTTGCCAGACACTTCTCCAAAGGCAAGGGAAACAAAGGCAAAAACGAACTATTAGGACTTCATCAAGATAAAATCTTTTGCACAGCAAAGGAAACAATAGACAAAACCAAAGACAACCAGCAGAATGGGAGAAGATATGTGCAAATGACATATCTGATAAAGGGTTAATATCTATGATCTATAAAGAGCTTATCAAACTCAACACCCAAAAACCAAATAATCCAATCAAGAAGTGGGCAGAAGGCATGAACAGACATTTTTTCAATGAAGACATCCAAATGGCCAACAGACACATGAAAAATTGCTTCACATCACTCGGCATCAGGGAAATACAAATCAAAACCACAGTGAAATACCATGTCACACGAGTTAGAATGGCTAAAATTAACAAGACAGGAAACACCAAATGTTGGCGAGGATGCAGAGAAAGGGGAACCCTCTTACACTCTTGGTGGGAACGCAGGCTGGTGTAGCCACTCTGGAAAACAGTATGGAGGTTCTTCAAAAAGTTAAAAATAGAGCTACCCTATGACCCAGAAGTTGCACCACTGGGTATTTTCCCCCAAGATACAAATGTAGGGATCCAAAGGGGTATGTGCACCCCAATGTTTACAGCAGCAATGTCCACAATAGCCAAACTATGGAAAGAGCCCAGATGTCCATTGATAGATAAATGGATAAAGAAGATATGGCATATATATACGAATGGAATACTACTCAGCCATCAAAAAAATGAAATCTTGCCATTTGCTAACAACGTGGATGGAATTAGAGGGTGTTATGCTAAGCAAAATAAGTCAATCAGAGAAAGACAATTATCGTATGATCTCACTCATATGTGGAATTAAAGAAACAAAACAGAGGATCATGGGGGGAGAGAGGAAAAAGTAAAACAAGACAAAATCAGAGAGGGAGACAAACCATAAGAGACTGTTAATCATAGGAAACAAACTGAGGGTTGCTGGAGGGGAGGGAGATGGGAGGATGGGGTTACTGGGTGATGGACATTAAGGAGGGCACATGATATAATGAGCACTGGGTATTATATAAGACTGATGAATCACTGACCTCTACCTCTGAAACTAATAATACATTATATGTTAATTAATTGAATTTAAGTTAATTTTTTTAAAAAATATAAAAAGTTTTAAAAATAATAAAAAGATATATTATGTATCCACTGTGAGTCAGACACCATACCAGGACCTAAAATGTCAATGGGCCCTAAAGGAAGGCTCAACACCCTTAGAGAGAATTTTCTCGGACTGCTGCGATGGATCTTAAAGAATTAATGAAAATTTAATGAGGGAAAGAAAACTAGAAATGCTTCCAAAAAGAAAAAAAAAAAAAAAACAGAAGATTAAGTCTTGGTTATAAGGGAAAAAAATTATATGTGTGAAAATAATTACTTTAATATTCCTAATGTGGCAAGAAGTAGGCAACAAGATATAGTGGAAATATTTAATGCCAAGAACATAATGAAACACCAGGGAAAGGAGTGAAGGGAAGGTGGTATTAATAATTTCGCCTTAGAGAAAAGCAGGGGCAACAGGATTTGTGATAAATTTAAGAGGCGAAAATTCCAAAAATACTGACCTAGGACACAATCAGTAAGGATGCTGTATTAGTTTCCTATTGCTGCCATAACAAGTGATCACAAACTTAGTGCCTTGAAAAACTACAAGTTTATTATCTTACAATTCTGGGCTTCATATATCTAAAAAGCATCAGCAAGGCTGCATTTTTTTTTTCTGGAAGCTCTAAAGAAGAATTCATTTCCTTGCCTTTTCCAACTTTTGGAGGCTACCTGAATTCCTTGACTTACAGCTCCCTTCTCCATCTTCAAAATTCATGACTCCAAACTCTGCTTTCATGGTTGGGTCTCTACATTGACTGAACTTCCTGCCTTCTTCTTATAATCCAGTATAACTTTCCCATCTTTGATTTAATCACATCTGCAAAGTCCATTTTGTCATGTAAAGTAACATATTAACAGGTTTAGGGTATAAGGACATGGACATTTGGGGGGAACATTATTCTGCTATCACTCAAAGGAAAAATTTAAATGTATTCTTAAAAATTCAAAGTATAATCACAAAACACCTATTATTAGTAAAATAACCAAGCATGATCAATGATATCTACTGAGGTTTTAAAATCTAAATCTAAGGGCGCCTGGGTGGCTCAGTTGGTTAAGCGACTGCCTTCGGCTCAGGTCGTGATCCTGGAGTCCCGGGATCGAGTCCCACATCGGGCTCCCTGCTCAGCGGGGGGTCTGCTTCTCTGACCCTCTTCCCTCTCGTGCTCTCTGTCTCTCATTCTCTCTCTCTCAAATAAATAAATAAAATCTTTAAAAAAAATAAAAAAATAAAAAAAAAAATAAATAAAATCTAAATCTAATATTATTCCAAAATAAAAGTTGTATATATAAATTAAATAAATAAATAAACCAGTAGTTTGATTGAATGAGGGAATGGTGTTTTTTTCCCACTCAAAACTGTGTGTATGTAGTGAAACACTGATTATGTCTACTTAAAATTAATTAGATATATCAATTAATTGCACTGGATTTTCCCACATTGCATTTGATGCAAGACTAATGTAAATATGTGCATTTTCAGTTTTATTTACAGCTTATCAAATTGTATTAAATGCAATAACAAATAAAATGCAATTTTACATAATCTTTATCTTACCAGAGAGTGATACTAGAACCAAGGGCATAACAATCCACAAGTCAACTATTCCAAAATTATTTTACTGACAAATAAATGTGTGTTATCTGTGATTGAAACATTTTGTTTTATTAGTATTCTTGCTGTTGAATATGATTCAGTTTGAATTGTTATTAGTCAGTGGGGAACTTGATGCTCAATTGAATATAATGAAATGCTTTTCTGTTGGTTTTTGTTTTATGACCACGCTGTGGGCAAATTAAAATAAAGTACCATATTCTTGTATACATATGTATAAATAGCAAGCTCAAAGTGTTAGTAAAAAAAAAAATAAACTATACACTATTTGAGGTCAGCTAATCAGATTTGATTTTGATGATTTTTACCAACTATTTTTGTAAAATAGCGTTTCCATAATTTGGAGTTTGACATATGTCCTTCACCATTTTGTGATCAAATTGTTTCTTTGAAATTACTTTTTCAACTATTGATGTTGAACACAAATCTTTTCAGGATAATAGATAAGATTGTTAATGTTTAAATACAAGAAAATCAGTAAGGTTATTATGTGTTGAAAATTAAAAATATTTTGGGGCACCTGACTAGCTTAATCAGTGGAGTATGTGACTCCTGATCTTGGGGTCATGAGTTCCAGCCCCACACTGGGCATAGAGAGTACTTGAAAAAAAAAAAAAAGAAGAAAATTAAAAGTATCTAAATACAATTATCAAATATTTAATGTTAAATGGTTAACATAATGCACAGTAAGTTGAAATGATACCATCTATTCAATGTTTTCAGAATCAACATTATTTCTGATGTAAAATATATTTTATAAATATGTCTTCTCATCAGCCTCAGCAATCAGACAACAAAAAGAAATAAAAGGCATCCAAATCAGCAAAGAAGTCAAACTTTCTCTATTTTCAGACAACATGATACTCTATGTAGAAAACCCAAAAGACTCCACCAAAAAATTCCTAGAACAAATACATGAATTCAGTAAAATCACAGGATATAAAATCAATGTACAGAAATTTGTTGCATTTCCATAAACCAATAATGAAGCAGCAGAAAATCAAGGAATCAATCCCATCTACAATTGCACCAAAAACCATAAGATACCTAGGAAAAAAACAACCAAAGAGGTATAATATCTGCACTCTGAAATTTATAGAATGCTTATTAAAGAAATTGAAGAGGACACTAAGAAATGGAAAAACATCCCATGTTCATGGGTTGGAAGAACAAATATGGTTAAAATGTCTATACTACCCGAAGCAATCTACACATTCAATGCAATCCCTATCAAAATAACACAAACATTTTTCACAGAGTTAGAAGAAATAGTCCTACAATTTGTATGGAACCACAAAAACCCTGAATAGCCAAAGTGATTTTGAAAAAGAAAAGTGAAGCTGGGGGCATCACAATTCTAAACTTTAAGCTGAATTACAAAGCTGTCATCATCAAGACAGTATGGTACTGGCACAAAAACAGACACATAGATCAATGGAACAGAATAGAAAACCCTGAAATGAACCCACAGCTATATGGTTAACTAATCTCTGACAAAGCAGGAATATCCAATGGGAAAAAGACAGTCTCTTCAGCAAATGGTGTTGGGAAAATTGGACAGCCACATGCAGAAGAATGAAACTGGACTGCTTTCTTATACCATACACAAAAATAAATTCAAAAGAGATGAAAGGCCTAAATGTGAGACAGGAAACCATCAAAATTCTAGAGGAGAAAACATGCAGCAACCTCTTTGACTTCCAATGAAGCAACGTCTTACTAGATACATCTCCTAAGGCAAGGGAAACAAAAGCAAAAACGAACTATTGGGGCTTCATCAAGATAAAGACTTCTGCACAGCAAAGAAAAAAATCAACAAAACTAAAAGGCAGCCTTGGTAATGGGTGAAGATATTTGCTAATGGCATATCTTATAAAGGGTTAGTATCCAAAATATATAAAGAACTTATCAAACTCAACACCCAAAGAACAAATAATCCAGTTAAGAAATGGGCAGAAGACATGAATAGATGTTTTTCCAAAGGTATACAGATGGCCAACAGACACATGAAAAGATGCTCCACATCCCTCATCATCAGGGAGATACAAATCAAAACCACAATGAGATACCACCTCACACCAGTCAGGATGGCTAAAATTAACAACACAGGAAACAACAAATGCTGGCGAGGATGCGGAGAAAGGGGAACCCTCCTACACTGTTGGTGGGAATGCAAGCTGGTGCAGCCACTCTGGAAAACAGTATGGAGGTTCCTCAAAAAGTTAAAAATAGAATGACCCTTATGATCCAGCAATTGTGCTACTAGGCATTTACCTAAAGAATACAAAAATACTGATTTGAAGGGGCACATGCACCCTGATGTTTATAGCAGCATTATCAACAATAGCCAAACTATGGAAAGAGCCCAAATGTCCATTGACTGATGAATGGACAAAGAAGTGGTATACACACACACATACACACACACACACACACTAGAATATTACTCAGCCGCCAAAAAGAATGAAATCTGGCCATTTGCAAAGATGTGGAAAGAGCTAGAGTTTATTATTTTAAGCAAAGTAAGTCAGTCAGAGAAAGACAAATACCATATGATTTCACTCATATGTGCAATTTAAGCAAAAAAAAAAAAAAAACAGAAGAACTAAGCGGGGAAAAAGAGAGAGGCAAACCATAAAACAGATTCTTAACTACAGAAAATAAACTGAGGGTTATTGGAGGGAGGTGGGGGCTAAATGGGTGATAGTATTAAGGAAGGCACTTGTGTTGAGCACTGATTTAAAAGAGAGCAATATTTATAATTTAAACATTTAGAAGAAATTTGATTAGAGAAAAACTTGAGGTATATACAAACAAAATATTTTAGTTAAAAGAGAAATCCATGTATAAAATATTTCCAAAGCAGATAAAATATCATGTGGATTAATGAACATAAGTTCTTCGTGACCTATGTAAACTCGTCCCTAAATAGACATTATTTTTTAATGTCAGTGAAGGAAAGTATTTTCTTACCACCAAAAAAAAAAAAAGTATATTACTTATGGAACAGAGGCAGGAGGGTGTAGAGTGACAAAATGCAAATGCAGAAGGCATGGAGAGGTTAATATTGCTTTTCCTCATACTGTTGCTTGCTAATTCATTCACTCAGTAGCTCTCTTTGACTTACAGCCATAAGCAAACTATCTAAAAATTTTGGACGGATGTACTTTTTGGGTTTATGCAGCTTATAAATGATTACACATTAAATAAACAGTAACAGAAGTAGTCATTTTTAAATCAATTATAAATAAGCACTCTGCCTGAAACTAATATTACACTGTATGTTAACTGGAATTTAAATTGGAACTTGGAAAAGAAAAATAAATAAGTGCTCTGGAGGAAAATATCCATTTTAAATAATGTTGGTAAGTAGTCATAATGCAGAGATATATAGAGCTAATGTGTGATGATGACATGTCTTTGTGTACTGCATTGGCACATAAAACTTGGTAGAAAGCATATTAATAATTTAGAAATCTCTGGGGCACCTGGGTGGCTCAGATGGTTAAGCGTCCGCCTTTGGCTCAGGTCATGATCTCCAGGTCCTGGGATCCAGCCCCGAATCTGGCTCCCAGCTCTGCGAGGAGTCTGCTTCTCTCTCTCCCTCTGCCTCTCCCCCTGCTTGTGCTCTCTTTGTCTCTCTCTCTGTCTCTCAAATGAGTAAATAAAATCTTAAAAAAAAAAATTAGAAATCTGAATTCTTGTTCCATCTTTCTCACAGTGTGCCCTTCTGCATTTATGGATTATTTTATTTCTTTGTGCTTCACTCCCATTGTTTATAAAATGAAGTTCTTGATGATCTCATGTTTAGATATTTAAACAAATATATTTTTTTGCACAAAGTAAAACTTTGCTATTATTTTGATTATCTAACAAATTAGATTAGTGCTACATAGTTTATTTTAAAAATTTGATTATAGATTAAATGTGACTGAACATAAGTAAATGAAAGACAGTAATGTTACTATGAAATACAGTTCAGTAAATCCAAAAACAAATCCATTACAAGCACATGATTATCAATTCAACAAGAAAAGTTACTGCCAGAAATACTGAACTCTGAGAAGAAAAATTCAGCAATGATTACTTATATGGAATTACATTGTAAAAGTATGAAAATTAGTAATCATTTTATTATTAACTGTTTTGATTTATTTGACTATACGTGAATAAAACCATTAATTGCCATTTTAAATTATAGGTTTGGTAAAGTTAAATTCACTTATAAAAAGTATAACAAGACTATTAATATACTTTTATAGGTCTGTAGACATGGATATTTCATTCTTTCATCTATGCTAACTATAAAACAAAATAGAAACTAAGTTTTGATTCCTAGCTACTAATTTTGATCCTGTTTATCATTTGCCAACCCTGACTACCATTTCCAGTGCTATTTAATGCATTAATGGTAATATCACTGACAGGCAAGGGCCACTTCCTTTTATCCACCTCTTTCCTGGAGGTCTCTAAAATTGACTTCAGCTCAAAAACATTTCTGGAGATAATTTGCTTGAATTAATTCTTATGATACCCAGGAACCTGGGGACTACTATAGTTTAGAAGATAAATCCATAGATGCACTTCAGAGTGAGAAAATTTCCAGATCAGAGGCAAGCACCCAGCCCTGAAAATCCAATATGGGTTTTTAAGCATCCACATGAATAGAAGCACAATCTATGATTCTTACTTTCATTCATCTATAAAGAAAGTTATTATTTTAATCCATTAATGAAATTCAGGTAATCAGCTTTTGATTAGTGGTATATGTATTATATTTACTTTGAAAATAAAGCTTGTCTGCTTATTGGATATGTAGTGTCTTCACTTATTTAAATCCTCTGTGAAAGTAGCAGGAATTTATTTCAGTTACAAATTTAAGTATACAAGAAATATATCATTATTTACTTCTCTATAACTAAACATATCTACTTTTTATCCTGATTACAACAGGAAAACAAAATATAATTTGTTCCGAGGTTCACTTTATGTTTTATAACCACATATAGCAATAAATGTGTCAAGTGATGAACATGGGGTAGAAATAAATGTTCCTCAATCGTCAATTATCTTTTATGCAGTTTTATCCAGCTTCTTACCCTAAACATGTTAATTTAAACTTTATTTTTAAAATGTAAAATTATAGAATTACATGATTGCCAAAAAGATTTGGTTCAGTCAAAGTGTTTATCTATTGAGGAAGCCAACACCTACAGAAGACATCTCATTTCCCTGGGATACATTATTATTCTAATACTGATAGATTTTCAGTGACTATTGGAAAAACTTGTAGGTTGCTTTCAAGTTAGGTATTTCCATGTTTTGGTTATCTATTACATGTACAGAAATTTATAATGCTCAATTTATGCTTATAAACTCATATATAGTTTGTACATAGAGTCTTTAAGAGTAACTGAGCATGGTGTGACAGGGATATGCATATGTCTCAACTCATAAAGTTGTATAAATTAAATATATGTGGCCTTTCATCACACCTTATAATTATACCTTAATAAAGCTGTTTAAAAAAAGAGTAATTGAGCATAAATGATTCATTGCTCTTCTCACTGAGTAAGAAAAATATTAATGGTGGTGTGATGTTTATACTTATAGTTAGTAGTCATTAATTATAATGTGGGATTAATGCCATTAATAACAATAAAAACTAAATGTGTGTAATGTTAAAATAGACACAACATGGAGTTACTTTATTTTATTTCCTGTGCTGTCATTTAGTTTTAAGTAATCATTTGATTTTAGCTTATTTGCTCAAAAATGATGCTTCTGTGTTAGGTATGCTATAATTTTTTTAATTTTATAAATTAAAGAATATTAAAATTGAATTAATGTGTTCATGCTGCTTTATTTTATATGAAAATATAAGCATGCAATATTTTTTAAAGTCACCTTTAAAAATGTTTGGCTATTCTATCATCACCATCTGCTCTTCATTTTTAGTCTGAATCTAGTACTTTTATAAATTATGCTTGGGAACTCTTAGTTGAACTAAACTGATTCATAATAGTCTTTTATGCATTCCTCAGGTGAGTTTAAAATCACTAAGTGAAAACTTTTTCTAGTAAGGAAAGATTGAAAGTGAAAGCTGTTGTATTCTTTTTATTTTAATCAAGGTGAGTGTTCATTTCCAGACACGCAGATTTACTTTCTCTAATTTCAGAAAAATTTTTTCATGACAAATTCAGTCCCTGAGGCACCAATGTCAGCTTTCTAATGAAAAAAGAATAAAATTAGTTTCACATACCTTTTCAAACTGTAAGGTATTCCATGCCAATGAAAGTGTCTGGCATCTTTAAAAGATATATTTAATATACAGGACGCTCAGTCATTCAATAGAAGCACATGTCCTTTTCATATACTTCTTTTGAAAAGCAACAAAATAAAGGTGACCTAAGAATTCTCTTGTAGTTTGCTTTAAAAGGTTTAACTGATTGATGATAACTGACAGCAAAAAGACAAAAAGAGGTTAGAAGAGATTTCTCTATAAAAGTAAGTATGCACCAAGATCAATGTCTGTTGTGAATTAGCCATATTGGATTTCATGACATTGTTCTTACATAATAAATATATATATTAATCTTCCAAATTATTTTAAACAAATTTTAACTCTACTGTATTATTTTTCTCCCTGATACTTAAAAAAGTTTGTAACTATTCCAACAATGATACCCATGGACATTTTGGATGGTGTATTTTTCCATGTGAATATATATTTTTTCATTTTTATAAATACTGGGTTTTTATATATGACTGCCATTTCTATACAATCTTTAACTTACTTGAAGACCCACAGAAGCCTTTACCCTTAAAATAATTTTGTATATTAGAGTGAAAATTGCTTTCAATATATATTAAAAACACCACTGTGCATGCAGATGGTTTTTACCATGATGTTCTTCCTTACTGGTTGGCTGATAAAAATCCTCCATTTTAACAAGAGTATTTTATGTAAGAAGACTCTCTTTAACAATAGAATATAGTATTTCTTCTTGGTTATTTTTCTAATATAGAAACAACCTTCGGAATAATTTTTACTCTTATTATGGGAGGATCTATTGCATTCTCAGTAAAAGATTCTTAGTTCTTCTTTACTTAACTCACACCTGACTAGTTCAATGTTTATGTCTATCTGTGCTAGTTTGTAGCCATCTTTGCTACAACCTTGCTGGATTAATTGCTTTTCAGACTAGATTAATGGCACACATTAGGTTTCCAAAGTTTATTCTCCTTCTGAAGTTGAGCAGGAATTTTTCCTGTGATACACAGTGTCTGATAATCTGGCGTCGTTACACCTTTTGCCTTTCTTGCTGTAAATAGCAAATATAGTCTCTATTTTGAAAATGTCACATGCACTGTATGAAGGCAAGACACTGTAGAGAAAGTCCTGGACAAAGAGATTGTGGAGGAGCAATTAAGGAGAATTTTTCCAAGCACAAGCATCATTGATACCTTTTTATTTTATTTTATTTTATTTTATTTATTTATTTAAAGATTTTATTTATTTATTTATTTATTTGACAGAGAAAGAGACAGCAAGAGAGGGAACATAAGCAGGGGGAGTGGGAGAGGGAGAAGCAGGCTTCCCGCCGAGCAGGGAGCCCGATGCGGGGCTAGATCCCAGGACCCTGGGACCATGACCTGAGCCGAAGGCAGACACTAATGACTGAGCCACCCAGGCACCCCCTGATACTTTTTTAGATTTGGAGAACTTTTCACTCCAATATAAATTCCTTACTCTAAATAATGTTGAATTATTTAACAAAGGTGGGACGTAGAGTCTTGGATCTTTTATTTTTCAACATAAATTTTATTATTCTTCAAATTGGGTAAATAAATAATGCTATAACTTATACCACTGATATTTTGAGAATAAATCAATCATTATCTTATTATAAAAACAAGGTGAACACAGGATGCACCAATTTGGGGATAAAAGTATTTCCTGGCAAGGGGAATAAACGTAATTTAAGGAACAAGTGGTGGAACCATGTGAGGTTTTAAAGAAATTGCAGGTCATTCTCTGTGTGTTTTTTTGTTTCCTTGTTCCTTTTTTGTTGTTGTTTTGGTTTTGTTTGTTTGTTTGTTGTATATTTACCAGTTTACTAAAGGATATGATAAAGGATATAAATCAACAGCCAGATGAAGAGATACACTGGGCAAGTATGGGGGAGGGCACAGGGCTTCCATGGCTCTCCAGGCACCCCACTCTCCCCCAGATCTCCATATGTTTACTAACCTGGAAGCTCTCTGAACCATGTCCATTCTCTGTGTTTTGACATAGTATGGTAAGTAGGGGAGAAAAGGAGAGGGGAGAGGGCAGACATGACTGGCTAGATAAGGCCCTACCATATTTACATCTTAGTGTAAATCTCCTAGCCATGCATCCCTACTATCCTGATCTTCAAAGATAGAATTGGTTCCTCAAGAAGTTAGAAAAGGAATACGGGAAATACTAATCTTCCTGATGCAGCTGTCAAGAAAACAATTCCAAAAGATTCATCACAGCTGGGTCCACTTCTGGTAGAGTTATTTGTTTTACACAAATTGGAGTGAACATTTCTTTTACATTCACTCTGGGAACTCTTCTTTAGAAATAAAGAACTAAACTCTTATTTAGAAATAAACCTATATTGAAATAAAAATTTGCTAGATATAATCTTCTTTAGTGTGACATCAGAAAGGAAGTAGGCGCCAAGTAAAAACATCTAGGAGGTGGGATAACAGCAGATACAATTCCCATATTGCAATGATAATCAGTTTTCCTGGAACAAAAAGACTTTATTAAAAAAAAATCTCTCTCTTAGAGAGTTGTAGTAGGCTTTAAAATAAGGAGTTGTGCATTACAGTCATATAATTTTTGTAATGCATGTTATGTTTCAGTATTACATATAGATATAGATATATAGAGATATCTGTCTGTACCTTTAGAGGTTCATCAAACATTCCTAACAATTTTTCCTTAATACACAGTTAGAGTATATTACTGTATATGGTTAAAGCCATAAGAGATGATATTCTTTTTAATTATTTGGATATACAAAATAATTATGTATAGAACAGATAAATTCGTTAAAACCTACTTTGAAAATACAAATAGTTGATTATATCTACTGTGCAGTAATTGGTTCTTAATAAATTTGGAAAAATTTTTGAAAGAAAAGGGATTTGTCAGTGAGATCATCAAAGTAAGTCACATACACCAATACAGCGGTGTCCTTTAAGTGTACAGACAGATGCCAAAGTACAAGGCTAAAGAAATATAATTTTATGTGCTATATTAAAATAAAAAAAAATGTTAGAGACAATGTTGAAGACATAATGCCCCTCCTCATGATTTGTAGGGAAAGAAATATTACTATTTATACTCCCTCCCAGCTGTGACTAAAATGCAAGATACTCTTCCTTGCTATTAAATATTTCTAACTTAATGCAAAAAGTGTCCAGTGTCACTGCAAACAACATTGAAATCCCACTAACGCTATAAATACATATTACACAAAAAATAAGTTAACTTTAAAACGAGCTCATGTTCAAAATAAGAATCTCCAAATGCTTGCTTTCTATGTCATAATCCTTCTGTTAATCTTGATTTAAGCTATACGTGAACAACTATATAAGAAATTTAAAACTCATGTGGGAACACAATTATAAAATACTTAAATGTAAGAAGGCAAAATATCTGTTGAATGTAGAAATCTCCTTTGCATTTTATAAAATAAGTTAGTGCATGATTTTTTACGTTCATAAAAGTGATAATATCAAATACCAATAATAAAAATTCTACCAAAAAATACATCGTTTTGTAAAAAAAAATCTTTTTTTTTCAACAAAATGGAAAATAAATACACTTTTGATTGTTCAGATATGCCAGGAACGCTTACTACATTTTAGGAAAATTAATTAATTTAATTCATGTAATGACTTTGTCTCATAAGTAGCTCCACTTTGCAGATGAGGATACTAAAGGAAAAAGAAGTTAAGGTACTTCACTAGAGCTATATAATCCCTCTTTGGTAGTCCCAGGATTCAAAACCAGGACTGGAGCTCCAGAACCCAACTTCTGCTCACTATGCTGTATTATCCCTGTTTTATAATGGACTTTTTGTAAATCAATATGATTCAAATATCCCAAAAGAAGAAGTAAGCAGATCCCTGGTAAGCCTCAGGAATATGGAAGTAACATCACAGAAATATAGAAAACATGGAAGTTCATAGAAGACTCAGTATAAGCCAGCTATCTGATACATCCAGCAACAAACCTAAATACAAGACCTAAGAAAACATTAAACTTATGTTTAACTCCAAACAAAGTTATAGAAATACACTAAATCTATTAATTTCCTCTGAATCAACTTTTCTAAGTATTAATTACACTGGCTTCAAGCAGCAGTGCATTCTTGAGGGAAAGATGACCATTAGGCAAGAGCACAATGAGCCGTGATGATTTTTAGGGCTCCCCTCTGAAAGGCAATTTTCTCTATTGCCAAGACATGGTAGAGGTTTTCGGCCATGTTCAAACCTGCATATATGCTAAAGTAATTTAGGAACCCAATGTCAAATAATTTGAAATTTGAATGGTAGATTAAATATTAAGGGAACTAAAGTTAATGGAAATTTTATAGTTTTCTGTTGTCTTTGTTTCTTTGTATTTTTAATAATGTAGGTACATTCACACCACCGTTTTTTTCCATTGTTTTTACTGTTTTAGGACCCACCTGACTGAACAGATATCTATAACTTTAGGCATTTATTTAAATTGTTGCTTTTATAAAATTAGAATTAATATCTTATATGAAGCACTGAAAAATTTTGAAGACATTATCTGTGTTCCTTTACTAGGACTTATTTTGATGTCTATTGTTAAAAGCCACTAATGATTGTGACCTACAGCAGCTTATAGATAATAGTTATTTTTTAGGTGAGATCATTTGGGGAAAAATCTAAATTAATACAATAATTTTAATCTAAAAACTTAACTTTTTAATTTTTAATCTAAGTTTATTTTAATGCTTCATGATCATAGTCAATATATTGTATCTAAGTATGAAATATGAATTACATTGGCCAAGGAAGATTTTTATTGAAGTAGAATTTTCAAAAGCAAACACAAGGGGCGCCTCGGTGGCTCAGGCATTAAGCATCTGCCTTCTGCTCAGGTCATGATCCCAGGGTCCTGGGATCAAGTCTTCATCAGGCTCCCTGCGGAGTGTGCTTCTCCCTCTGCCTCTGCCTCTCTGTCTCTCTGCTTGTCATGAATAAATAAATAAAATATATTTTTTTTTTTAAGATTTTATTTATTTATTAGGGAGAGAGAGATAGCACAAGCAGGGGGAGCAGCAGAGGCAGAGGGAGAAGCAGGCTCCCCGCCGAGCAGGGAGCCGGATGCGGGACTCGATCCCAGGACCCTGGGATCATGACCTGAGCCGAAGGCAGACGCTTAACTGACTGAGCCACCCAGGCGTCCCAAATAAATAAAATCTTTAAAAAAATTAAAATAAAATAAAAATAAAAGCGCAAACACAGGTAATCATGATTTTTAGAAAAAGGATAGAGTAATTGATTAAAGTCTACACACACAAAATCCTTTCCAGGTTCTGTTCCTCTGCATTTTTCTAAGTAATGCAAATATACTGACTTAAACTTTCACTTCTTTTTGCTAGGCACAAAATGCTATTTAAGTGATGGCGCTAACAAAGATTTAAGAGTACATTCCACAAAAAGCATCCTATCAAATGAAGGTTGTCAGCAAGCAATTTCATGTATTGTATGGCTCAAGTGGTCATTAGAACATTGCACTAAATATACATGGTTAGCTTTTCTTCTCATTCTCATCAAATTTCTTTAACGTTATAAATTTTTTAATCCATATTTTTCTTTTTATATCACAATTATTTATAAAGGAAAACCCAACATATTTTTCTTTCTTTTTATTTTATTTTTTTCAAGTTTTATTTAATTTCTAGTTAGTTAACATCTCTCTTTTTTAAATTACTTGTTTTAACATATATTGGACAATAGTTATAAGCTTGTAGCTTCCAAAGAAGCCTAGGCTTAAAGAGAAGGTAACATTTCAGTTGGAAAAGTGAGAAAAGAAAAAGTACCCTATGAAACACCAACTTTTTCAAGAGATCTAAGGATGGTGTAAATTACAATTGTGTTAGGTGGCTAAAACAGACTAGGGTAAGACAAGATGGTAAACAGCATATAAAAATACCAAGGTAGATCTAGGGAAGCGTTGGGTCCCTTGGTAATTGGCAAGACTTTATCCAATAGGCTAGATATCTGTTGAGTTTAATGTTGTTTGATTTGGAAAACAAATTTTATGACTAAATTCAGCTAGTACATCTCAAAATATTCAAGAGGGTTAAATTTATGCAGTTTCATTAGAGAACACTTAAATGGCATCAATTCAAACAACTTTGTTTCATTGAACATGTTTCTGGGAGAAAATAATCGAAACATGGTTATAAAATATAGACCTTGGGGCGCCTGGGTGGCTCATTCAGTTGAGCATCCGACTCTTGGTTTCGGCTCAGGTCATGATGTCATAGGTCTTGAGATCAAGCTCTGGGCTCAGTGGGGAGTCTGCTTGAAGATTCTCTCCCTCTGCCCCTACACCAACTCACATGTGGGTATGCGTTCTCTCTCTCTCAAATAAATAAATCAATCTTTAAAAAATACATAGACTTTGCTTGAAAGGTTCAAAAAAATAAAATTTAAAAATGAACAAATAGGGGCATCTGGGTTGCTCAGTCAGTTAAGCCTCAGACTCTTAATTTCGGCTCAGGTCTTGATGTCAGGGTTGTGAGATGGAGCTCCATCTCGAGCTCCACACTCAGCACAGGGTCTGCTTGAGATTCTCTCTTTCTCTCTCTCAAAATAAATAAATATATCTTCTTTAAAAATGAGCAACTAAATTAATTAATTAAATAAAACACAGACCTTAGAAGACTTTGAACAATGAAAAGTATATGTCAATTATATGTTGCTGTTGTTTAACCACTTACCCTAGAATTGAATGTTTTCTTTTTACCTCTAAATCTTAACGTATTTTGATTATTTTCATTATTAAATACAAATAAATGATATATGTGTCATTTATAAGTTTTGGCAGATTTAGATATGTAGTAATTTAAAAGTTTCTGTATTTCACTGTATAAGATATTCCCCATTATTAAGATAATTATTTTAGCAAATGATGCATATCAGAATAAAACAATGTGGAAGTACAAATAATAATTACAAATAATTTCCCATTCCTGATTGAAAACCAACATTTTATTTGTAACCATCAGCACTGTGTGATTTAAAGTAGCCTTGCAATTACGCTCATCAAACATCTCTTCCTGAATTGTGGTCCCTGGGTTTTTCCTAGATGACCATTCCTATTTTAACTTTTTGTTTTATGGCCCAGTTGAGCAGTTCGGTTTCAGAATCTATTATGCTTTTCAGATATCCCTATGAATAATTTAATTTTAAAATGCATTTTGATTTTTAAAAATGCAAATTCAACCTAATTTGAAAACTGACTTACTCAAAAAAAAAAAAAAAATGGGACAGGTAAGGAGATTCTCATGTGAGGATCACTTGTTCAAATCTCTGCCTATCATTAGCTATTATTATCAGCTAGAAATTCATAAAAATATGGCATGCACGATATCCTTACACTTTTAATTCCACTTTTCTACCATTGCTTAACCCAGAAACATCTCATGTACTTTTCATTCAGCCCAGTCGTGTCTAAATGCATTATGTCTGCTAGACTCTTCTAGAAATTTCAATAATTTCTCTCATAAAAAAATACTTTCAGAGATTCTTTCTCAAATTTTCATAAATACACAAGGATATTTTATGGGAAAATCAGTTTACTAAAACGAATGACACATCTGTTTTAAGTTTAAATTTATTTAAAATAATTTGTATTTTTTATTTTTCAGATCTGAGGGTTTAAAATAAGAATGTTACTTCTGAGATGTCATTCCACTATAACAATTAACATGATAA
This sequence comes from Phoca vitulina, assembly GCF_004348235.1. NCBI lineage: Eukaryota > Metazoa > Chordata > Mammalia > Carnivora > Phocidae > Phoca > Phoca vitulina. Next base: position 20,415,944 of record NW_022589720.1, read on the forward strand.
TATCATGATATGTAATAAAAATTACAATTTTAAAAACATCATATACAAAATATTAATTCTCCTTTTGGCCAAATTTTTCCTTCATGTATAATCATAAAAATTTGTCTTTGCTTTATGTTTAATTTTATGTTCATTTTCCCTTGATCATTAAGTGTATCAACGCAGGAAAATGTCATTTGTGTTTTGCTAGCATTATCTTAGCACTTAGCAGGGATGCAGTGTATGTTAATTTATCTACAAACACCATGTAATATTTGCATCAAATTAGAGATACTTAAAATCATGACACTTGACAAAAGAAAGAGCATGAAATCACTTTGAAGTAAACCCAAACATACAGTTGTCTGACAAGTTTGTGACCAAATGTAATTAATCTTGGAAATGGTCAGCTACTGAAAGGCACAGTTTCCTCTATTTCTGGTATTTCAGTCATTGACTCATAAAATAAATCATAGTAACAATTTAGAGTATATATTACAGATATTGGTAGATCATCTTTCAATATTGCTATCCTCTCCAGAAACAGGTGTCAGAAAACTAAGGTAATTTGCTAACTATAGATACACTTGCTCAAATGTCAGTCATTAATTTATTGTATTACTACTATGTATGGCAAGAATTGGCTGATTAATGCTCATTCTGATTGCCACAGAATGCTCTACAGAGTCAGGTCATAATTTCTAATTTACATAAATTTGCCCGGCAGTTTAGTGTAAACTCTGCTTCCTGGTTACAAATATATATAAAATTAATAACTCTGGAAACTTCTTCAGAGAGGTGTGTAGATTATGTATGGACACATGCAACAGAGATTTGCAAGTTCAGGGTAATTTTCCCTGGAACACTGATGATTGAGAAAAAACTAAAGTGTGATTATAACAGGATACAAAAAGTTCCCCAGGAAATGGTGCATGGCTCAGTAAGAGAACATTTTAAAAGCACTGTGTATCAGTGATAAAAAGAGCAAAGGAGAGCATACTGTAGAAGGGGCAGAACAGGTAGGAAAGGATCTGGGTCCCACCCAGAAAGCAATGGGAAGACTTGAATGGTAAATAATGGATTGGGGAAGGAGAAGAAACACTCCGTTGTGCTATTTTAATAGATTACTTTGTCTTCAGGGAGAGAAATGCATTTGGAGGGCAAGAATGTGGGTTTTGTCAGGTCATTTGGAGAAGACTTCAGATAGAGATTAAGATAGTTGGAATCTTGTTGGAGTAAAATAAAGGGAATGGATACATTAACATCTAGTTGATTGATAAAATAGTAAGTAGTTTTTTGACTTTGGGGGGGTGATTTAGACAATGTCTGAGTTTAGCTATTTTTAGAAGTTGCTGTGCTGGGGCACCTGGGTGGCTCAGTCGGTTAAACCTCTCCCTTCAGCTCAGGTCGTGATCTCAGGGTCCTGGTCCGGAGCTCCACGTTGGCCTCCCTGCTCAGCGGGGAGTCTGCTTCTCCCTCTCCCTCTGCCCACCCCCACTCATGTGCGCTCTCTCTCTTTCGCTCTCTCTCTGTCTCTCTCTTGCAAATAAATAATTTTTTTTAAGTTGCTATGCTTATCATTTACAGATTAAGAAAACTACCTTTGAATTTTTCACCCCAAAGCACTGTAGATTAAGTTGTTTTTAAAAATCTATTTCAGTGGCACCTGGGTGTCTCAGTCAGTTAAGCTTCAGACTCGATTTCTGCTCAGGTCATTATCTCAGTGGCCTGGGCTCGATCATGCATCAAACTCTGTGCTCAGTGGGGAGTCTGTTTGAGATTCTCTCTCTCCCTTTACATCGTGTGTTCTCCTTCTCTCTCTCTCAAATAAATAAATAAATCTTTTTTAAAAAAATCTATTTTATATTATTTGAGTAAAATAACATAATGGACCATTATGCAAAATAAAGTTGTAAGTTCTTTTTAAAACTTATGTTCTAAAATACACTCAGTTTTCACGAAAAAATAATCCCCTCGTTGTTTCAAAAATTATGCATGAATTTCAGGCTTAACAAAAACATAGTTCTAATATGGCATTCTCTCCTTTTAAAAATTAGATTTATACATTATATATGTTCATTTAAAATTTTTAAAATTAGGTTTATACATTATAAGTGAACATATTAAGTGCACTTTTGGGTAGGTAAATTTAGTAATGTGCTGTTATTTTTAAGGTAGCAAAGATGTCTTACAAAGGACAGTTTTCCTTTAAATGTGTGTTTGTGTGTATATAGTGTGTATATAAGAAATGAATATACATACATAAATATATACATATATAACTACATATACACAAACACATACATATGTATTTAAATCCAATTTAAAATTCAGACTTTGAAACTGTCCTTGTGCTTGAACTTTGTGTAGTGCTTATTTCATCCTAAAGCAGTGAACCTTATGATGATTTAAAAATTAATTAATAATCTAAGTAAGTTCATTATCATTTAAGATCTATTTTAGCTACACACTTTAATGTTCTGTTTTTGTTGCAGGGCTATTTAGACACAGCCATTCATGGATAATAAGTCATTTATTCCTCATTAAATGTTAGGATGGATGTAGATATTCATTACAGCTAGACAACAGACTCATTTAACTGCATACAGTACATGATTATATACCACACCAGTGACTAGAATGCAAATTCTATTTCACATTAGCTTCATTTTTAGCCGAAGCATTTGCCAATAACTCAGATAGTCTCTTTTATAGCTGATTGTTTCCTTTTAGCTTTTATGCCAGAAAATCTCCAAGTTTTTATTTTTAAAAAGGAAAAAATAAAGGGAAAAAAGAGGAGGAAAAAACCCAAATGTTGTAGACAGACTAAAGCATGTAATTTAGAATGATAGTTCTCTGTGCGGTGACTCACATGTTCTCTTAAAATTTGTCTTTGAAACCATGTTCTCCCCTGTTTGGAAATTTATGCCCTAGTCAGCTTAACCTTAAACCAGATGAATTTTAGCTTTTAAATGCAGAAGACCTTAGCAAATCATCATAGAACTGGTCACAGTTGCAAACTTTATTTGAGCCTACAGTGAAATTCAGGAATTTACCACCTTCCTTCTACAAATAATGGAATACCACTTTACATTACATGAAAGTATATTAAAAATTTCTCATGATGTTGAATTTTTTTTTCTGTATAGCAATAAATCCATCCTCTAAAAATCAATGGCAAATCATTTCGTTAATACTATATGCCTAGGACGGGCGCCTGGGTGGCTCAGTTGGTTAAGCGACTGCCTTCGGCTCAGGTCATGATCCTGGAGTCCCTGGATCGAGTCCCGCATCGGGCTCCCTGCTCGGCAGGGAGCCTGCTTCTCCCTATGACCCTCACCCCTCTCATGTGCTGTCTCTCTCTCTGTCTCAAATAAATAAATAAAATCTTTAAAAAAAAAAAAAAAAAATACTATATGCCTAGGAGATAGGCAACATTAAGGTTACAAAACATGGATTTGGAAATATTTTATCCATTGTGTAGGATATACCCTTGCTGGAGTAACACACTTTATAAATAGTCGTGGTAGCATATGTGTAATTAAATTTTAACTTCTATCATACTGGGTATTTAATACAACTAATGTGTGGTTTGCAAAATCATCAAAGAGAATAAGTCTTAAGAAAACTTCAGAGTGAAAATGATATTAAAATATAGGTTGAAAAAACATAGATAAAATACAGGTTGAAAGTTATATAAAATAGGCAAAAAAATAACAGGGCAATCCAGATAAACAATAGCCACAATATGTGCCAAGTTAAGGATGCACTATAGTCAGGTAAACAAGATAACTGGAAGAGCCTGATGATAGTGATTTGTTTTATGGTAGATTTAGACAAAGAAATAAATGGAATTTCAAGATCCCTTCACCTAACATGACTACTTTTTAATAAAATGGGAAAAAATATTTTCAGATCTAATTATTTTACCAACCTTAAGAAAGAAGTGATAGTAAGGGACATTATATATTTTTAAAAATATCAAACTTCATGTCAAATACAGTTCATCAACAGAAATCTATATGTACTTTACTAGCAATTCATTCTACATTGAAACATTATGAAAATGTATTTTTAAAGTATGCTGCACTAAATTGAATAAGCTATAATAGAGTCACCTTATTTAAATATTCACTTAATTTACAAAATGATCTCGTCAATGCACATTGCATATCACTATGTTGGCTGATAAAAGAGAGGGGAAGTATGGAGCGCATCATCCTTCTAGTTCCCTTAACTCCTGAAAGACAGCTAAATTATCCCATTCGCTTTCTTACTAATCCCAGAAACATTTCAGAGATTTTCTCAATGCAACTACTGACAGCTATTAACTAAATGAGCAGATATGCACCTGAACTGGATCTGTACACTATGTCTGGTTTTAGACATTTATCCAGACTAAAATAAAGAAGTAAATAATCCAAAAAATCATTTTTATTCCAAAATATGAATTGTGATTCTCCATTGTTCTTTATCTCCACGGTTGCATATTATGTGGTCTCCATACGATCTCCATAGAGCAATTTGAATTTTTTATTTCCATTAAGTAAAATACACATATCAAAATGAAAGTCCAAGTTGACCAGTGAGTGCAATATTAAAAGTCTTGAAGTCTTCACATCCTTTGATAGGTCCTGTCCCCCAGAGCAATCTACCTTTGCCTATTTCAATTGTTTGAAAGTTTGCTTCTTTTCTTCTAATATGCTACTACCCTATTTCTTGAATCATCAAACTTAAACAAAATTAATTGAAATGTCCATCTGATAAAGTGATGAATTCTCACATATTCTCTTCTAGTACTTTTTTTCATTTATCAATTTAATGTTTTGTTCATTAGATTTTATCCCAGTGTGCAATGTAGGATATAGATATAACTTTATTTTATTTTTTCCAACTGGTTAGTCAGTTGTCACATCACACTTCAGAGAATAATTTATCTTTTCTGCATTGGATTGAGATTTCCTAAATTTCCAAAATAGTTTAGCTCTAGTCCTGGATTTTTCATTCTACTCCATTGATCTTTGCATCTACATTCATGGATATCATGCTACTCTAATTATTGCTACTTAAAATTTAATCTGACTGAATGCTTTCTCAGCTTATTTCTATTAAAATTCATCTTAAAAAATAAAAAAATAAAATTCATCTTGTCTAGCCCATGGATGCATGATTTTTATATACATGTTATTAAACTATATATAAACTACATGTTGAAAACTGCACAAATCTTAACTATAAGAGAATGATAATTTTCACAACATACACACTCCGTATAATACCATCAGATCAAAAAATGGTTTATTACCGACCAAATGTCTTTTCTACACTAACCTCTGCTTACACTAACCTCTGTTCTCTCAACTATCACCATTAATTATTTTTGCCTGTTTTTGAATAATAAATTAATGCAGAGATAGAAATGTCTGGCAAGTTTTGCCCAACATAATGGTTGCAAGATCCATTCATGCTGTTGCTCCGGGAAGTAGTTCATTCATTTTCATTTTATGAATATACAACAATGTATTTATAAATTATATTGCTTATGAACATTTGCATAATTTGCACTTTGAGGCTTTTAAAAATATGGCTTCTGTGTGCAGTCTTGGCATATCTATTTGCGTAGAAATATATGCATTTATGTTCCATATATCTAACTTGTTTTACTTGGTCATGGGTATTTATATGTTCGTCTTTAGTGGATATGCAGCCAAACAGTTTTCCAAGTGCATGCGTTGATGTGTACTTCTAGCAGTGTATGAAAGATGCACTTGCTCAATATCTTTAAGACCTGGTATTTACATCCTTCATTTCTATCCATTTTTGGATTTGAGCCAAGAGCTGTAGTAATCCTTTATTATCCTCCTAATGTCCATGAGATTAGTAATCAGGACCTGTTTCATTTCTAATATTAATTATTATTTAGTGTCTCCTTTTTTTTCTTTGCATAGCCTGGTTAGATATTTATAAATTTCATTGATCTCTTGAGAGGTACATATTTTAGTTTCGTTAATATTCACTATTGTTGTTGTTTTCATTTTTATTCATTCTTTTATTATTTATTTTCTTTTGCTTGCTTTAGGCTTAACTTCTTTAGCCTAAGATGGGTCTTAGGTTATTCATTTCAGATATTTCTTCATTAACAAAATATATTTTTAGGTGTTATAAATCTTCTAATACTGATTTCACTGCATTCCACAAATTTAGACCTGTTGTATTTTTAGTTTCATTTAGTTCAAAATATTTGTTAAGTTCTCCTGACACCATTATTATTTACAGATGTGTTATTTAATTTCCTAGTATTTGGAGAATTTTCCAGTTACCTTTCTGTTATTGACACCTATTAAGGGAAGCCTACTAAGAAAGAGTGTGTGTCTTGCAGCACTTTCAGCTGTATCCCCAGAAGCATTGCTAATGTGGTAGTAGAGTAAGCACTGGTGGAGCAGGGGAGGTAGCCTGCAATCTTATGATTAATTCTCAGTCTTTTACTGGACTGTGCTGTGGAGATTTAACTTTAACAAGTCTTCATAGCTCTTTACTCCTCCACCCCTCCTTTTAGATTAGAGAGAAAGGCTAGAGGGGAGTGGTACCAGATAAATAAATGTCCATTCCCCATGAGGGATATGTGTCTCATAAAGTTTTTTCTCATTTAGATCAGGTCTTTGGAATATTCCCCTGTTAAATCAAGTCATAATGCTTTTACTGGAATCTAAACTGATTTTTTATAAGAAACTTTTATATTCTTGCCTAAGTTAATTATTACATTCTTAAGGTCCTTATTGATATTTAGAGGTATATTTTTACAATTTAAATTTTCTAGGTGATTAAAGATAATGCTATTGGTATTTGCAACCTCTTGCTTCATTTGGAAAATTTGCCCAACTTTTTTATTTGTTTCATTGGGTGTGTTGATTTTCTAATTAAGATACTACTCTTAACAAGTAAGGGCAGTGCATCCTTCCTCTTGTAAGCCTCACAATGTTTTACTTTTTTTTAATTACAAATACCTCCAATGCAAATAATTCAATAGTAGTGGACACTCTTTTCTTGCTCCCAAAAAATGCATCTGATATCTCCAATAAGTATGTTCACTGTCATTTTTTGTTTATAAATATTAACAATTTAAAATTTTTCTTTCAATCTTTACTTGGTAAATATTTTAAATCACAAGTGTTAAATTCATCAAATAATTTACATCATTTGAGATTACCATATGCCTGTGCATTGTCAATTGATTCTTTGACTTTTATGCTTAGGTTTTCTTTTTTTTTTTTTTTTTAAGATTTTATTTATTTATTTGACAGAGAGAGACACAGCAAGAGAGGGTACACAAGCAGGGGGAGTGGGAGAGGGAGAAACAGGCTTCCCCCGGAGCAGGAAACCCGATTCGGGGCTCGATCTCAGAATCTTGGGATCATGACCTGAGCCGAAGGCAGCCACTTAACCGACTGAGCCACCCTATCCTTAGGTTTTCTGTTGGGAAAAGAGCCTTATATTTCCAGGATAAATATTACTTGATCATGTTTTATTATTTAATACAATGTCAAATTCAGAATACATTGTTTGTAAATTAAATTGAATCAGAACGCCTAAGTGAAATGGGCTTCTAATTTTCTTTTATTATAATCTATGTAAGACAATACAACTTTTTAATCAGATTTTTCTAGTTCTCTAGTGTACACTGAATTCATGCTAGATTTTCATACAGCCTTCAAGTTAGAACTTCACATGCTTTGTGTTCCTAGGTTAATATTTTTATTCTATGTTTTCTTTTCTTGATTATTTTGGATAGTAGATATATTCAGAATTAATTCACATTGGAACAGTCAATGAATTATATAATAAAACTGTTGTTAAACTTAACTAAGGCCAGCCCGTAAGCTGTTAACTGTGCATTTTCCCTTTTACATAAATGGATAAGGAAGCTACAGATATCTAACCTAGTTGTGAAAGCAAACAATTTCTGAGCTATACATTAGTCTTAGGATTTGAAACAAGTGAGGGAACAACAGATGCCTCAAGATTAATCAACACTTAAGATTCTCCATAGTAGGGGCACCTGGGTGGTTCAGTTGGTTAAGCGACTGCCTTTGGCTCAGATCATGATCCTGGAGTCCCAGGATCGAGTCCCGCATTGGGCTCCCTGCTCAGCAGGGAGTCTGCTTCTCCTGCTGACTTTCCCCCCTTTCATGCTCTCTATCATTCTCTCTCCCTCAATAAATAAATAAAAATCTTTAATTTAAAAAAAAAAAGATTCTCCATAGTATAGCTAACATGGAAAATCTCATCAATATGTATTTCCCATCAACTGGGGGTGCTGGTCAAATTGAGTGGCATAGTGATTGGCAATCCCCACTCAAATATTTATTCTTGGAGATTTGTATGTCTTCCTGTACCTATTTTTTTCTGCCCTACTTTACCCATATGGAAGATAACAGAATCATGTTCTCTAATTCTTTTGTAAATGTGATGAAATGATTTGGTTAAGAATGTAATATAAATGCAATCTAGATAATGCAATGGGACAAACCCAAAGCTATATCCAATAAAACAGTATTGATACCTAAAATATTGTCACTGACAGGCAGCAAGAAATGAATTTTATTCCATATGAGACTAGTACTTCAAATAGTTTTCTTTATAAAGATTATATTTATGCATTAATCTCAGGTGGCATAAAAAAGTAAAAAGTTGTAAAAACCACCAATTGCACTTTCTAGTAAAGGCAATCTTAATAATAACTTCTTAAAAAAATGTTGGAGGCAATGGAAATAAAGACCCTTGATTCTAGTTCTATAGATTACTTGATGTTATGTTGTACTACACAACTTTTATCTGGTAAATACTCTCAGGAAATTCAGTGAGAAAAAAATCATCTGATTATGTGGGAAATAATATATGATGACTGTTAAAAATGTATTTATAATAATTAATTTTTACTGAGCTACTACTGAAAAAATGGAAACACACACAAACTGAATTCAATCTGTTATGTTTTAATTAATTCATCTTTTTTCAGACAAATTTTTCCCCTTTATACGTCATTTACCAATTTTCTCTTTAAAATTTGTACTTACATTCTGAAAATATTTAAAATGTCTTACTTGCTGTTTCTGATTTGCAAACCAAATAAAAATGTGCAAATATTTCATTTGTGTAAATTCATTCTTAGTAGAAATATTTTTAGAGATTTATTAGATACCAAAGTAAAATTTTGGCTGATAATGTATGTTTCATCTACTCCTTTTGCCTTATCAACATATAGGAAAGCAGTAAGCTTACTTCTGCTTTGAAATATACTTTTCCAAAAACTCCAACAAGAAGTCAGTCTGAGGCTTGGGTCATTGTTGGTATCAACTATAATCTTGTAATGAGCTACAAAATTGATGCAGTGGAGAATTTATATGGTGAAAACATATATATTTGTTGCCCAGACATTTGTTGACACTACAAAAATGACAAAAAAAATCATTTTAGAGGTTTGATTAAGTGGAGTTATATATTTTTTTCATTGTTCTTATTTCACAGTGGATATAAATAGTGGCTGTGAACAACTTGGTTGTCAAATTAACTGTAGAACTTTAAAAAAGAGAGAGAGACATTTTTGTGGTACTGTTTTAAAATTATATTCTATTTCTCTCCTAGATCTCATATGCAAACCTAATGGCAATTCCAACGTTATTTAACGCTTACAATAGAGATAATTCATGTAGAATATTTAGGACTATTCAAGTCTTATAGTGATCAACAAATATTAACAAATTAACAAATATTAATTGTTCATCTTTCTCTTTAGATATTAGTAGTGGTGGTGGTAGAATAGTCTTATTTGAAGTATAACTATAGTAATAGTACTGCCAAAAGCAAGTTAATACTCAGATTATTTTTATGATACTTATTTTAATTATAAATATGCCTGTTTATTATTGGAAAATAAATGGAAGTCCCCGTGAATAGATAAGAAAATAACAAGATGATTAAAAATGATCTTCTAACAACATACGTATTCTTTAGTGTTAATGGAGAAATGACTTCTTGACTCAGATTTGAATTAACATATTTATGCAAGATAAATTCTATACAAGAGTAGAGAGAATTTTTTTATTGAAATGATTGTTCCTGTCCAAGAGAAACTGATTTTTAGAAAATCCGTATAATTCTGTACTTAAAAGTTAGCACATTATGTGAGTTCTGGTGCCTTTAATTGCTATGTTTTCATATAAAATTAATTATATAAGAATGATAACTACATACCTTAATGTTCTCTAAATTCTTCCCATTAAGCTATTTAATTATTTTATAGGTTCTCTATTCTTCATTCAGTCTTACACATTATAAATATTTTTTCTTATTACATGTACTTTGCCTTTTTATTGTTGTTTAGGATATTATTTCCTATTTTTCAGATAGCCATATTCCGCAGATATTAATATTTAAATATATTTGTTATATAAGAATACAAAATGATACAGCAGCTATATAGATATGCATATGTATGTAAATGTGTGTATTTTATATATGTCCATATGTATGTATATGTATGCATGTGTATATATTTTTTCTTTCCACCAACTCATTTTGAGCTGAATAGTTGAAAAAAATTCCTAATTGAGACAGTTTAATCTGGATCCCACCTAACCCCTCTGATGACAAAAGAAAAGCAAGAGTAATATCATAAGCACTTTGGCCCCTAGTAACAAAAACATCAATGCAAGGATGAAAACTATTTTGACTTACAAGTCATATTTCATTTTTCTCCAATGATGATTTTTTTCTTCCTTCTGCTGACAAGAAAAAAAACATGCTTGGTTCCAACATTAAAGAACATATTTTATTTATAGCCAGGCAGGCTTGAAATTCTTCATTTTAAATCCCTGCTGAACTTTAGAGAAACCTTTAAAAACTCAATTACATTTATACCAGGCTTTTACCCCAGCCTTCAGAGTCCAGAATTCAAATGCTCAGGGAAAAGCAACCAGTGCTAAAAATCTATGGGACCATATGAGTGTCTTAAATGAGAGCTATCCCTAAGCTTTGATTGCAAAAAAACATGGACAGTGTTCCTTTTCCTGGGAGAAAATGTTGGGTGGTATTCAAATGAAAATGGTTGCTGATTGCTGCACATGAAATAATTCTATATTGGGAGATCTTTTTAGTGGATTTTTTTTTAATTTCCATTATTGGAATGGCAGTTTATCTGATTAACTTTTTAAGGATCAGTCCTCAAAATTACTAATCAAAGTAACATTAAAGCAAACTAAATAACTTCTCAACAGTTACTTTTTTTAGAGAGCATTTTCTAAAAGACAGCTTAGTAGCCATAAGTCCATATGGCTATTACACTTCTATTTTACTTTTAACTGAGTTTAGAGGATGGAGAAAAAGTATATTCCTAATTAATGAAGACAATAATTGTTGTGAGATAATTAATCATAGAGATTTTCCGAAGAGTGTAACTAATCACAGAAGTAGACATTCTTCCTCAAGAATTCATTTATTTCTTAGAAACTTTATTTTTTTTTTAAGATTTTATTTATTTATTTGACAGACAGAGACACAGAGAGAGAGGGAACACAAGCAGGGGGAGTGGGAGAGGGAGAAGCGGGCTTCCTGAGGGGCTCGATCCCAGGACCCTGGGACCATGACCTGAGCCGAAGGCAGAGGCTTAACGACTGAGCCACCCAAGCACCCCTCTTAGAAAGTTTAAATGAAGAATTAGTTATGTTTATTTTTGTCTCTAAAGAAAAGGACAAAGCTTGTAATTTTGATAGGAAAACAAAAAGGTATAAATAAATAAATTATAATCTTTTTAAAAATATTTCTCAGTACTAAAGACTTAATGCTACTTATATACAATGCTTATGCTGCTTACATACAATGTAACTCTAACATTTAAATAACTCTAATTGTGAAATCAGGTCCTGAAAGTTTGTCCTGAAAATTTCCAAACCTTTGATTATATAAAGAAAAATTTTGGCATTGTCTGTCATAGCAGAAAAAAACACATTATAAATTCAAGATATTAAAACATACTTAGTTAATTCAAGTAATTAATGTTTCATGCATGAGTACATATGAATCATTTAAAGAAAGTTGAACTTATTGTTCATAACAACAACAGCAAGTAGTCTTGGTTCTTATTTTTATGAATACAAGTAAATTTTTACCTATGTCCAAAGCATTGATTTTAATTAACAAGTTTATTCCAGTTAATCTTCAATAACAAAAAGATCAAACAACACTCGAATAAAAGCTTTTCTTTAAAATATGTAATCAATATTATTGCTAACAGTGGTCTTTATCATTTGATTTTGTTTTCTCTTATAAACATTGACTGATGACTTGCAAGGATCTGGCACTAAGACAAGTTTCCCAAATAGATGAGTAAATAAAATGTGGTAGGTGCAGTGATAGGTATATTGAAAAGGTATTAAGAAATGTTCCTAAGGGGAAGAAGAGAAAGAAAGAAAAGTGACAGAATATCATGTTAGGGTAGTATCTAGTAGAACGTGATGGCACAACTGGATCTTAAGCAGTGAACAGAATTTATTTGGGGGAAAATATGAGACATGTAAAGTACTACAAAAGGAAATTTATGGATTTAGGAAACAAAAAAGTTTGTGTAGACAACCGTGAGATGTCTACACTTAGAATATAAAGTGTTCAGAAGTGTTGTCAGATGAAGCGAGAGCTGCTAGTAGGAAAGAGTTTGGCAGGACCTCATTTGCTCCACTGGGAACTCATTGTAAATCTTATAATGATAAGGGAGCACTGGAGAATTTTAAACATAATAGTAAAATTAATGTTCTAATGTTTACCTTTTTTTCCTCTCTAGTTACTGTAAGGAGGATGGATTTGAAGGAAATAAGAAAAGAGACAGGGAATTAATCAGAAGAATGCTCTGGTAGCTCTGGCATGGCTTTATAAAGGGAAAGAAACTACATTAGAAAGTTGTAGAAATAGATAAAGCAGATTGTTTTCTGCGTTATTCCTTATGTCACTGTGATTTCAAAGAGTTATAATGTGATTTGATCTTTTGCAAAATGTAATTAAATGGCAAGGAATAGAACTTATTGAAATGCAATTTTATTTTTACACAATTGTAGCAGATAGGGTCATACGTATCTCTCAATAGTTTTCTGGTACTTCTTTTTGTACAATAGAGGCTTAAAAGTTAAAAATTACATTTCTGAACTTCTCTTCAAATAATCTTCATGATGTGATTTTGGTTCTATCTCATTTGGTTCCATATGTGATTTGAATTCAGGACCAGTTCAAGTGAGATGGTTGGAGAACGAGTGACAGCCAAACAGTGCTGGAGCAGTGTGATTTTTGGATCCAACATTCACAGCAGTAGGTTCTCATTTCCAAGATGATAATTAATAGGGTATGACTCGGGGATCAGCAGTCAGATTAGCAGTTTTCTGACTGAAGCAGAAGCAGCACGTCCTTGGTGGGCTAGTTCTATTGATAAAAATATTGTTTAAAAGTCATTCCTACAGAGCGCGCCTGAGTGGCTCATTCGGTTAAGCATCTGCCTTCGGCTCAGGTCATGATCTGGGGGTCCTGGGAATCGAGCCCCACGTCAGGCTCCCTGCTCAGCGGGAAACCTGCTTCTCTCCCTCCACCCCCCCCGCTTGTGCTCTCTCTCACTATCTCTCTCTCTCACTCGCTCAAATAAATAAATAAAATCTTTAAGGGAAAAAAAAAGTCATTCCTAAGGGGCACCAGAGTGGCTCAGCCGGTTAAGCGTCTGACTCTTGATTTCAGCTCAGGTCATGATCTCAGAGTCCTGGGATTTAGCCCTGCATCAGGCTCTGGGCTCAGTGTGGAGTCTGCTTGAGATTTTCTCATCCTCTCCCTCTGCCCCTCCCCCTTCAAATAAATAAATAAATCTTTTTTTTTTTTTTTAAGTCATTCCTAAAAAACAAAAATTATAACGTTCCTCCAGCTTTTGGTGATTACTACAAACATTATATGCTCTGTATTGAATAAGTATCTTTTGGCATAAAATAGTTGGAGGGCTTTATATTATCTGCATTTGATCCAGAATGATATAGTCAGGTTAAATTATTTTCTAAAAACCAATCCCCGTTAATTTGGGGCAGCAATGTACTCTGCTATAAAACTACAGTCATTGGTCTATTTTGCAATCATGGTGATTCTGTGACACAGTGTGAGCCAATTAGGCACACGTATAAGTCTACTAGGAAATTCTGCATGAGTTTTCCTACCCTAATATGTCTGCCTCCTATTGCCCTTTGCATTATTATTTTTTTAACTTATTTTACTGCACGAAATTGTCTTAATGGCTGAATCTCTAACAATCACCATGTGGCCCCACAAGAAAAAAGCTAAGACAAATACAAAAATCTTGGCCTATCAACTTTGGGCCTTTGAATCATTGCAGTAATCTCCTTTTGGACATCTTAAGACATTGGGGGCATCGGGGAGAACCATTTTCAAGTTATTGTCAAATTATCTGTCACTTATACCTTATAGCTAACACAACTCTTTAATGGATATGAGATTTTTCTGGTTCATGCAGAAGTTTCAGTTGCAAGCAGCAGAAGCTGACTGTCTATGAATAAGCAAAAATGGATTCAGTAAAAGAATATGAGGTAGTTCTAATAATTGTTTTGAGGGATAGAAAACAAACACCAGGAACTGTGCCTAAAAACATATATATTAAAAAATGACCTGAAGACAACACAACTGCTGTTTCTCAACTGAGGCATCTCTTCTTGAAATACACAGAATACCAGACTGTCATTACTGCTGCCATCAAGGCTGATGATTTGGCTATCACTTAAAAGGAGTGTTACAAACCTTTATCACCTTACTCATTTCCAAACTTAAGTTTGTAGTGTTTCTGATTTGAGAGTCTCTTTTTCCAAGTCTGTATACTAGCTGGAGATGAGTCTAGGAATTTCTGTTTCTGGGATTTGCTTCGGTGTGCAAGGGCCATAGGCTGGGAATCTTCCAGTTGTAACTAAGGATGTTCAACCTGCTGAGTAATCAGAAACTTGACAGATAATTACTACACTGTATATGATTCTTTGATCTTTAGACTGACAATTTACATGATCAAATTTGTGTTTAGGTTAAGTATAAAATAAGTATTGTCATTCCATGATCTTATAAATATACTAATGATATATTTCAAGTCTATATAATTTATGAATTTTTCAATACTTAAATACTGAGGAACACAGTATCTACATGCAACTATACACACATAATCATGCATGTAAACATCTAAATCCCTGAATTATTAACATGAAAATTAACTAAAAAATGATGGCTTAACCCATATATGAGAAATTAAATAATCAATAGAACCTAAGGTAGAACATGGTGACTATAGTTAATAATAATGTATTGTATACTTGAAATCTGCTAAGAATAGATCTCAATTGTTCTCATCACAAAAAAAGAAGGAGGGGATAAATATGTGAGTTGACGGATATGTTAATTGGCTTGACTGTGATAATTAGAAGCAAAGGAGGGAAAAGGAGCCATGAAAGGACTTTATTTTTGGATACAGTATCACTCATAATAAAAAAAAATGGATCATACTTTATAGCCTCTACATAAAATAAAATTATCTAGCTTAAGTGAAATAGTTGGCTTAATGCTGAAAGGACAATGAGTTAGTAAGTTTATATGTTTACTTTAAATATAATTGAAATACCTATCCAGTAGTTAAGGATAAAACCTATACTAAGTTTTAAATTTCTGTGAATAAATCTTGGCTTTAAAACAGAGATATTAGATTCTAATAGCAATAAAATTTCAATAGACATTGTTTAGTGTTTCCTTCAGTCTTAGATTAAATCTTAAAGTTTTAGTATCTGAAAACAAGTTCAGGAAATTCATAGAAAATAAGAAAAGAGAAATAACCCAAAATTGCATTAGTTAACAGAATTTGATAGGTTCCCATAATGCCATAAAACTTATGTCCATAGAATATTCTCTTTAAAGTGTAAATTAGACTCAAATATCTGCAATGGAAATCTTCACATTTAATCTTAAAAACTTATAAACAAAAAACCAAGTAAACACTAATGTCCCACTTCAATAATTTGTTTGACAAAGAATACCATAAGAACGTTTAAAAAATCAAATATAAATATGGAATGATTAAGTGCTAAAACAAAAATTCATTTGTAAGAATAAAATTCACTGAAAAGTAAGCTAAAAAATGGACTTAAATTCCTGAAAGTGTGAAGCTTTCATTTTCACATCTGGATCACATACTTGAAAGTTGTAATTATGTTGAAAGTCAGTTAATCCTAATTAGAAGTGGAATATACCTTTTTTTTTTTTTGATGGGTTAGTTTCTGTAGCTAAAACTGATTATTCATATCTGATATGATATGTTTTTTCTCTATGTCTTTGTTTAATTCTATTTCTATGCCATACTGATTTTATTTACTTTCTTTTGTACTGCTAAGAAGTCTTTTTATTGTCTTTTTCTTTTTAATAAATTTCTGTTATTTTAATGTTGTTAATATTTTAAGAATTTAAAGATTTCCACTCAGAATTGAGGATTAATATAAGCTAATTGACTTACCTGTACACAGGTGTGTCAGAGAGAATGGGCAACTGGAATGTATACTTTAAAACAGAGTCTTATAAAAAATGGTTTACCCATACTTAGATGCAGATATTTGAAATTTATTTGTCCTTTATAAATTTGAAGGAGTGAGCTTTTAACATATTCATCAGGAAAATTTCTATTTGATTGAAGATATTGTTTAACTCTACCTTTATCACAGAAGTGAATGGGTTTTTATCCCAGCAGATATCAAGCTCCTTAATTTTTTAACAAGAAAGGGATATCAAGTTAACTATTTTTATACATGGATACACTTTCAACAAGTAATCAACAATATTGACTCCCTACTATCTCCAGAAAATCACCTCAAGACTATGTATTTCAGATTCTATCAAAGACATATGTGTGAAAAAAAATATTTGAAAACACTGCATCACAAGAATGGTAAAATACAATTTAAAATTTACCTTCTGATGTTATCACCTCCTAATCTCAATTGTTCTGATTGGGGTACATACTTATTTTTAAATATTTTACAAATATGTACATTTATGAATTAAATATAGTAAATAAAGTAAAATAAACTTATGAACCATAGTAAATTGCCAATATTTGATCATTATGACCTATAAACCCAAGAATTATGATTTATAGTTGTACTTCCTTAATTTATATAATTAGTATCATTTCTTTCCTGCTTCTTACTGCTTTTATTTTTGTACTCAATACTGTGTTGTGATTACTACTATGCAGCTATTTATTAATACAAAATATTTTCAAAAGATATACAGTATATTATTTACTCAGTTCATAATTTATATACATTCATGTTATTTTATAATTTATTTTTGGTTTGCAAACAATTGTACAATTATCCTTATACACTCTAATTTGTGCACATATGTCGAAATGACTCGAGTATATACAAAGAGATATAATTGTTATATATACTTATTCCTACCCTAAATTATGTCTCTGAATTTAGTTTCACCACCAGGATACACATCTGGTCTATATAATTCTAGCACCTTGTAGAATTGCTTCACTGAGTTATGCTTAATGTTTTGTGCCCATCATTAACAGTAGTCTCACATAAAAAATAGCATTGTGGAATGTACTCAAGCATCCATTGCAGAAAATGCTGTCATTGCATAATCCTTTAGTGTTTTGCTATACTTCCCACAGAAATTATTCCATTTTCTGAATTATCTCTAATGATAATGTATTACAAGAGAATGATTATCAATTCAATAATTGAAAGGAATCTATTCCATCATTTTCTATTTTACTCTGTAAACCAAAATGACAACTGAAGTTCAATTAAAACAATTTTGTTGGTGTTTTAGATGTGTATGTTTGCTTCACTTTACTAATTCTGTCCATACTATTCTTATCCAAAATTTATTATTCACATGATGTATTTATTATTTTATCAAGTATTTAGAAAGCCACAGTGATTTCCAATGATAGGCTTGAATAAAATCAGTCTTAATATCTAATATCTACCTTTTCTCTTGGTGTGTTAAATAGTATATTTTACACCTAGCAGAATATATATTAATAATTTGAAGGTAAAAGGAAATGTCATTTCTTCTTGATAACAGCATGAACAGCAAACAATATAGCTAGATGAGACCGGCTTTCCACAGGTATAATTTCATTTCAAGTGATGTGTAGTAAATTAGATACTCATGAAGATAGTTTGCCCCCACCAGTGTTCTCAAAGGCCCATTAATCTAAGTGTAAATTAATATAAAATGAGAAGAATCTTAGAAACCATTCCAGGTTAATAACAAATGTGCTTGGACATGTTCATTCAGTCTACATAATGGAAAACTCAAGATAAAATCTGAATAATGATTCTTCCAGCATTATTTAAGGGAAAGAGTGAGAAGCTCTGGAAGGCATGGGAATTCTGGAAATTATAAATGAGTTTTCCAAAGTATTTTATATATTCTTTAGGAAAATGTATAGTGA
Source organism: Phoca vitulina (assembly GCF_004348235.1). Classification (NCBI taxonomy): domain Eukaryota; kingdom Metazoa; phylum Chordata; class Mammalia; order Carnivora; family Phocidae; genus Phoca; species Phoca vitulina. The sequence goes on from NW_022589720.1 coordinate 20,434,458, forward strand.
TCAACCCTTCAAAATTCAATTGCATATTATGAGTACACGAAAAAGTACTTCCTAGGGCGTGATGTTAGTGAGATGGCAGAATAAGAGGTCCCCAGCTTCTGTTCCCACAAATAAATGATAATCTGGTAGCCATCCATGGACAAAAGTGCATTGATGGGAGCTTTGGAATCCAGGTAGAAGGATGCAAAACTTCAGTGAAGCTGAAGAACAAGGAACGCAGCTTTGAAAAAGCAAGTCTGTGCTCCGGTGGCAAGCTTGCCAATGTGGTCCCTTCTGCAAACCAAAAGCAGACCTACTTCCTTTATAGACTTGGCTACAGACCTACTTGGCTTAGATCTGCAAGGAATGCAATCCACTAAGGGACCCAGCAATAGTCATACCTCCCCATACCCTTGGTGATTGGCCCAGTGGCTACGGACCTGATTGCAGATCCTGCAATGGCCCTGTAACCTGGCTCTTGTACCACTCTACCACAGTCCCAGAGCAGTCCTGCATGGCCAGGTGCATGTCCAGGCACAGTGCAGGGACCCAGAAGGACCCACACCCATCTAGTTCCCTGGTAAAAGGCCCACTGTCTGTCCACGGTGGCCCCATAAGTGGGCCCGTTAACTGGCCTGTTGCCTGAGTCACTCTCATCCACTGGGGGATCTGAGAGGAACCACGTCTGTCCATGCCCTGGTAACAGGCCTGCTACCTGCAGGCTCAACTGTAGACCTGGGAACAGCCATATGACCTGACAGCCCTGCTTGTCTAAGGTCCCAGATGCAGTCCCATCAGTCTGGGGATCTGGCCAACAGGTATGTGAAAAGGTGCTCAACATCACTGATCATCAGGAAATGCAAATAAAGTCCACAATGAGATATGACCTTATGCTTGTTAGAATATTGATATTAAAAAGATAAGAGCTGGGAAGCCTGGGTGGCTCAGTTGGCTCAGGTCAGCGGGGAGCCTGCTTCTCCCTCTGCCTGCCGCTCCCCCTGCTTGTGTGCTCTCTCTCTCTGTCAAATAAATAAATAAAATCCTTTAAAAAATAAGAAAGGACAGATAACAAGGATTGGTGACAATGTGGAGAAAAGGGAACCCCTGTGCACTGTTGATGGAAATGAACACTGGTACAGCCACGAGAGAAAACAGGACGTATATAATTAAATAATTATAATTACATAATTGAATGAAAATAAACTTTAAAGGAGTAATTTTAAAATACATTTTAATTGCTTAGTATATGTTTACAGCTCCTGTGAGTTCTAAATTCTTGACTTGAGGTGACTCATAAGAAAAAGGTTATCTTATACTGCATAGAGGTCTATTTCCTACTAATCATGTGTGTTTTCTTTTTTCTACCCCATCAATGGCAGCCTGAGTGTACCACATCTTTTCTAAAATTTATTCTTACAAAAATAATAAAATATAAATCACTCTGGAAGTAAAGGAAAAAAGGATTACCAGATTATATATTGAATGTAACATATATTAAAATTATTTGTTGTTTAATTTCAATTTCAACTGTGTCTTTTTTTCTCTAAACCTAGAAACCCTAGAAAATATCAAATCAACCAACACAAAATTAACTGAAGCTTTGACATATGACCACTTTATAATCTGGCAACCAGTACAAAAAGTATGCCGTCATAAAGTCTAATCTCTATTTTTTCTTTAAAATAACATCTTGAATTAATAGTGCATCTGCATTTATTGTTCCACCTATCTGGAAACCTGTCAAGTGCCCAGTGAATTTAGCACTATCCTGAATTTGATCCTATTAAAATACAGAACTACTGATGTAGCTTTTTTTTAATATGTGAAGCACTACAATATTTACTCCATTGCTTTTAGAATTCCATGATTCTATTTTATGATAACAGGAAGCTGATTAATGCATTTACTCAGCAAATACTTATTGAGCATTTACCATATCTCATTTTCTTAATAAATTCAGTACTCTACTCATGGTTTCTGCTTCAAATATACTTGTCTAACTGACCAGATCCAGTTATTTGGAAAGAAAAAAAAACCTTCCTGTATGAACACTGAAACCTGTTATGGGTTGAATTCTATCCCCCAACAAAGCTATGTTGACGTCCAAACCACCAGTACCTCAAAATGTGACCTTATATGGACATAGGAGCTTTACAGAGGGAATCAGTTTGAAGTTAGGCTATTAGGGTGCTCCCTAATCCAATATGGCTGGTGTCCTTCCTAACGGGGAAATTTGGACACAGAAACAGACACATAGAAGGAAGGCAATGTGAAGAGGAACAGGGAGAACACCATATGAAGCTGAAGGCAAAGATTGAAATTATGTTGCCACAAGCCAAGGAATGTCTGGGACAACTAGAAACTGGAGGAGGCAAAGGAAACACCCTCTCCAAATTACAGAGGGAACATGACCCTGCCGATGCCTTGATTTTGTACTTCTAGTGTCCAGAACTGTGAGACAGTAAGTTTGTGTTGTTTTAAGCCACCAAGCTTTGGTACTTTGTTATGGCAGCCCTAGGAAACTCATAGAAAGCCCATTTAATAGACAGCATAACTTACTCTCCTAGATCTGTCCTGATATGTTCTTAACATTTTACCTCAGGTAATATTTTATAATACTGAATCATAAAATTCTGAGTTCCTTTGTATTTGCATAACTTGACCAGCAAAATATACATAGTCGGGATAATCTATAATATTTTTAATGTGTTTATTTTTAAAAAAATACTGAATGCTGACCATATGCCAGTCACTTCTTTTAAGGTTTTACAGAGAAAACAGTGATCATCATCATCATCATCATCTCAAGATTTTCAGACTCATGGAGCTTTCATTAAAATAGACTCATCAAATAAAGGTCAAAAAGAGATTTAATATAACCAAGATGGGAAATAAAATTAGACATGTTACTGTTTTTGTTATTGCATATATATCTCTATCCCTGTCCTGATCCTTATTTCTATGTCTATATTTATCTCTATCTAAATTGTATCTTTATATCTATTTCTTTTTTAAAAAAGATTTATTTACTTAGAGAGTGTGAGCAGGGGGAGAGAGAGAGAATCTCGAAAAGACTCCCCACTGAGCATGGAGCCCAATACAGGGCTCGATCCCAGGACCCCAAGATCATGACCTGAGCTGAAACCAAGTCAGATACTTAACTGAGTCACCCAAGTGCCCCTATATCTATTTCTGTACACACATTATCTAAGTATTTAGAAATAAAGAGGAGAAGGCTTTATTTTCAACAGAAAAAATACTATTAAGTTGATGGAATTAGAAATCTATGTACCCGAAGATAGTGCCACAATGCATAGTCCTCTAATACTAATATTAGAATTTCACTTGTACATTATGCAATGTAATATAACTGTGATTGATCATGTAATTCTTGGGGGAAAATCATAAACTTTGTATTGCTATTCAGAAAATTTAATTAAAATGCCAATAGCATCTTAGGATTTACTTTTAGAATAATCAGAAACTAAAATTATTCTATCTTGCATTCAGAGTTTTGCCATAAGAAAATGAAAGCAATTTTAGCAACACAATAATATCAAGACAATGAGGCATCACAATGGTTATGTCATCATGAACTAACTGATTTCATATTAACTTTGTGAATTCCAAAGCATATGATTTTGCCTCTGTCTAAACAAAAATGTTGATGTTGAAATAAACATGCTTTCGGAAAAAATAAATAAATAAACATGCTTTCGATTACTTTCATGTATCTAAATATACGTTTTCTCTTTTAATTAATGAAGTATATCTCTTTCAGCCATAATCATATCAGAAGTTTTATTTTAAACCAAACTTAAACAATACTAATTTTATACTTCCAGAGGAATAATATCTCAGTTGATAGAAATATAGACTATAATAACACATGTTGTAGCACTTACTGTGTGCCAGACAGTATTCCAAACAAAATATATTTATGTGATATGTGTGTGTATGTGTATGTTTCCATACATTTTACCCTCAAATTCTCTTCCTGTTTAAGTAGGAATGCACTGTTTTTATTAATTTTCAAATGAGGAAATTTTAAGTGATGCAACTCAGATTTCAACTTTCATAATCTGGCTCCAAAATTCATTCTTTTAAAAACCATGCAAGAATTTGCAACAACATGGGTGGAACTAGAGAGTATTGTGCTAAGCGAAAAAAGTCAGTCAGAGAAAGACAAATACCATATGATTTTGCTCATATGTTGACTTTAAGAAACAAAACAGATGAACATAGAAGGGAAAAAGAGAGAGAGAGAGAGAGAAGCCAGAAAACAGACTATTAACTATAGAGAACAAACTGAGGTTTACTGGAGGGGAGGTGGGTGGGGAGATGGGTTAAATGGGTGATGGGAATTAAGAAGGGCACTTGTGATGAGCACTCGGTGTTGTATGTGAGCGATATATCACTAAACTCTACACCTGAAACTAAAAAAAAATCTATAATGGATAAATATATGCAAATATTTAGCAGATATATTTATATATGTATTTATTATATATGCATGCAAATATATATTAAAATATATCATCTTACTATTAAAAATACCATGCAAGTTAATATATGCTTATAGTAGAGATGTTTATATAAAATTACTAAACATAATAATACATGGTGCCATTAAAAAGAACAAATACATGAAATTTTTTTTCTTTGCAAATATTAATACAGATTTATCTGTGACTTCAGAAAATTATGCATTTTCAGAGTACAGAAGAATTAATATCAGGGGCGCCTGGGTGGCTCAGTCGGTTAAGAGTCTGCCTTTGGCTCGGGTCATGATCCCAGGGTCCTGGGATCGAGCCCCGCATCAGGCTCCCTGCTCCGCGGGGAAGCCTGCTTCTCCCTCTCCCACTCCCCCTGCTTGTGTTCCCTCTCTCGCTGTCTCTCTCTCTGTCAAATAAATAAATAAAATCTTTAAAAAAATAAATAAATAAATAAAATTTTAAAAAAATAATTAATATCAGTATGAATTACATCCCCCTTAAATTTCTGGGTTTTTGTTTTTGTTAGTATCTATTTGAATTGACTAAAAAGTCATACCTCATTTTGTTGCCCTTTGCTTTGTAGCACTTTGCAGTTAATTGCGTTTTTTTACAAATTGAAGGTTTGTGGCAACCCTACATTGAGCAAGCCTGTAGGTGCCATTTTTTTCCAACAGCATTTGCTTACTTTGTGTCTCTGTGTCACATTGGAAATTCTCACAATATTTTAAATTTTGTCATTATTATTATATTTGTTATGGTGATCTGTGATCAGTGATCTTTGAAGTTACTATTGTAATTGTTTGGGGGTGCCATGGACTATGCCCATATAAGATGGCAAACTTGATAAATGTTGTTTGTGTTTTGACTGTTCTTCCACCAGCTGTTTCCCCATCTTTCTCCCTCTCCTCAGGCCTCCCTATTGCCTGAGACACAATGACATTGAAATTAGTCCAGTTAATAACCCTGCAATGGCCTCTAAGTGTTCAAGTGAAATGAAGAGTAACACCTCTCTCACTTTATTTAAATCAAAAGCTAGAAATGATTAAGCTTAGAGAGGAAGATATGTCACAAGCCAAGATAGGAAAAAAGCTAGGCCTCTTGCACCAGTTAGCCAAGTTGTGAATGCAAAGGAAAAATTATTAAAGGTTGAACACACAAATGATAGGAAAGTGAAATAACCTTATTGCTGATATGGGGGAAGTTTTAGTGGTCTGGATAGAGGGTCAAACCAGCCACAACATTCCCTTTAGCCAAAACCTAATCCAGGCCCTAACCCTCTTCAATTATATGGAGGCTGAGAAAGGAGATGAGCCTGCAGAAGGAAAGTTTGAAAGTAGCAGATGTTGATTCATGAGGTTTAAGGAAAGAAGCCATCTCTATAACATAAAGTGCAAGATGAAGCGGCAAATGCTGATGTAAATGCAGATCCAAGTTATCCAGAAGATCTAGCTCAGATACTTAATAAAAGTAGATCCACTACACAACAGATTTTCACTGTCCTGAGCAAACATTTTTGGAAGAAGATGCCATCCAGGACTTTCACAGCTAGAAAGAAGTCAATGCTTGATTTCAGAGCTTCAAAGGAGAGGCTGACTCTCTTGTTAAGGGTGAATGCAGTTGGTGACTTTAAGTTGAAACCAATGCTTATTTACCATTCTGAAACTTCTAGAGCTCTTAAGAATTATGGTAAATCTCTTCTGTGTATGTTCTATAAATGGAATAGCAAAGCTTGGAGGACAGCCCATCTGTTTACAACATGATTTACTGATAAGTCCGCTATTGAAACCTATTGCTCAGAAAAAAAATTCTTTCAAAATATTAGTACTCATTGACAATGCACCTGGTCATCCAAGAACTCTGACGGAGATGTACAATGAGATTAATGTTGCTTTCATGCCTGCTAACACAATATCCATTCTGCAGTTCAATGATTAAGGAGTATTTGTGACTTTCAAGTCTTATTATTTAAGAAGTACATTTTGTAAGGTTATAGCTGGCATAAATAGGGATTCCTTGGATGCATCTGGGCAAAGTAAATTGAAAACCTTCTGGAAATGATTCACCATTCTAGATCCCATTAAGAAAATGTATGATTTATAGGAAGAGGTCAAAATAAAAACATTACTGGGAATTTGGAAGAAGTTGACTTCAACCCTCATGCATGACTTTGAGGGATTCAAGCCTTCAGTAGAGGAAGAAACAGCAGATGTGGAGGAAATAGCAAGAGAACTAGAATTAGAAGTGGCGCCTAAAGATGTTAACTGAATTGCTGTAATCTCATGATAAAACTTGAACGGATAAAGAGTTGTTTGAGAGGATTGACTCCAATTTTAATAGAGGTTCTACTGTGGGTAAAATGCTATCAAACAACATTGCATGCTATGAAAAAATTGTTTGTGAAAGGAAGAGTGAATCAATTGTTGTCCTATTTTAAGAAATTATCACAGCCACCCAACCTTCAACAACTACCACCCTGACCAGTCAGCAGCCATCAACATCAAGACAAGACTCTCCATCAGCAAAAAGATTACAACTTGCTAAAAGCTCAGATAATGGTTAGTAATTTTTAGCAATAAAGCATTTTTTTAATTAAGGTATGTGCTTTTTTTAGACATAATGCTAAACAAATGCTTAATAAATTATAGTCAAGTGTAAACATGACTTTTGAATGCACTAAGAAACCAAAAAAATCCATTTGACTCTCTTTATTGCCATATTTGCTTTATTGCAATATTCACTTTATTGAGGTGCTCCAGGATCAAAGTCATAATGTCTCTAGATAGGTCTGCATTGGATGAAATACCTTGATTTTTCTTTCCTCCTGCCTCATTTTCCCCTATGTGTATTATGCACAGCATAAGTCATACCTTCTGACTATAGAAATTTCTTAAAGAGAATTCTTTCCAATTTCCTTCTAAATAAAAGGAAGTAAGAAATAAATTCTTCTATTGATCTTCCACTAAAAGAATGAAGCAGCATTTATATTTGATAGAACTTACGTGTTTTTCTCAGAATTTAATTTTTTTATTTATATCATATAGTTAAGATAATTTTAAATTAGAATTGCTTTGAGGTTTTTAAATGTTTTGTTGAAAAACTACAACCCAGTATGTATTCTAAAAAGTTTAGTGAAAGGTGTCTGGCAATAAATAATAAGTCTTTTAAAAAACATATTAAAAAAAATACTTGACAATAAATTAGCATATATAAAAGTTAGCTTAAAACAGATTTTTTAGCAGGCATAAATTTAACCAAAGAATCAGTGATTTTGTTGTTTTAAGAATCAGTGATTTTGAACTTAGCAAGGATCTCTAACAAAACCATTTGTTCTAGTCCTGATGCTCAGACAAAAATGAGATTTTATCAGTATATTGTAAATGAGGCAACAGGTACCAGAGAGATTATGTAACATTGGAAAAGTGACTTCTAGTTTCTGGAGGGCAGTGGTTTGGGAGGATATAGGGGAAAGTTCTATGGCCCTTATTTCTGAACTTCATCTCTTATATAAAATATTTCACTCTATTTTTTATTGAATTCATGTTATTTCAAGTTAAATTATACTAAAAACACTGTATACAAACTAGTAGTGCCTTCTTTGCATAGAATTTGAGTATCTTCCTGTTAAAAATGAATTTATGTCTCCAATAAATTGAAAATCTTGCTGTGTTCAATTTATATATCTAACTTATAGTATGGATTATACTTCAGAACTAATTGTGGGGACAATTTCAACTTTGTGTTTTGTCAAAATAATTTAGAACTGATCATAGAACACTATTTTTACATTCTAGATACAGAAAATCATTTTCAGAACTTGTGTACTTTGGAGAACAGTAATACTTGACACTTTTCACTTCTTAAGCCAACATAAATAAACATTAAAATTGATTTTTTAGTTTTTTCCTCACAGAAATTTAATTCTTGCCAATGAAAGAAGGTCACATGTACAGGTTAAATGAAATTCTTCTAACATGAGGGAATTTGCTTGACAAAAAAAATATTTTGGTTCACCACACTCTTTCCTTCTCCTTTCAGTTGCCCCATTATGTGAGCTTCATTTTCATTGTGAAACCTATTTTATATTTAACCCCTGTATTCAAATTTGACTGGATAAGGAATTTAATTTAGTAATTCCAAGGGAGAAAAAAGGTTTACACGGTGCATGAAAAATATTACACAGATTACACTTTCTGCCAACACTAGAATACTAAAATTAAATCAAAACATAAGATTACTGAATGCCCATACTGGTGGGTCTGCTGGAGTTACAGTTTTTAAAAGGAATATTAAAAGTATTTACTTATATATCCACACAATCTTTATATAGTTACTGGGGACATGGAATTTTTTTAGGCACTGAAGCTGGTGTCCCATGGGAGTACAAGGAAGAAACCCATCCCATAGATAACCAAAGCATGAAAGGATAAAATGCAGAATATAATATGATTAGAAAAGAAATTTCTTATTACAGTAAAATTAACTAGTTTAGATAGAGAAAAAAAAGTATCAGGTAGAGTTGAAGACTAAACAAATGCCATTTATACAGTAGTTTAAAGCAGAATAAAAGGTGAAACTAATAATGCATGAATAATCACATAAATCAAGGTCTGAGTCTATTATATTTCAGCTGTGTAACTTCAGACAAATCTTTTAATATTTTGGTACTTCTAAACCTTGATCTGTTTGGGTTAAGCTCTATGCTAATTTCTAACTAATGTTCCATAATCCACAAACCCAGAAAAGAGGAAGTCACTGTCAGTGCTTACACTGAGGAATTAATACAATTAAATTGCTAAAGTAGATAATATAACTTGGAAGTCATTCATAAAATGTCTTAGAATGAAGTGATAATATCGTTAGAAGGAGTCTGCAATGGTCTAGGTAAAAAACAAAAATTTTCTGCTCTGTTTTTGATACTTAGAATAGCCGTACAATGGTATAGTAAAGTCAAAAACCCACCCTGATGCTAAGCTCTGCTAAACTTGCTACTTCTATAGTACTGTTCTAAAGTAAATATAGGTCATGTTTTTGAATATTCAGCAATTCTCTATGGCATGAGGGCAATATAGTTAAAAACAATCTACAGTCATAGCTTATACAAAGAGAGAGAAGATAACTATTGGAAAAAACTTTCAGTAGGAAATTTGACACAATGGAAGACTGCCACTTCCCATATTAAGACTGAATACTACTTCCTGCTCCCAGGATCAGCTTTCTACAGGCTTAGCTTCAGAACTGGAAGAAAATATTTGGGTGGTGTCCACACCATAGTGAAAAGAAACCCAACTGTGGTATGAATTGCCTTCATTTGCATAGAAAATTCATATTAATTCCTGTTTCAAATCAATGCTATGATTGAAAGACAAATGATTTTGTATTATTCATGACAAATATTTTATAGTGCAATATTTGTATCATGTTATACCTTGCTGTAGAAGAAATCGTTAAAACAAATACATATTAAAATACTCTTTATATATTTTGGAATTGACAACTTGATTAACATACATCCATCACAGTGAATGGCAACATAAATGCCATGCCAGGAGTTCTGTAATTACCACGATCTTTCATAGAATAATTAGAATTAAAAGGAAGGTTGACAGCTTTCCTCTAGAGAAACTCTAAAGTATATGATACATCTTACCAGAGTTTAATTTTGATGGCATACTTGCTTCTGCTTTATTAATGATGGATTTATACAATGTGAGTGATAAAACAATGATTGAAAAAAAAAAACAAAAACATAAAAATTAATACGGAGGGGAAATATGTTGTCACTTGTATCACCTAGGAATGTCTTAAAATTCTCACAGGAAACAAAAATTCCAAAAATAAATTTTATGTGATTAATATCATATAAAATCAATTTCATTTTTATTCCAAACTCAATTCAAAGGAGGAGACAGTAGGATTATACATGTTGATAGTATAGGCATGAGTAGGAAGTAAAAATTAGTAAAATGAACATGGTTATACCAGAAATAAAATTATTAGTAGTATTAGCAACAATAACTACTACATATTGCTCTTCTATTAGGTTTGAAGGCAATTAATACACAGTAAGTCTAATTTTCAGTATAGATACCTTTTATATTATTTCCTGTGGAACCGCATTCCTAAAAAATTTAGTTCCAGAGTAACCAACAACTATATAATGGTAGTTAATATTTAGTTCATATCTTTCTAGCTTAAAAATCCACATTCTTTCCAAATAAACAAAATAGATTCAATAAAGTGTGAAACTCAAAATTAAGTATGGGGTCTGAATATTTATAATCTAAAGTTCTTCAATTCTAATTTCCATAGTACAAACAGTCTAAGGAACATAAGACCAGACTAACTTAATAACAACCCAATATTTTTTTCATTTTCTATTTTCCATATGAAATTAATAAAGATATTATGTGTACTCCCTTCTAAATAATTATAAAATTTTAGATTGATATATGTCCACTATCCAAATCATTCAGTGATGTTTATCAAGTAATCTGTGAGAAATAGTTAAGATAATACAAAAATTATGTTAGTAAGTCTATATTAAATACCAAAGTAGAAATAGAGCCCCTAAATAACAAAACATATTAAGTAGAGATAATAAAGCTGACCCTCCATCTCTAAATTATATACATGGATGAGATGGATTGGGATTATGAATGTGACAAAATTGTTGAGGTCAGAGAAAAACTGACAACCCATTTCCATGGAACAAAATTAGCCACACCATAACTCAAGCAGATTTGTGGCGAAGGTATCATGAAATAGTTCACGTTTAATTTTAGGGTTTTAAAACATTTAAGTAAAAATGAAAGTAGAATTTTAATATAAGGGGACGCAAAAAGGAAATTGGGGCTGGAGCTCCAAACTTGTGAGTCTTCTGCCAATGGGAAGGAATTGAAGCTGTCTATCTGGGTGGGAGTGCTGTAGAATGAAAGGAAATCAGATCCAGGAGTAAGTCTTGATAATGGTCAACATTAAATAGCTGGTGGAGAAGACTTTTTTCTGTAAAAGACACTGATATGGAGGAATATTAATGGAAATAATTTGTTTAGTGAATGCAAGGAAAGAAAATGTTTCAATAGTAGGCTATGATAAACAATATCAAAAGCTAATAAGAACTACATAAATTGAGGAATGAATAATAAGTGCTTGAAACCATGGGTTACATCAATGCCATTACTAAGAGAAGTTTAAGTGGAGAAATCGGCATAAGATCAAGAATAAGTGGGTGAATTTATTGCAGGTAATTGGTTACTTAAATGGAAAGTCAGAGGTCAAAAAGGATGACACCCAAATCAAGTTATTATCAGCAACAGAAACCACTACCACTTTTAGACTACAGGAAAAAGGGCAGAAGGGAGTTACCCAAGACCAGGAGGGCAGGTTAATATATAGCAATCTGGAACCATGTGGGCTTTTCTGGTGAGAGTGACAGAGGAGGCCAATCATGGCTAGAGGGCTAGTCTGAGGTTGGGGATGGGGACGGTCACTCTTCTCTGTCTAGGAATTGCGAAGGGTTGCATGGAAGAAGGTACATGCATGCATGCAGGTAGGTAACACTGGTGAATAAGCATCAATGGTTAATTGCCCAACCAACAAACTTTAACAGTAACAATTTGAGAGACACATCAAAATTTTTAGAGGTACCTGAAAAATAAAATATTGACTAAAGCAGTTATCTTAATAAAGAAAATTGGCTTTTTTCCCTTCTTTGTCTTATTCTGCTTTGTCCTCACTCCTTCCTTCTGGGATAAACTCCCAGATATTTATTTGCTTCCAAATATACTAGCTGGCTTGGGTACCTGACTCAGCTTTTGGGGGAAATCCCAATTAAGAGTTTGTGTTAAAAGTAGCCCCAAAGAGCAGACTTTGGGTGTAGAATTCTTTATCTGGGTTGATGACTGGTCAGATGGCAAGAAAAATCTGATTGTTGAAGTGGGTATTAATAATCCCTGACCTGCCGTGGCATCACAGTGATTAAGAACTCACTGGAGGTCTGGAATGGACCTGAATGGGAAACACCGGGTTATGTAGTGTTGTCCCCTTGCATTTGAAGGGTATGACAGCAAAAGTGATTATAATAATTGTGTTTTTTGCTAACTGCCTGTAGCCTTGAAAAATAGAATGGAAAGCTCAGGGTAGCCAATTACCAGTTCAGTGGAAATGTTGAAATCCAGAACTTCAAAATTATTTAGACGCTCATCTCCTGCATCTGATTCAGACTATGGGGGAGAAAATCACATCCAGATGGCAGAGCTGGAAAGAAAACAAAATGTACAAACTTGATAGCTTGTACATTCCAATGCTAAGGTTAAAGACCTGAAATGGAGTTTTAGGACCATTACTTTGGCCTTGGAGATTTTTGAATGGATGCATCTGAAAACCTGGAAATTCCCTAGATTACCATGAACTCTCTAGGAGAGCAAAAGGAGCTCTAACGCACTTGCTGGAGGAGATTAGCTTCATCTTGCCTGAAGACTCAGAAAAAATCCAACCTTAAAAGAAATGCATTTCTTGATAATCTTCATCCATTTACTCTCATTGCTCTCAGAAGAAAATATTTTAACATCACAGTAAATGCAGGACTTGGCTAATACTACTGGTGGAAGAAATAATCCATATGGAAGTGGACCTTCAGATGTTAGACTGAAGAAAGAGTTGATTGAAATTGATAAACAGGAAGTAGTAAATAGATTTGGACCATAAATTAATGGTCCAAACATAGAAAGTGAGGAAAAAAGCAATAAAAAATTAAAATTACACAATATTCAAAATGCTAAATTAACTAATAAATTGGTTCTATTATCTCATTGAATGCATAAAATAATTACATTCAACAACTATTATAAAATAGCAGTTGTTTTTTTATATTTTTATATAAAATATATTTTTATATTTTATATTATAAAATATAAAAATAGATTTCTTTCTAAATAGAATAAAATGCAACCATGCAAATATGTACATTTAAATAAGGCAAAAAATAAACTTTCTATGCTGTTAAATGACAAATATGATTTACCAATAAAATATAAATATTATAAATAAAATATGAAACATTTAAAAATAAGGAGGACATTTATTCTTGATATACATTCATGTACTATATCTATACCATACTTTCACTGGTAACTTCTGGGGAAAAAAGCTTTCCTCAATCTGGCCTTATATGTTTAAATTAAAATAATAATCTTCTTGGTTTTGCAACTCTTAATATTTGACACCTTCAAATGACTCTTCTCTAGAAGCAAAATATTTTTTTTACCACATAGACTGAGGATAAATTTTGCTATGTAGAGCATTCCCTATGCTAGCAGTTTTCATATTAAAATGTGTAAATATTCCAGATCAGATATTTTCATAGTATCTCCATTTGTATACTCAAAAACGTTTTAGAATTTTTTTTTCTTTTCCTTCTTTCTTTTTTTTTATGGGTTCCTTATGTTTTGATGGCATTGGACAGTTTGTAAGGTAATTTTCCACTATTTCATTTAATAAGTCTGTGTATGTTACCAAAATAGCCATTTTACAGATTAACAAATGTAGATTCGAGGACAGTTCCAGTGCTAGTGAAGAAGGATTGAAACCTAGTCTTACAACTAGAAAAATATTTCTACAGGGAAAACTAAAATAAGTTGACTATTGTGTTATTTGATTGTAGATTCTGCAAAATTATAGGCCTGATATGTTTCATTCAATTGGTATTAGAATACATGTATCCAATTAAAAAGAGCTCCTTCAAAGATTACTCTCACAAGTTGAGATATTTCAAAGCACACTTAAAAATTTTATAATAAAAATACTATGCAGTGTTTAATTTTCGTTTCTTTTCTTGTTTGATTTAAACCTAAATATCAGGTTTTTTTCCCATTTGCAAGCTTTATTTTCAGTAAGTATTATCTAAAAATGTCAAACCTAAAGTTTAATGCACCATTTTTAATATTTTGATTTAAAATGTCTAATGTCTTTCTGTAAATAGAACTTTTTTTTACAAAAGATTCAGTTCAATAGTAATAACGCAATGCAATTGTAGGATCTTAGACTGATTTGATAGTTTGGGAGTTTTTTGTGTTTTTTTTTTAATTATTATTATTATATTGCATATGGGCAGCAAAGAGAAAACTTGTTACCATGCTGTTTTCTATCCCCCATTGCACTATCGCAAAAGTTTCATGTTCCTTTTCTGTTACTAGCTTATATGAGGATATGCCTCTGGTCTAACAACTGAATTTTATCACAATACGTAGAAAGCACAGGGTTTCGCTTTTTGGGTTTTGTTTTGTTTTGTTTTGTTTTGCTTTGAGGCAATTATGAATTGCATATTTATATCACTATCAATTCAAAGTACATTTTTGCTTCATAAGTTCTTTAATAAAAATAATTTTAATAAGATTCTGTGTCCCATCAAAATGCAAATTTTCATATTAGCACAAAGTATGCATTCATATTAGCACAAAATAAATTTTTCTTAATATTAGCTTTTTAGACTGGATTTATAATAGCATTTACACAACTGTCAGATTTTTTTATTGGCATAATAGATTCTCAGAAATTTTATTTTGTTTATTTTAATTGGATGGAAAAAATTAAACCATTATTGAATTAATTGGCTTTTCTCATAGAAGTATCTGATGACACTGATATAAAATTAGTATGTTCTTGAGGCACCTGGGTGGCTCAGTTGGTTAAGCGACCAACTCTTGATTTGGCTCAGGTCATGATCTCAAGGTCATGAGATTGAGCCCTTGTGGGGCTCTCCACTTAGAGGGGAGTCTGCTTAAGATTCTCTCCCTCCCTCTCCCTCTGCCCCTCCCCCCACTCTCTCTCTCTTGCTCACTCTCTCTCTCTCTCTCAAACAAATAAATATAATCTTTAAAAAGTAAAAAATAATAAAATAAAATTAGTATATTCTTAACTATTTGTGAAGTATTTCTTATGCTAAGGGAACCAGTGCACAAGAGCTATTGCACATACCTAGATGTTCTATTGATAAGGTGGCATTTGGATAAATAACAAAATAAAATTGACATAAATTATGTTAGTATATATTACATTGCCTTAGTTTTCACGAAACCTACTCATTATATTGTGATAAGGTTTTCACATGATCGGGTTAAACTGATGTATCACCAAACTAGATATGCCTTGAATCACAATAGTTCTAAAAATTGTCTTATAATTTCAATTTGGAGAAATTTTGTATGCTGAGGATTACAATTAGATTTGCTAATAGAATTAGTAAGCAACATTTAGATTCAAAATTGAACACTGAATCTTCATAAAAATATTTCATATCATTAACATTATTGTTTTAATTTTAGCATATAGATAAAATTCACTTTTATCAAGATTCATTATTGATTCCTAAAGTAACATCTAGATCCATGCAACATTAATTTTCCTTCAGAATTTCAATACTGGGATGTTATAAATAAAACTTCTAAAAAACGCAGTATGTTGCTCTGTGTTCACATCTCCACTCAGTTGAGACTATACCTTGATCATAGTTTCTTTTTTTTTTAATCATAGTTTCATTAAACATTTCTTTTTAGGATTAGTTTATGTGAATTTTCCTTTTCGTAGCCATGCAAAGGGTTTCATTTATTTTTTTCTAATCTGCTTACAATTTACTGGAATGCAACTCTGTTGGATATTTCATAAGCATTTTCTTTCCGTTCTAAATAAATTTTCCTATCTTTAAAAATACTTTAGACCTATTAAGAGTCAAGCAATAAAACATGCATTTGCTTGTTTTTTGCAAGTATATGTTGTCATAATATCAAACAATAGTTCACATTAAATGAGAGCCCATTGTGGATATTCAAAGTTTTTCCCAACAATGGCCATGATTTGGTTAAATCTAGTTGCTTTGTATTTAGTAATTCTTTCCATTGGGTGTCTGAGAGTAGTTATAAGCTGGTCTTTGAAATATGCTTCACTAAATTATTCCAACTTTTTTAGAGATTCCAAAAAATATCATAAATGATGTTTGAATATTCTGAAGACTGTCATTGTAAGTAGCACAGTTCTGATCATTTTTCCAAGCAATGCATTCAATTGCACACCATACATGTCACAAAGAAATCTCAAATTTTAGCCAAATTCTGGCTTGTAAATTTTGTCTTTTTTATTCTTATCAACATATCATTATTAACATTTTCATCGAGGATTATGATAACTAGTTCTTTTTAATCTTCATTTAAGTCAAAGGTCTGTGTTTTCACAAGTAAAAAAAAATCAATGAAACAGTCATGAGTTTATAGTTAGTTGTTTTCTTACTCTCATAGTTCAAAAATATGTAATATAAATCACAGCTGTTTAACATGATATTGACCATGCTACAATCTACTTGACCTGAGCAACATTTACTTTTAAAACTTTGTGTATATTATATTATACAATTTTACTAACCATTAAACTATAATCTTGTTTGAGTTCTCTATCCTAAAGAGTAGTCGTTTGTTTTATCACATTTTTATCTAACACGTTTTGGTATTCAAGCACCTAATTTTGAAATTACTTCTACAAAAGCCAGAAAATTTATATTGTTTCCTGGACATTGTGAATGATTAGTACTATAAAAATTTTCATTATGATTGACTAAGACTGTTGAATCACAGATCTGTACCTCTAAAGCAAATAATACATTATATATTAAAAAAAAAAAAAAAAGAAGAAGAAGAAGATAGCAGGAGGGGAAGAATGAAGGGGGGAAATCGGAGGGGGAGATGAACCATGAGAGACGATGGACTCTGAAAAACAAACTGAGGGTTCTAGAGGGGAGGGGGGTGGGAGGATGGGTTAGCCTGGTGATGGGTATTAAAGAGGGCACATTCTGCATGGAGCACTGGGTGTTATGCACAAACAATGAATCATGGAACACTACATCAAAAACTAATGATGTAATGTATGGTGATTAACATAACATAATAAAAAAAAGAAAGATAATAAAAAATAAAAAAAATAAAGGTTAGACATTCATTATGATATTTTAAGTATAGCATGTCAATGATCTATACCAATATAACTTTGTTGAATAACTATGGTGTAGTTTACTCTACCCTTTCCTTTTTTCTTGTAGTAAATGCTATTTTGTGTTTGAGTAGAAACTGTTCACTTCCATTGTTTCTAGTTCTTAAAAATTAATCCAAACCACCTTTTAAAATATTTTTTTTCTTTTCTTTTCTGCCTTTTTCTCTGAGCTTCAACTTCATAATTTCTATATCTACCAAGATTTCACATTTCATTTCTTTCCAACCAGTTAAATGTTTTAAAAATGTAATCAAACTGTATTTATGTATAAGAAAAATGTAATGCACTGTCTTAAAAGAAAAGGCTGGTTTAACTCTGCATGGTTTCAGAGATCCAGAGTCCTTCTATTCTAATGCTAAAACAAATACATGTTGTGATCCAAACAGAAATATCCATGCTAAAAGCGACAGGATGTAGGAAGAAATTTTAAAAACATGGGTAAAATCTAAAACCCAGCAGGAAGTTCACACACTGCACTTTCATTTTCATCCAGAATTTAATTTCATGTCCACTTGTATCTAAAAGTGAGGCTAAGAAAACATGTTTTCTTTTAGTACACATGTGTCTGGGGGGGAATTTTTAATAAAGAAGGGAAAGAAAGAAAGAAAGAAAGAAAGAAAGAAAGAAAGAAAGAAAGAAAGAAAGAAAGAAAGAAAGAAAGAAAGAAAAAGAAAGAAAGAAAGAAGATAGAAAAAAAGAAGGAAGGAAGGAAGGAAAGAGAAAGAAAAGAAAGGAAGAAAACACTTATAGTGAACAATGAGTATTCTCTGTAAGTTTTGATCCCCAGTTATTTAAAAGTTTGGTTTCTTTTTTAATTAGAACTCATGACTGACATTTACTAAACGTTTTCTCACATATATTCGGATTCTTCTTCTTCCATTTGAATCTATTGCTTTAAACTGCTATATTTAATATTATCTTGGTTCTGAAATAGCGTTTCTTTTCTGAGATAAAGCCTCAGAATTTGAAGCAGAACAATCTTTCAATTATCTGTTAGGTTAATTTTATAAGATTTTTATTTAGAATTTTATGTATAGGTATAATGTATAAAACTATATGTATATCCACACATATGAATGTATAAAGATAAATTTATAATTTAGTCTTACATGTGTTATCCTTGTCAAGCATTTTAAGAGTTTTGGAATAAAAACTTAGCAATCATCACAAGATGAATGTGAAATACTCAGTATTTATTTATCTCAAATATATTTCAAAATTACACACACAAATGCACAAATCATGGCTAATATAGAGTCTCTAATGTTCTTTGGAACAATTAAAATTATATTTAAAATCAGCTAGATTTGTGGCATATTGTCATTGATTGCACTTTGTATTGTTCTTTACAGTTTGTCTTCCTGATATCACTTGGTATACTGCACTTCTCATTTCTAATTGTGTTTTCATTTGTAGCTTTGCATTTTTCGTTTATTTGATTGTCAAACACTTACCTATTTTATTTAAAAAACAAACAAGCTGCTGTATTTACTTATCAAGTCTTACCAAGTTGAGACTCCTATTTCTCACTGCTGTGTTGTCAGAGGAAAGAGTATGAATCAAACAGAATTTTGTGTTGTTTCCTTTGTGAGGCTATATGGCACTGGGATAGAAGTCCATGAATAGTGGGTAGCAAAGAGTCTCAGTAGATAGAAATGTGCCTTTTTTAATCCTTATAGAAGAAATTATAGATGTATTATATAAAAGGATACAAAGGACTGGAGAATTGTGGAAGTATAGCAGAGTAATCCCTTGAGAATGTAAATGTTTTTAAGGTTATTTTGAGTGTTTAGATAAATTTTCATATTACTCCCGTTTTCTGAAGGGTGATGAGGAGGAAGGGAGTTGGATTGTGTTGGATACAACACTGTATCTATAGACTACAGTTTTTGAGTTTCATTAGACAAAACGTTTATAGAATATTTGAACAGAATCCAAAGATGTTTCCATGAAGGACTCTTTAAGATATAGTGTCGGGCAGGGGATGGGGTACAGGAAAAGGAAGCCAGGATCTACCTAGCTCATCCAGGGCACAAAAAAATATCATTTTGGTGGGGATATGACAGGGAGCTGAGCAATGCTCTTTTCTTACATACAGAAAACAAAATAATCTGAGAACTCAAGGAATTGCAGATCAGTAGTAAAGGGTCTAATAGTGAACAACATTGGCAGATAATCAAGAAAAATCCTTGAATTGATATAAGAGCAAAGAGCTGCTACAAGTAACACCTAGATGCAAGACAAATGCTGATCAGCACATAGTGA
The DNA here is from genome assembly GCF_004348235.1 of Phoca vitulina. Classification (NCBI taxonomy): domain Eukaryota; kingdom Metazoa; phylum Chordata; class Mammalia; order Carnivora; family Phocidae; genus Phoca; species Phoca vitulina. The sequence continues at coordinate 20,454,230 of NW_022589720.1, forward strand.
CCCTAGGTGAGTGCTATATTACCACATGAGGTAGTAGCAGCAGAAAAAAAAAAAAAGAAGAAGAAGTTATAACTTATTGGCCACTTTTCCCATAGAAAGCCGGAGTCTTTGTCAACTCCTCTTGAAGTAGGCTTCTGACGATTTTGGTTAATACACTGTAGCAGGAGCAATGCTAGGTGACATCCAAGACAAGGTCACAAAAGGCCCTCCAGCTTCATCTTGGTCTCCCGGCAAACTTGCACTATTAGAATCGTCTTTCTGAATGGACCTTCTCAGATGCTCCATTTCTGGCACCTGTTTCAGGCTGTGAGAATTCCAAGCCACATAAAAAAGCCCCAACAAGGTACCCTGAGGAGTCCAGCCTAAGAGCAACCCCAGCCCAGTCATCAGACATTTTAAAGAAAAGAATCTTCAGTGAATTCCAGCCCCCATCATTAGTGTTACTGTCGGGTACTAGAGTCCTCGAGGCCACGGACTTAGTCATTGTGGAACAGGAGCAAGCTGTCCCCACTGTGTCCTCTCCAAACCCCAATGCAGAGAAGCCATGACCATGATCAAACGGTGTCTCATACCTTAAATCGGGGTCATTTGTTATGTAACAAAAGGTAACCAGAACAAAAATCACAAATATATATGTGGTTGATCGGATGGGAAGTTTTGCAATGGGCTGAGAACAAAAAATACATATGAGGTAAGAATAGAAAAGCTGCATTATTAATATGTATATTTATTTACACTTTTATATTTCATTTGGAATTTTGTAACAGATACATATATACATCCATACACACATAAACATCAGTGACTACCACCTCTTTGCACACTTAGGTTAAAAAACAAATTTATAATCTAGTAATAATATATGCCAAGTGTGCTGTAGATTCTTTTAAAAGATATTCTTATTATACTTTCTTGACAAGACTAGAAACCAAGTGAATATTTCTGTTTAGAAAAATTATGTCATGGTAAAAGTATGTTTCAGCAAAAAAGTCCTAGATACTTCTTGCAGAAAATTAGATGTGATATATTGACACTTTGTGATCCTTTAAATAATTTTGACTTTATTAGTTCTACAATATTCAAATAGTTCAAATATTCAATTTTATTATTTTTGTTTTCATAATTTCATTAAAGTATGTGACAAAAGAAATTATATATATACACATATATATAATGTTTCAGTATAAATGACAAAAGATGTTATATACATATTATGTTTCAGTTTCACCAATATATTAAATTTAGAAAATTGCAAATACCGGGGCACTTGGGTGGCTCAGTCGTTAAGCGTCTGCCTTCGGCTCAGGTCATGATCCCAGAGTCCTGGGATCGAGCCCCGCATCGGGCTCCCTGCTCAGTGGGAGGCCTGCTTCTCCCTCTCCCACTCCCCCTGCTTGTACTCCCTCTCTCGCTGTCTCTCTCTCTGTCAAATAAATAAATAAAATCTTTTAAAAAAAAAATTGCAAATACCCAATTACCACCACCAAGATGGAGATTATTTCCATAACCCAGAAAAAGTTCTTTCATTCTTTCCAGTTAAACTTCACCTGCCATTCACTGAACATTGCCACTTACTGATTTTAGTCAGCATAACTCAGTTTGCTTGTCCTTTTATTTTATATAAATGGAATCATCGGTGTAGTAGACTCTCTCTAACATGACCACTAATAATTCCCACTTCCTAATATTCGTGCCCTGGTGTATTTCCCTCCCACTGGAATATGCTGGACCTAGTTACTGGAATATGCCAATAGAAGCTTACTTCTAATGTTAGGTAGTAAAGAGACTGTGTCTTCTACACTAGGAGCTCTTCCTACTTCCCTAGAAAGCCAGCCTCGATGTTCTGAAAGCTCCACACAGCGAAGAACTGAGGGAAGACTCATAGTCCAACAGTCCATGAGAAAACAACTCCTCCCAACATCTGCATGAGTGAGTGTGAAAACAGATCCTCCCTCTATTGAGCCTTCAGATACCACATCTCCAGTCAACACTGACTTTAAGTCAGAGGTACCCAGTTAAGTTGTGCTCAGATTCCTGACTCAAACAAGCTGTGAAACAGTAAATTGTTGTTTTAAGCCACTAGGTTTTCATGTAATTTGATAAGCAACAATAGATAACTAATATATATATATGATGCATGGTTTTTGCCTGTTTGCTTGTTCAACATGATGTTTTCAAAATAATGTATATTTGAAATCCACCATGTAATAGCAGGGATCAGTAGTTGACATTTTGTTATATCTAAGTAGTATTACATGATATGAAAATATCAGAATTTTTAAATCATCCCCAGTTGTTGGAATTTTATGAAAGATTTTATTTATTTATTTGAGAGAGAGAGATAGGGAGAGAGAGAGAGAGAGCACGAGTGGCGGGAGTAAGAGGGAGAAGCAGGCTCCCCACTGAGCAAAAGCCCGATGTGGGGCTTGATCCCAGGACCCCGGATCATGACCCGAGCCAAAGGCAAACGCTTAATGACTGAGCCACACAGGCGCCCCCACCAAGTTGTTGCAATTTTAATTGTTTCCTTTTTTGGTCTACCATGAATAAGGCTGAGTAATTTCCTATAGACATATATTTTCATTTCTCCATGAAAATTGTTCCTTTGTCATGACATATACGTATGTTTCCTTTTTAAACTCAAAAGTTTTAACATTTCACACACCCATTAGCAATATATAAGAAGTTAACTTGTTCGACATCCTCTCCAACGTTTTCCATTTTAAGTCTATTTAATAGTAGTTATTCTAGTGGTTTGAAGCATAACCCGTGTGGTTCAGTTTGCATATAATGATGTTCACCAGTTTTCATGTGCTTAGTCAACATTTTTATGTTTTTAGTGAAATTATGCTTAAGTCTTGTACTGTTAATGTATTTATTTATTAAATTCAGTGGCTGTGTTCTAAATACTGATTTACAAAAGTTCTTATCTATCTTGGAAATAAGTTTTTTTTTTTTCTTCAGATATACCCTACAATGAATATTTTCTCCCAGTGTGTGGCTTATGCATTCATTTTTCTTATGGTGTCTTTTGATGAGCAGATTAGTTATGCTTATTCATTTATTTACCTTTTATTTTTATCTTTATTCCTTCCTACATATTTGGACTTCTATCTGGTGTCATTTAACTTCAGAGTAAAGAAATATTCATCATTAACTGTTGTGCAGTTCTCCTGAGACAAATTAAATTTCCTTAAATTTATCTTTTAATATATTTATTCTGCCTCATTTTGAAAATTATTTTCTAAGATAAAGAATTCTAGGTTTACTTATGCACTCTTGGGGGGAATGCACACGGGCACAGCTACTGCGAAAACAGTAGAGAGTTTCCTCAAAAAGTTAAAAATAGAGCTACCCTATGATCCAGCAATTACATTACTGGGTATTTATCCAAAGAATACAAAAACACTAATCCAAAGGGATACATGCAGTACTATTTATAGCAGCATTATTTACAACAGCCAAGATGTAGAAGCAGCCCATGTCCATTGATTGATGAATGGATAAAGAAGGTATGTGTGTGTGTGTACATACATACATATATATGCATATATATATATATATATATATATATATATAATGGAATATTATTCAGTAATAAAAAAGAATGAAATCTTGCCACTTGCAATGACATGGATGGAGCTAGAGAGCATAATGCTGGGGCACCTGGGTTGTTCATTTGGTTAAGCCTCTGCCTTCAGCTCAGGTCATGATCCCAGGACCCTGGTATCAAGCCCCAAGTTGGGCTTCCTGTTCAGCAGGGAGTCTGCTTGTCCCTCTCCCCTTCTCTCCTTCCCACTCATGCCCTCTCACTTGCTCTCTCTCTCTCAAATAAATAAAATCTCTAACAAGAGAGAGCATAATGCTAAGTGCAAAGTGAAATAAGTCGGAGAAAGGCAAATGCCATTTGATTTCACTCACATGTGGAATTTAAGAAACAAAACAAATGAACAAAGGGAAAAAGAGAGAGAGAGAGAGAGAGAGAGAAACCAAGAAACAGATTCTTAACTGTAGAGAACAAACTGATGGTTACCAGAGGGAAAGTGGGGGTGGTTGGTGCGTATTGGTTAAATAGGTGATGAGGAGTAAGGAGTGCAGTTATTGTGATGAGCACCAGGTGATGTATGGAAGTGTTGAATCACTATTTTGTACACTTGAAACTAATATAACACTGTATCTTAACTAACTGGAATTAAAATTAAAAAAAAAAAAAGAATTCTAGGTTTACACTTTATTTTGCCCCTAGCACTTTTAAAGATATAATTCCAATGTCTTCTTTCTCAGATTTGTTTTTTCTGATGAAACTTTAGGCATCATTTTTGTTTATTTCTTTATTTGGAATTTATCCTTCCCCCCTAACCCCAGCATTTGTTGTGATTTCCTCTTTATATTTAGTTTGCAGCCCTTTGACTGTGACTATGCCTCATTTGATTTTCTTTCTATTTATCCTGCTTTGGACAGATTAAGCTTCTTGGATTTCTGAATTGAGTCACTATGACACTTGGGAAAATTCTTGGCCTCTGTTTTCTTTTTTTTTTTTTTTTTTTTTTAAGATTTTATTTATTTATTTAACAGAGAGAGACACAGCGAGAGAGGGAACACAAGCAGGGGGAGTGGGAGAGGGGGGAGAAGCAGGCTTCCCACTGAGCAGGGAGCCTGATGCGGGGCTCGATCCCAGGACCCTGGGACCATGACCTGAGCCGAAGGCAGACGCTTAACGACTGAGCCACCCAGGCACCCCATGGCCTCTGTTTTCTTAAATATATCTTGAATCCAATTTCTTTCTGCTCCTGGGACTCCAATTAAATGTATGCTAGAACATTTGATGTTTTCCACAGAGCTTGGATATTCTTTTATCATTTTTATTACTTTTATTCTTCATCTTTGATATAATTTATAGATTGGCTTCAAGTTGACCAATTTTTTTTTTATTGTGTCTAATTCACTGTGAATTTCAATAATGATTTTTAACATTATTTTATTTGTCAGTTCTCATATTTTCATTTGCTTCTTTTAATAGTTTCTATGTCTGCATTGAAAATTGCCATCTGTTTAAGTATGTATAAACATTTTCCAAATTTTTTAACTAATTTTTTTTTCATAATTTAAAGTTTTTGTCTGATTATTTCTAAATCTTCTGTTGATACTTTTCTCCCTTGATTATGGGTATATGTTTGTGCTATTTTGGAATTTCACAAACTTACTTGTATGTAGGTCATGGTATATAAAAAACAAAGAGTGGAGGTTGATACAAAAAATATGATTTCCAGAACATACCCCCTTTTCTATCAGGCTGCTAAATTATACGACTGATATCTAGTCAGTAGCTTAGCTGCATTTGGCCTTTTCATACAGCTTTTGTAAGATTTACTTCACCAGTACAAATATTTTGAGACGTTGATCAGGACCTGCCCTTTCATAGGAATGGGAACTGAGTGTCTCACTCTGGTTTATAGCTCTGATAAAATCTGGCTCTACTGTGGGAGATTCCTTTTGCTTGTCAACATACTGCTAGGTTTTGGGGTGTGTGTGTTTTCTATGCTGTCTGCTTCTGCTCAATTTTTAACTGTCTCAAATGTCCTCTCTTCACCACACCTGCCTTTATCACGGTCTTTATCAGACTGCGCCTGGCACTCAGTGTCAGCCATTCTTGCTTTTGGAGTGTATCTCAGCCCTCCTGCCTTGTGCTGAGATTTGGGCTGTTGCCTTATACCCTGGAGGGCCTTATGAACCTTTATGGAGAACTATTTCAGCTCTAATTCCTGGTCCCCCACTATTGGCATTCTCTTCTCATTTAATTGGTGAAATCTGTCAGAAAAAGTGTTGCCAAGTGGGAGGAGACTCACTCCATGGCTGGGAATCCTCAGGATTCTAAATCATCTTGCTGGCCTGTAGGCCAAACATAGCAGTTAAAAGTCTGTGGGTTTTTTTCTTTTCTTTTTCTTTTCCCATGTGCATTCACTCCTCATTCTCTTCTGCTCCCAAAATAAAAGTTTTCTGGGATAAGTAGCTAAGGGAATCTTATCTCCAATGAAGAGCAATTATGTTTCTAGAATTTATTTTATTTAGATTTTTTTTAATGCTTTGTACTCTGACAGGGAAGAGAAGGCTATGACTTTGTAATTTATAGGGCTTGGTCTTACTATTTTAATAGGAGTGGTGCTCACTTGTAACTCACTACACCCTAAACAGACCAAAAATATTTTTAATAAACATTTAACTTTACCTTATTTACAAAGAAAAACACCCAGGAGAATAATTTTATTTTTTTTATTCTGTTTATTCATTTGCAATGCTGTCATATGTGAAAAGTTGAATTTTAGATGTAATATTTTAGATATTAAAATGTTTAATAACTTTAATACTTTCAGAATAATAAATATATAATTTAAGTTCTCAACTTATATATTCAGTTTTACCTTGAGAAGTGTTTCATTCTAATATTTTCTTCCATGAGATTTAACCTGTATATAAATCTAGAACTTATATATTAACTTAATATTGGTAGAGGTATCAAAATGCTAAGCCAATTAATTGTTATATTTATAAGGAACTACCTCCAAAGGAAAAATAATGTGAGAAAAAAATGAAGTCTTGGTAAAGAAGGCACATATAAAGCCTGGTAGCGTACTATGCTTCTTTTTTTTTTTTTTACTACAAACATTTACATTTTTATCAACAAGCTAAAATTACCAAAAAGGACTTATGTAGCTTTCCATCTTATCTCTAGTTTATAATTCTGTACATCAATATTCTTTTTTATGTGAGAAATTTTGTATTTTCCAGTGGAGTATATGTGTTTTGTTTTGTTTTTTTATAGGGATTTTTAAAGTGTGAAATTGCTGGGGAGTTTGTGACAGCAAAATATTGGTTTATAAGGTATTTTTCTTTTATATTGAATATTTTTCTATTCTTAGTACACCTGAAGTTAAAAAGCTCTGAGGGGAAAAAAATAAGTGTGTGTGTACTTTTAATTAAATTATTTATTTTTATTTTATTAAATTTCAAGTGCACAGTAAACACGTATCCACCCTTCAAACAGATGCATCAATCGTTAATATCTTGCCACATCTGTCCCTCCTCTCTCTATCTTTCGTTTTCCCAAATCACTGCAGATGTGAGGACCTTCCACCCCTGAGTCTGTCACCATGTAGGTCTCAGGAAAAAGGCCATCAGTTTCTATGTAATCATAATAAAGTTACTACAAATGACCTGTGAAAATCAAGTGATGCAATAATATAACCAAACAAAATATCCACTCACAATTTTCCTTGGCTGGCTCCACAATTCTCTTCATATCTTCTAATTTTTCAGTCCAGGTTCATGCATTGCATGTTTCTGTGAAGTCTCTTTTATCTCCCCCAACCTACCTCATTTCCATTGCTCCCTCTATTCTTCATGACAGTGAACTTTTGAAAAGTACAGACCAGTTACTCTGAAAAAAAGTGTCCTGCATTGTGAATTGATCTATTTCCTTTTGACTAGATTCTGTCAGTAATTTCTGGAAAGAACATGAAATGGGTGATGCTGTTTAACACCTGCCATACAACTTGCATACCAGGTTGTCCCACACTGGTGATTGGAAAATGGAACGTTTAGTTAAGGAGGAGACAGATAGATTTCATTATTATGAAAGTGTATTTTTCAATTTGTAATTAAGAAGTAAACGATGGGGTTATTCTTTGAGATCATGTAAATAGTCTGTTTCTTAACAAACATTCATTCACACAATGATTTTTAATATCTCTTTATCTATGCCTGAATCTTTAAAAAATAGTGATTTTTACATCAATTGTTGTACATTTGTAAACTGGCATATCACTACAAAAAAGAAACTTTCTTCACTTTTTTTTCTCTTTTCTCCTTATGGATTCACATAATTTTTTAGTTAATTCAGTTTGTTATAATCCATTACTGTCATGATTCTTCTTTATACTCAAATTGTCAATGTGTCAATATGATCATTGCCAGCTTTTTCACCCCTTTTCATCTTGGTCTTTTTTTTTAAAGATTTTATTTATTTATTTGACAGAGAGATATACAGCGAGAGAGGGAACACAAGCAGGGGGAGTGGGAGAGGGAGAAGCAGGCCTCCCGCCAAGCAGGGAGCCCAATGCGGGGCTCAATCCCAGGACCCTGGGATCATGACCTGAGCCAAAGGCAGACACTTAATGACTGAGCCACCCAGACGCCCCTCTTTTTCATCTTAGTCTTAACATCCTATTTTTTGAAAAATTGAAATACAAAACACATAAAGAAAAGTGCATAAGCAATTTTACTCCTTGATACATTTTCACAAAAGGCGTGGATATTTTTATCTGCTAAACAGATTAAGGAAATAAACTATATAAAAATCTAAGCAATTCTCCTGATATCCTCTCCCAATTATAGTTCTCCAAATAGCCACTGTCCTGACTTCTAAGCTTTCCAGGATGGTCAGAAAAAGCCATCCCATCCCATAGTCCTGGTAGTCATTATTCTTAACATAACAGGCAGGTGCATTAGTCCTTGGATCATCCAGACCCTTGCTTCAGAATTAATTATTCCTAATGCTACTACGTGTCACTAATTGCTATTATTTCTTATTGGCCGTTCCTATATCAAGTCCAAGGATACCTGTAAATGAATTCCTAAATCTCATTTTTTAAGGGTCTTTTCTGGGACCACTCTTTGAACCATATGTTGAGCCAGCCAGGTCCCATCAGAAAAGCAAAATCTAAGTTAAATATATCAAAACAGAAAGGTTAACATGTGGATTTAATATGAGTTATTGGAGAAATGAACCTGAAACAGGGACATGAGGGAACACTGAAATATTTAACCTGTCACTTCAGAAAGAAGTCACTGCTTGGAGTGACAAAGAAAGCTTTTGGTTATTAGTATCTAGAAACTTGAAGAATGGATATAGTGCTTAATTGTATGTGCCAACTTTACTGGACCATGGTGTGCCCAGATATTTAGTTCAATACTTTTCTGGGTGTTTTCGTGAGGATGTTTTGAAATGTGTTTAGCATTTACATCGATAAGCTGAGTAAAGTAGACTGCCTTCCTTAGTGTGGGTGGGCCTCATAGAATTAATTAAATGTCTGAATAGAGCAAAAAGGCTGAAGGAGAGGGAATGCCTGTCTGACTTCCTTGAGCTGAGGCATTGGTCTTTTCTTGCCTTCTGACTCAAACTGAAACACCAGTTTTTCCTGGGTTTGTAGTCTATAGGCTTTTGGCCTGGAACCACCATCCTGAGTCTCATTCATACCTTCTGAGTCTCAGGCTTTGGGACTCATACTGGAAATACTCCATAGGTCTTCCTGGGTCTCCAGCTTGCTGCATGCAGATCTTGGGACTTGTTAGTCTCCAGAATCACACACACACACACACACACACACACACACACACACACACACACACACAAGTGATGCTAGTTCTGGAAGTGCTAGGAAAAAAAAAAAAAAAACTTGAGGTGGTACTCCAACCACTGCTGGGTAAAGAGCCATTTCTGTGGTAAGTCTGTTAGGGAAGCAAAGGAAAAAAAATGGAACAAATCGTTTCTCCTTCCTCCTACCTCGCAGTCTTCCTTCAGAGCCACCTTCCTGTTACTAAAACCTAACCAAAGAGTCAACCGGTAAGAAGAAAAATACCATTTGCAGAAATCCAACACTAGTATCAAAGAGTAGCTTAATAACCCTGACTTCTGAATTGTAGATTAGATGTGTCAATATTTGAACTTCATATACATGAAATCATTTAGAACAAATAGTCTGTACTATTTTGCATACCATCTGTGTATCATTTATATATAACTCCATCTTATTTTTTTAAGATTTTATTTATTTATTTGAGAGAGAGTGTGTGTGAGCAGAGGCAGGGGCAGAGGGAGAAGCAGGCTCCTCTGCTGAGCAGGGAGCCCGAGGTGCATCTCGATCCCAGGACCCTGGGATCATGACCTGAGCCAAAGGCAGACACTTAACCCATAATGGGTTAACCCAGATGGGAATCTGATTTAATGTTGGCCAATACTGATATGTTCTTTAATAATATTTATATTTAGCTCTTTTAGAGTAAATCAACTTGCCTTTAATTTGCTATCTGTAATTTCTGCAATGGTCTTCAAAACTCCAATTGATGATGCCTAACATCATTCTATCTGAAAAAGCTTCAAGTTCACATGGCCCAAGGGTCTGACTGCAGGTCTTCAGAGGATGCAGAGCATGAACTGCGGCAGCCAGAATCATGGCAGCACAGGTGTTTAGAAAGTTTCTTCCTGGGATGCCTGCATGGCTCAGTCATTAAGTGTCTGCCTTCAGCTCGGGTCATGATCCAAGGGTCCTGGAATCGAGCCCCGCATCGGGCTCCCTGCTCAGCAGGAAGCCTGCTTCTCCCTCTCCCACTCCCCCTGCTTGTGTTCCCTCTCTCGCTGTCTATCTCTCTCTGTCAAATAAATAGATAAAATCTTAAAAAAAGGAAGAAGAAGAAGAAGAGGAAGAATGCTCCAGTGAGGGACGTCCCTGCCTGAAAAGTGCTCAGGTGGGGAAGTGACTTGGGGCAGAATCTTAGGTGGGACAGTGTGGTCTCAGGATCCCTAGGGTCACAGAAAAAACAGGGGCACCTGAACTGGCAGAGTTCCCAAGCATTGGTGCAGGGAAACCAGCTACAGTCAGTGAGCCAGGGAATGGGGTCTCAGCTGGCTTTGCCCTAAACTGCAAACTGCAACATCATTGGGTAATTGCTCTCCATGCGGGGGCCCTGCAAGCAGCATGCCGGGGCTACCCTCTCCATTCCCCTGGAGGATGCAGTGTGGCACCGCAGGAGTCTGCAGAGTTTGGCGACACAAAAGTGAACGCTTTTCCCTAAAGGTTTTCTAAAAAGAGGGCCTCAATATTTCTGCTCCGGGATGGAGATTGGGGCGTGGCCATTTTTATTTTCATCCTCTAAAGGGGCGCTGAAAGCCTCAGGGAGGAGAAGCCACATAGAACAACCCGAAGCAGCTTAAGCTGAACACAGCTCCCTGGTAGAAGGTGGTGCAACTCCCCCCAGGCAAAGGCATCTGAGAATCAGTGCAACAGGCCCCTCCCCCAGAAGACCAGCTGGAACATCAGGCGAATACCAAATTTACCGAGCACACAGAACTGCAACATTCCAGTGCTAGGGGAAAATGGTATATAGAATTCAGGTTTTTTTCTCATGATTTTTTTATCTTTCAGTTTAAAATTTTCCTTTTCTTTTTCTTTTTTTCTTTTTTTCTTTTCAACTAGTTTCTTATTTTATCAACTCTTTGCTTTTAAGTCTTTTTTTAACTTTCGTTTTTACATTTACATTTTATAGATATATTCTTCATTTTTGGCTTCCTTTCACTGTATTCAATTTTACTTTTGTATATATAAAATTTTGCTTTCTTTGCAATTTTGGGATTTAGTGTCTTCTAACAAACAGACCAAAATACTCCCAGGACCAAGTGGATCACCCTGTTTTGTCCACCTAGGTGATTATATTCTCTCTCTTTTTTTTTTTTTTTCCTTTTTTTGTTTTCTTTTTCTTTTCTTTTTTCGTTTTCTGACCTCTTTGGATTTCTCTAGTGTGTATTTTGCTTTGGTCATGGTGGATATTTTTGATTTTGTTCTCTCATTCATCCATTATTCTATGGGCAAAATGACTAGAAGGAGGAATTCACAACAAAAGAAAGAACCAGAGGTAATACTCTCTGCCACAGATCTAATCAATATGGGCATAAGTAAAATGTAAGACAGGAATCCATCAAAATCCTAGAGGAGAACACAGGCAGCAACCTCTTCGACCTCAGCCGCAGCTACTTCTTCCTAGAAACATCGCCAAAGGCAAGGGAAACAATGGCAAAAATGAACTATTGAGCCTTCATCAAGATAAAAAGCTTTTGCACAGTAAAGGAAACAGTTGACAAAACCAAAAGACAACCAACAGAATGGGAGAGATTTTGCAACTGTTTTATCAGATAAAGGACTAGTATCCAAAATCTATAAAGAACTTAGCAAACTCAACACCCAAAAAACAAATAATCCAATCAAGAAATGTTCAGAAGACATGAACAGACATTTCTCCAAAGAAGACATCCAAATGATCAACAGACACATGAAAAAATGCTCAACATTACTCGGCATCAGGGAAATGCAAATCAAAACCTCAATGAGATACCACCTCACACCAGTCAGAATGGCTAAAATTAACAATACAAGAAACAACAGATGTTGGCGAGGATGCAGGGAAAGGGGAACCCTCTTACACTGTTGATGGGAATGCAAGCTGGTGCAGCCACTCTGGAAAACAGTATGGAGGTTCCTCAAAAAGTTAAAAATAGAGCTACCCTAGGACCCAGCAATTGCACTACTAGTATTTACCCCAAAGATACAAATGTAGTGATCCAAAGGGGCACCTGCACCCCAACATTCATAGCAGCAGTATCCACAATAGCAAACTGTGGAAAGAGCCTAGATGTCCATCGACAGATGAATGGATAAAGAAGGTGTGGTTCGGGGCGCCTGGGTGGCTCAGTTGGCTAAGCGACTGCCTTCGGCTCAGGTCATGAGCCTGGAGTCCCGGGATCGAGCCCCGCGTCGGGCTCCCTGCTCAGAGAGGAGCCTGCTTCTCCCTCTGACCCTCCCCCCTCTCATGTTCTCTCTCTCTCGCTCTCTCATTCTCACTCTCTCAAATAAATAAATAAATCTTTAAAAAAAAAATAAAGAAGGTGTGGTTCATATATATAATGGAATATTGCTTAGCCATCAGAAAGGATGAATACTTACCATTTACATTGGCATGGATGGAACTTGAGGGTATTATGCTGAGCTAACTAAGTCAGTAAGAGAAAGACAATTATCATATAGTTTCACACATATGAGGAATATAAGAGCACAGAGGATCATAGGGGAAGGGAGGGAAAACTGAATGGAAAGAAATCAGAGAGGGAGACAAACCATGAAAGACTCTTAACTATAGGAAACAAACTGAGGGTTGCTGGAGGGGAGGTGGGTGGGGGGATGGTATAATTGGGTGATGGGCATTAAGGAGGGCACATGATGTAATGAGCACTGGGTGTTATATGTAACTGATGAATTATTGAACACTACATCTGAAACATGATGTACTATATGTTGGGTAATTGAATTTAAATAAAAAAATTTGCTGAAAAAGTAAATTGCATAATTTAAAGGCATATTTGCATATTTGATGTTCATTATATGGTCACTTATATATAGCATGTTTCTGGTACAAAGTAGGTATAGTTTAATTTTCAGAACTGAGTAAGTAACATTAACTTAAATGTTTAAACACAAGTTATATAATTTTATATTACTATAAAATAAAATGTTAAATATATACTGTTCAAAACTATTAAGTTATCCAGAGGTTTCATTTAGAAAATATGTTTTAAAGATTTATTGATTTATTTTAGAGGCAGAGAGGGCATGTAGGGCAGGGAGGGGCAGAGGGAGTGGCGGGGGAGTTTCCTAAGCAGATTCCATGTGGAGTAGAAGCCCTACTCAGGGCTTGATCTCACAAACCTGAGATCATGACCCTGAGATGACAACCTGAGCCAAAACCAAGAGCCCGATGGTTAACCGATTGCGCCACCCAGGTGCCCCTAGAAAATACATTTTAAAATCAAATGGCACGGGGCGCCTGGGTGGCTCAGTCGGTTAAGCGACTGCCTTCGGCTCAGGTCATGATCTCGGGATCCTGGGATCGAGCCCCACATCGGGCTCTCTGCTCAGCGGGAAGCCTCCTTCTCCCTCTCCCACTCCCCCTGCTTGTGTTCCCTCTCTAGCTTTCTCTCTGTCTGTCAAATAAATAAATAAAATCCTTTAAAAAAAAAAATAAAATAAAATGACAATTTCCCCTTTATAAGGTAGCAAGTATCTTTTATCAATATTTTCATGGTTTTTCCTACATTCATAATCAGGATATTACCTAATAATTTGTTAATATGAACAATGTGCAATTCATGTTTCTAAAGCAATAAAGTGATTTTTCTGAATACATCATCCATTCTCCACTCAATTTCATACTGCATTACAGCTAAGAAATTTTTTACTGGAAAGCAACTTGGTAACCTTACTCGTTTGATGGAAAACCTTTTTGTTATTTCTTATTACCAGTAGAATAAAGGTTAAACTAAAAATTCAGGAATTTTCATAATAAAAAATTAAAATTAAGGAACAAACTCTGATATGTTGTTTGCTTATTACATATTAGAAATTTGAAAGCTATTGCTAGAGTTATTCTGCACTTTACTTAGTAGTGAAGATTATTATCCCCATTATATAAATGAGAAAAGATTTAAAAAGTTTAATGACTTTCCCAAAGATACATAGGTGCATCCAGAAATTCATCCATGCTTTCCAAATCCGGAGTCCAGGCTTACCCATTTTTAGGATTGTTGTATTCAAGGTAAATTTCTTCCCAAAGCAGTTAACAGTATTTATTTTTTACATTTTATGCCTATTCTCCCTGCTAAAAATGAAATCATAAATTTATTCCTGTATAGATGGCCATGACTTTTTTCTACCAATCCAAAATGTTGGTTATTTCACCCATTTCAGATTCTATTTCTTTCTAAAACCTTTCTTGTAATATACTAGCCAAAAAGTTACTTTCTTTCTTCTTAACACCTAAGAATTTCTTATGCTCACATAATTCAGGTTCAGAAGATTTCCTATTTCATCATGTCTGTATTTTGTATATGGGAAATACTTTCAAATGTTAAGCATGGTTGTCTCTGTCTAGATGCATCTCATCATCTTTTATGTTTTTTCCACTGCTTGAGAAAGGAGAGGAAGTTTTCTCAACTTTCAAATTTCACTGATTTTTCTTTCCCCTTTCCTCCATTCAGCCGAGGCAGACATCTATTTTCCGTCTGGGAATATGTTTCTCCTGTCTAGTGTTTGAGCAATATGTTTTCTCTCTGTGAATTTCCTCTTGCCATGTGAAAATGTTGGTAGATAAGGCTGTGTTTGGCATCAAAGTTGTATTTGCCTTCTGCTGATTTACTTTGTGAACTGTGCACACGGGAAACTAAATGTTTCCATGGAAGAGGGAGAAGAAAGAGTCAATGGGAAAGTATGAAAATGACAATGTATTATGCCAGACAAAGTCCCTCACAACAAACCTTTCTACCTAGTAAATAAAGTTCAATTACTTTTTATGGTGTCTTCTTTCCGTAGAGAACATATCTTTCCAAACAGTATGGCTTATCTGCAAAACAGCATCAAGCTGTGAAGACGTTATTTTCCTTATGGTCGCTAAGTGTTGGAAATATGGACTTAGATATTGGCTAAAAATCTACATCCTTCTATATTTATGTTATTTTTTTTTCTCACTGAGCTTACCCTTAGCACAGGTATAATCACTCCCCAAAATGGA
Source organism: Phoca vitulina (assembly GCF_004348235.1). Taxonomy (NCBI): domain Eukaryota; kingdom Metazoa; phylum Chordata; class Mammalia; order Carnivora; family Phocidae; genus Phoca; species Phoca vitulina. The sequence goes on from NW_022589720.1 coordinate 20,469,617, forward strand.
TGAGCTCCATAGCAAGTGACTAGTAAGGGATTAATAGGAAAATGCTTGAACAGCTGACTTGTTTGGTTTTTAGATTTTGCATACAAAATTCCATCTGCACTTGTCAATCATCTGGTTCCCCAACCCATTATTCCAGCCATACACAATTTCTCTTCTGAGACATTATTCTGCATCTATCTCTGGACTTAACAAACAAGATGCTCCCTGTTCATGGTTTTCCACAGTGGGGAATAGATCAGGAAGAAAGCTGCTATGTGAGCAGTACCAACCTAGTGTAGTCACAAGATGGAGCTAGACCACACATGCATGCCTGGAGAATGGAAGTGGGTCTGATTGATCATACATGTTTGCCTGGCTGGAATGGCACCAATTTTCGTTATCCGATTTCCAAGGCTCCATAGGCTTGCTCCTACTCAGTTAAGTTTTCCTTAGCTTTGACCTTTGCAGAACTGGGGACTCATTAATGGGCATAGTTTACCATGAACTCTCAAAAAAAAAGGGAAAGTTCTTTCCTTAACATACAACAGATAACTTAGAATTTAAACCCACCATTTTCCCTACTAACCAAAGGCTGGACACAGCATCTCTTTAAAATGTTTACTCTTCTACAGAGTTTAGTCTCCTTCTCTAAGGCACAGTCTACTTTCAGGTAACTATACCTCAGATGATTAATTGACATATATTCCTGGTGAAATACCAGGGTCCATTTGTGTTGTAATATTGCTCTTGAAATGTATTGTAACATAGCTGGAGAAAGGGTGCCAGCATATATTATATCGCACAGATAACTAGCCTGAATACTCAAAAGAACCAGTCTAGATTTGTAAATTCCATTTCTACTTGTCAAGCTTGAGTTTGAGCTGTGCCCTATAATTCTAGGGAGACTTTTACTTATCTGTGAAATTCTGACTCCAAAGTAGGAGCCTTAAAAAAGTAATTCTATGCCTTCTCATTTCAAATAATTTCCTGAGATAACTAGAAAATTTATTCTTATGGGGCGCCTGGGTGGCTCAGTCATTAAGCGTCTGCCTTTGGCTCAGGTCATGGTCCCAGGATCCTTGGACCAAGCCCCACATCAGGCTCCCTGCTCCGTGGGAAGCCTGCTTCTCCCTCTCCCACTCCCCCTGCTTGTGTTCCCTCTCTCATGTGTCTTTCTCTGTCAAATAAATAAATAAAATCTTTAAAAAAAAAAAAAGAAAATTTATTCTTATTAACAAATCTAAACAATTTGCTTTTCTTTTCCTTTTCTTTCTCCCTTCCTTCCTCCCTCCCTTCCTTCCTTCTTTCCTACCTTCCTTCCTTCCCCCCTCTCTCCTTTCTTTCTTCCTTTCTTTTCTTTCCTTTTTGTTCCTTTTTCTGTTCCTTTTCCTTTTTCTCTTCTCTTTTTTCTCTTCCTTCCCTTTTCTTCCTTCCTTCCTTCCTTCCTTCCTTCCTTTACCAGCCACACTGTACTTACTCAGGGATTTTTAAAACATGCATTCATTAGTCACAACATTGTCAACTCAGTCTCAAAGTGGTCCACTGGTCTCCCTACAATGGCTATAACTTATTACAACCTTTTTACCATACATCTGTTATCAAAAAGGCCCTTGATTATTACATCAAAAGTAATTGGTTGTAATTCTAGATGTTGTTAATATGCTCTTTGTGCATATATGTGATCCTAGGAACTTTTGTCTGTGATGTGTCAAGTTTCCACATGAATTGGGAGCGGTTCTCTGCCTTCAAATTTAGATTTGCAAGAAATAGACTTATAACATGCACACGTACACACACACACACACACACACACACACATATACAACTGGATTTCTTACTTCATCACCATCTTGATAGAATGGCAGGAAAAAAATTAAACCAGTCTTTTCTGTGAACCATCCCTCCCCGAGAGGAGTTGGAGCCTCTGATGGATGGGTTAGGAATTACCAAAACAATAAGAATTGGCAATCTAGAATGTTTCCTAATATTTGCATTCTTATTCAGTGCATTATTTAATATTTGTCTCTTCAAATATTGGTTAGATCTTTGACAATAGTACCATATATTATTTAACTTTATTTTTAGAATATCTCAGGAAATTTTAGTTGAACGGATTATATCCTTTACTCTGTATTTCTTATTTTTTTTAAAAAAGAGCACATAATGAAATATTTTGAGGCAAATTATAAAATTGTGCAATGTATTTAAACAAGTAAATATGCAAGATCAATTACACAGTATGAGTGTTAGTTGTTTTGTCTGAACCTATATATAAGTTATTTAATAATATTTCTATAAAATATATTTTTAAACACATTTTGAGGCTAAATTTTGATTAAGTTTATTCACCTCTATCAAGTTAATTATCCCATTCCAACTTCTCACACCCACACTCATATACATACACATACATGTGTTATGCAAACACAATTTCAGAGGATAGTTTGATGGATATTAGAGTCTATCAGTTAATGCCCCCAACCATGTCCTATGGGAAATAAGATGTATTTATGTATGTGAATTTGTGTTTATGTATGTCTGAATTTGTTATTGGTGTAGAAAATAAATACGAATTTGAAAGAAAACAAGGGCAATGCTAATTTGGTTAGCTTTTGCAAACTAAAGTAACTATTTTGGATTGTATAAAAACTCTGAGATTCATCGGATCAATCTGTTTATTGTATTATCCACATAAATATTTTTGAATAAACAAAATTGGATACATCCCTATTATAATCAATTATATTTTAAACTCTTTGTGCGTTTTATGATACCCAAGTGAGTATGCATGTTAAACTAATCCTATGAAAAAGAAAACATTGGCCCTGCTTTTATGAAGATATAATAGAATAAAGTGAACTAGGTAACTGAGATATTGCAAAATGCCCAAGACTGTTTTATATATTTTGGAACTAAACTTAGGCTAATTACCAGATAGAGAAAAAAATAGAAGACAAATAGGAAAAGTCATTAATGTCTTATATTTATATATTTTGCTTATGACTCTTATTACTGTATTGTTTAATACCACCCTGAACGAGCCCGATCTCATCTGATCTTGCAAGCTAAGCAGGGTCGGGCCTGGTTAGTACTTGGATGGGAGACCGCCTTGGAATACCGGGTGTTATAGGCTTTGGGGCACCTGGGTGGCTCAGTTGGGGTTGAGCATCTGCCTAGGCTGGGGTCATGATCCTGGAGTCCTGGAATCGAGCCCCGTGTGGAGCTCCCTGCTCAGCAGGGAGCCTGCTTCTCCCTCTCCCCGCTGCTCCAGCTCTATCTCACTATTTCTCTCTCTCTCAAATAAATAAATAAATAAAATCTTTAAAATAAAAAAAGATGCTGTAAACAATCTCAAAAATTCTTTGCATAGAATTCCAAACAACTGTTACAAATAAGTGTGTGCTCTATGTGTAGTGGATGAGTATTCTGGTATCAACCATTTATACCATCATCCATAGCTCAGTGAAAAGCCCACTGTGTTGAAGAAAAATACATGTCTTTGATATTCTTAGCTCATCTCCTATTTTCATTTCGGTGGAGTGTTGATCAGCTTTAGTGTTCCGCTGATAACCTCTTGGTTTCACAGCAGATGCACTGATAACACAATGTTAGAGCTCTCAATGGCAAATTAGAGTCTTCAGAGTAGAAAACTTCCTCAACTGCGTTAAATGTCATATACTTCTAAGCTACTCATAAACCCTTAAAATTAAGTAAACACAAATCTGTTCCCCCAAATTATTATAGTGTGAAGTATCCCAGCATCCTGAGAAAGCCTTGGAATGTCCTCTGAGTGATAAGAAATATAGCGATAATTTTTTTTTAAAGATTTTATTTATTTATTTTACAGAGAGAAACACAGCGAGAGAGGGAACACAAGCAGGGCGGGTGGGAGAGGGAGAAGCAGACTCTCTGCTGAGCAGGGAGCCCGATGAGGGGCTCAGTCCCAGGACCCTGGGACCATGACCTGAGCCAAAGGCAGACGCTTAACGACTGAGCCACCCAGGCGCCCTATAGTGATAATTTTTGTCATTCCACATTACAAGCAAGACAATCCTTGCTCCACTGTCAGCAATACTTAAGAGTCCCATGCTCTATTATTATTTCCAATATCCCAGAGACATAAAATATTAAGTGGTTAAAATGAGTGAGTTGCTACTTAAACACAGTTTAATTCTTAGCTATTGATGCCAAATTATATTTAGTAAGGGCTATAGCAAAAGACTATAATAAAATTCAGGTCTTTTAAGAATTTAAAAATGCAAAAAAAAAAAAGTATAAAAGTAAACATATGCTTACTACATGACCTAGCAATTTAACTCACACATATATATCCAAACTAAATGGAAACACATATGCACACAAAGACTCACATCAAAGTTCACAGCAGTATTCTTCACAGTAGCTAAAACTTGGTAATGACCCAAATGCCAATCAATGGGCTAATGGACTAACAAATTATAATAAATCCAATACATTGGAACACTAATCAGCAATAGAAAATAGTGAGCTGCCAATAAATTCAAAAGCATTTAAGACCATATTATGTTGGGCAAAACAAGCCAGGCACAAAATGATGTGGTGTTCAAACACATTTATATGACGTTGTAGAAGAGGAAATTAATCTACAGCGTCAGAAAGCCTATCAGTTTTTACTTGGGACTAGGGAAAAGGAGCATGAGGACACTTTTAGAAGTTATAAAAATGCTTTCTATTATGATTAGGGTGGTGAAAACCATGGTATATGCATTTATCAAAATTCATTAAAAAGACACACTTAAAATGGATGTGGGTTTTTTTTACATGTAAATTATACTTCAATAAAATTGAGTTAAATTTTCAAAAGTACTACTATTCCTTCATTGCTTACTGTGTAGGCTTCACTATCTCATAACTTTGCATATATTCTTTTACTTTCATTTGGTGATTCGGAACGGTGTTAAAAGTTATTTTAATGTTGTAATTTTTTGGCATCCTATTTTCATCACAAGTTTTAATTATCATAAAATAGGTGATAAAAATCACATAAGTAGGAATAAAAATGTTCAGGTCAATCCCGTATTCCCACTTGCACAATAATAATAGAGTATTAACTTGAAAACCAGTCTTTTCTTAATAATACAATAGTTGGAGTGAAACCCACTCTTTCTACTGCCACCATGTAGGATAGTCTCTTTGATATGTTTTATAGATTGCTTAATTTGACTGCTGTAAGTCTTTGATGAAGGTTCCTGCCTATAAAGTGGAATTTCACCAATTCAAAACATTTTTAGAATTATTTCAATTAGAATATGTTTAATATCTATTTAGCAATTGCATTCTCATGAGAAAAGGCATATTTTATTTTAGTCAGCAAGTCAACAAGTATTTATTGAGCTCTCACAGGATGTCTTATATTGCACCTAGCAAATTTATTACTTCCTTACAAGTACCTAGGAAACATGGAGATGTTTTCCCAGAGTTGCTGTAAAACATATATCATGGTATTGATTAAATAAGGATGAAATAAAAGGGAAGAAATTGGCCTTTCCATGTAAGATTTTTCCTTTTTATGGCATAGTATATGCTTTCATAGAAATGTCTCCCATTTGAGTATAGAAGACAAACTGTATTGTGAATATTATCATACATATATCAGAAACTGACGCTAACTTTAAATACAAAACTCTTTGAGAAAGATTTCTGCTGTCTCTGTGTGTATCCCTATGAACAAATAAAGGGGTGGAAAATGAGATATTGAGGCAAATGAAAATCCCTTTGGGTTTATTTATTTCATATAAGCTGCCTAAGTGCAAGTTCCTTTCCAATGCTAAATCCTACATTACAATTTCCAAATTATGAACTGGCAAGTTCCCTGAGCCTTGATCCTTTGATTCTTCCCTGTAACAATAGTGAATTCCACATTCATCCATCAATCACCACCTACATGCCCACACCAAAATTAATTTCAGACTACCCCAGAGAATATCTTCAGTGTTAGCTACTTTATAATTTAATGTAATGAGACATGTAACAATGTTTTTTGGAAGATCACTTGCTGGTTTGGGAAGCAGAAGTGCAATCATTCAGACATGTGCACACAAAACTCTGAGATTTTACAAGCATTTTTTTCTTAAATCAGAAATCATTGGTTATTTTCTGAAATCCTAAATGCAGTTTTATCCAAATCATAGCTTTTCAGTTTTCTTCCAAGTATCCAGTCAGAAAGTGATATAAATATATACTTGAAAATGCCCCCCAAAAAGTGTGACTAGTAGGTTGTGCTTCTCTAAAGTATTCAGTCTTTAAACTCTGAAAAATGATATTAGTGAGAAGATACAATGAGTAGCCAGTGGGTATTATTTTAAAACAGACACAAACTTTTCTATTTCTTCTGTGAATGTTGTGGATAAAAAGATTACAAATACCTATTTTGCTGATCCTTATCATACTTAGTCTACCTGTAGTACAAGTACAAAATAACAACAATTAAAATGAAAACAGTATGCCCACTACTTTTTCTTTTACTTGACACTGGTTTAAATGAAATAATATAGCAAAAAAAGACTACTTACATGAAAACAATACACATGCTATTTATATGCAATGTTCAGCCCCTTTAGCTCAAAAGAAGGGATAGAAGAATGTTATTATTCCTGTTAGAAGGAGGACTCCATTCATGTCTATGAGTGGTTGACTTCAGGGTAAGTTACAATTTAAAATTTCCTACTGGGTTAATAGCAACTACCAAAAGTTCAGAAGAGCATTAGTAATTAGTTCTCCTAAAAGCCAAGATTTATTGGGAATATCATGCAGTTTAGTATTACACATATCCTGTTATTTTCATTGTGGCTTAAAATACACGCAATTTAATGTTTCTGTTCCTAAGACATTCAAAGACTGTGTTTGAATATATATTTTTTCTTTAATGTGATTCTTTGTGAAATGCATAAAACAGTTTTAGTATAAAAGATGATGATCAATTCTCAACATCTCTGATCTATGATGAATAGGTCATATATGTAACAGATTTCTCTGAATTGAACTAGTCTGGATGTAGTAAGGGTAATAGTAGTGTGATTCCAGTACAATCTAGGGAACTAAGTTTTTAAGGACCACCAGTACGTGTTACAAATGAATCTCAACTTCTACTTCTGAGATCACTTGTGGATCCAATCCATTGACATGCCAGCAAGTTCTATATTAGCTTTTTTTTTTTTTTCCTTCTCTGCTCCTCAGAGAATCTACTTGGCTTGCTGCTCAGATCCTTGTCAGTAGCATGGTGGCTTTCTGTTCCACTGTGTCCCTGATCCTTCTCATTGTCCAGCACTCTGCTCCTCTAACATCCTCATTCTTTCCCCACAGTCACTTCACTGAACTAGAGCAAACCCTTTTCTTCCTGGCTTTTATTTCACTCCGTTACAGTGACAATTTGGAAATTGCTCTAAGCACTCATTATCTCACAGATATTTTAATGATCTATTTATTTATTTCTTGTTACAGACTTCTCAGGCTTCTTCACAGGACTCATGGGATGGGGAGTGAAAGAGGAGTCAAGACAGAGGATTGCCTGACCAATTAGCGGCGGTGTCCTAAAAACCAGCCTGTGTTTGACATGAAGCTCAAGTGCCTCTGTTCTCTCTCCCCGAGACGCTAATTCACTTTGAGGTTCCTAGGTTTTCTGTGTGAAGAGAGGTTAAGTGCCTTGCTGCTTTTCACATATATTGAGTAAAATGGTCTTAACAGTCCCCTCAGCTTGACTGAATTTTAGACAGATTTCCTCCTGGTTACAGGCCCCTGACCTCCCTTGTCTTAGAGCACTTACTTAAAAACAAAAACAAAAACCTCTCCATTGTAATTTTTTCCTCTGCCCCTTTGAAATGTAAATCTTCTCCCAGCCTTTTGCCAGTTTTACAACTCAGGATTTTTTTTTTTTTTTTTTTTTACAATTTAGGCACTGTCTCTATGAAATGTAATCATCAAGATAGAGGCCTTATCTCCTCCTCCTAGTCTCTGAAAAGGCAGGAGCCTCCTTTAATAAGCACCAGTTAGCAAAAAACAAAGTCAACCATACAATTCAATAACTGCTGACTACTTTTTTTCAGGGAGCGTTCTTAATTTTGTTTTATACTAGAAATTAAAATTATATTAATTATAATGGTATATATAATTATATATTCTAATAATATATAATGTACTATTATATTAGTATATAGTTATTAGTATTATATTAGAATTATATAAGTATAGTATATACTACACTAGATATATATTATAGTTTTATACTCAAAATTGAGTGTGCTGTTCTTTTAACATGGCAAACAGAGGTGGTATGAGCCAATGGGGAATCCATCTCCACCACTGAAATAATAGATTTGGAAGTTGGACTGGGAAAATAACTTGCTAATATGGACAGTGAGAATTTTGTATAAGAAAATTAAATCCTATGTACATATCTGAGCTGCTTCAAGTGTATATATTCCTTATTTAGAAGACACTTTAAAACATATCTTGGCTCAAAACAACAACAATAACAAGACATATCTCGGCTCTTAATTCTCTGCAGCATCCTAACTCCCCAACATAAATAACCAAGATGGAGTTTGGACTATATTAATCTGAGTTGAAGTAAGTGGCCACACTAAAAAAATCCATTACATGAGCGGGTTAGTGGCACTATTTATGCATTAATGCACTCTTCCCCAATAAATAGGCATCTGTCTTAAGAGCTTAAAAAATAAAGGTGTTTATCTCAATCAGTTTATGTAAGTTCTTATTTGAGTCTGGGATAAGTCTACATTACAAGACATGAACTCAGAGCAAGTGAGAATCTTTTAACTCTAGGATTTCAGATAACTTTTGAGAATAATTACTATATTTAGGGAAAAGTTACATTTAGGATGGAGAAGAGAATAAAACTGAGAATTACAGAAACAGTTCTGTTTTTATATTTCCTAAGTGATAAAGATCAAAGGCAAAATGCAATAAAGATAATTTTTGCAGTAAAAGTAGAATGAGACTAAATTATTATTTCCTTTTTGCAGACTACTAATAAGATGAAGGAGGGAAATGGTGACAAAGTTAAGAGCAATATAGGCTAGACCCTGGGTCATACTCTCCTTTTGATTATGGCTTCTCCATGTACTGCCTGTGGGACTTTGATAAGTTACCTAACTTTCTTTCATCTCAATGTAGATATTTGCAAAATGGGATAAAATATTACCTACCTCATCCTATTTGTGTAAATTTTAAATCAGTTGAAATTAGTAAGGTCCTCAGAAAGAAAACAGCTTTGGCACATAGCAAACATTGTTAAATTGTTTGTTAAATAACATAAAATTTTTTAAAAATCACAAAACCAGTTCACCATGAATAACTACAGAAGAAATGCGGGTCATTTCGATGTAATATAATTCAAAGACCGAGGATTAAAAGAAAGAAGATAGCACAAAACAGAACTATGAAACTAAAGATCCTAAAAGTGCCTCATACAGAAGAAGCCATGCCACAAAATCCTAAACAATAATCTTGAACGTAGTGAGAAGCATATTGAGTGGTGAAATGTGTATTTTCTCTTCCTTTCCTGGAGAGCAAGGAAAAGGTCACTGACGAAACTAAGAGGTGAGCAGGGTGAGTACCTTGGTGGAAACAAGGGTGACCTGGAGAGATAACATGGAATGTTAAGGAGCAGATGCAAAGTGGACAGTCATAGGTTTGAGAGATGGGATCAAATACCCGTAAATTCAGATTTCCTCACTCATGCCCACCAGTGGGGATCCTAAAGAGGGGGAAAAAAGGGAAAAGGACCACTTTCCACTTTCATATAAGGAAAAGAAAGTCAGGAGTTTTCTCACTCTAAATTTATTGCATCAGTTCTTGATTACTAAATGACCAAAAGCACTCTATCTACTGTAAGTGGAAAAAGAAGTCATTAATGATTATTAGGGAACTTGCAGATTCGTTCAGAGGAACAGAGAAATTGTGATCCTGCTTGCCTTCCAGATGCCTCCTGGGAAGCACACAGCAAGAACTCCCCTGGGCATAAAATGTCACCTCTGTTTCTAGGGAGCATAAAATAAGTATGTTCATTAGACGGCCGTAGCTATGTCACCAGACTAATACCATTCTGCAAATTGGTAACCACTAGGAACCTGTACTGCAGCTAAATATAAAAGCTAAGACCATCATTGCTCACATCTGCAAAAGATGAAAATACTGTCCTGAGTTTCTTTATTCATGCTGTTCCCTTCTGGAGAGAAGTTTCATGTGGACATACCTGAGTGACCGAGGACTCTGTTCTAGCTGTGGATGGAATTGGAAATGTAAGTCTTGATTCCTTTGCCAAGATGGTGGGATTCATAACATTTAAAAGATTAAAAGAAAAAAAAGTATATTCAAAAGACATCATTTTCCATCCCTTCTTTTACATTAACCAATAACCCACATAAATCAACAACAAAATGTGTGACAAAACTTCATTCCATACTAAGGAAAAGGCACTTTCATAGCAGGCTGAGTGTCCTAGGCCGGGTTATTTTAATTTTAATTCAGTTTTTCAACTTTCAACTCAAAGATCCTTATTGATAAGGATATATCTACTGGGGAGTTTTGGAGATCAAAAAAAGAATAATATATGTGAAAATACTTCTGGCGATCAGTTGATAAGTACTTTTGTCTTTTAATTTTTTATTCTGTCAATCTGCAAGAACAAAATCCTATATTCCTCACCTGTTCTACTTTTTTATTTTTTCATTCCAATTTTTAAAAATATGACACAATTGACTTTTTAATTGTGCTTATTATTCATTGTCAGTTTCCCCTGCTGACATTTTAGGACTTAAGGAGAAAGACCTTTGTCTATTTTAGTCACTGATGTTTGCCAAGAGCTTATATAAGCATGCAATAAGTGGTAGACCCCTAATAAATATTTATGAATACATTTATTTTCTTTTTCTTTCATTTTCTTTTCTCAATGATTCTATTTTTTTCTTATTCTCATATAAGCATAATAGCAATTTGTAAAGTATCCAGGACACACTGAAAGGTTAACCTAACATATAAATGGGTAAATAAAGAAACAAATTATGCACAGAATTAGTAAATAAAATGAATTTTGGTGTGGATCTATAAAATAAGCTAAATTTTTTTACTTGAAAACTTTCCTAATTTTTTTTTTTTTAAAGATTTTATTTATTTATTTGAGACAGAGAGAATGAGAGAGAGAGAGCACATGAGAGGGGGGAGGGTCAGAGGGAGAAGCAGACTCCCTGCCGAGCAGGGAGCCCAATGTGGAACTCGATTCAGGGACTCCGGGATCATGACCTGAGCCGAAGGCAGTTGCTTAACCAACTGAGCCACCCAGGCGCCCGAAAACTTTCCTCATTTTGAAATAAAAGATGGAATATAGAAGATATTTGAAACTAGTAACTTCCAGCAGTGGTCTGTAATATTATTTTTATAAATTTGTGGAAATTATATGACTGAATATTTATTCAGAGAGATATGACTCTTAAGTAAAAAATAAATGGGGTGTCCCAACCACTTTTCAAATATTGTTTTTCACTAATATTATTTGAAGCAGAAAATTGTGTTTCTCTATTGCCAGTTGTACCTGTTTTCAAGGTTTATCCCATTATGAAAAATGGGGTGTCATAGAGCTTAAAACTGAATAAGGCTTTGACAATTTGATAGATCTGATATTTTTCATGTTCCTCATTTCTATAAAAAAATATACTCCTGGAGTAACATGTATCTTTAGGTGAAGGTAAGATGAACAGCTTACCTCCTCAAATGAAAGATAGAATTCAACTTGAAATACTTGCCATCATTTATGCTCAACTTTCTTAGAATATTTTATTAAATCTCAAGCAGTTACACACCTTTAAAAGTCAACCAACCGAGGCTTATTTTTCTTAACTATATATATCATTTTTATTGTGTCTACTCAGTATAGTACTAGGCACTGTCTGGATACAGAAGTAAATGGATCAAATATTTTGGTGTGTGTGTTATATACCAGACTAATCATTTTATTTTATATGCTCTCTCTTTCTCTTTTTAAGATTTATTTATTTGAGAGAGAGAGAGAGTATGAGTGGGAGGGGCAGAGGGAGAGAGAAAGAGAGAGAGTCTCAAGCAGACTCCACACTGAGCATGGAACCCAACGTGGGGCTTGATCTAATGACCCTGAGATCATGACCTGAACCAAAACCAAGAGTCTGACACTTAACCTATTGCACCACCAGGGCACCACCAGGCACCCCTATTTTATATTATCTCTTTATCTTCACAATTAACTTTGACATTGATGTTACCATTCTTATTTTACAGATGAAAAAGCAGAAGGTGATTAAGGGCAGAAGCTGATTATTCAAGAGCAAAACATTCCTACTAATTCACCATTCTTAAAAGACCAGCTAGAACTTTTTGACTGAGAATCTAATTTTCAAGCGTACTATTCTTTAAAAGTGCTCTGAAATCTATCCATGCCCTTTTCTTTTTATTCAAAAGGACTTAATAAATGTCAGTCCGGGATGTTACTATTACAGGCCCCTTAACCCCCAACAGTAGTTGGCTTGTCAGTTTCCTTCTATCAGAACTTAGAGAACAACATGGCTTTCTCTCAAAAATCTTTCCTGCATACAGGCAGATGCTTGATTAAATAGTAACAATAATAATAAAATAAAATAAACAATATGACAATGCTGTGTAGTTCCTTCTTCCAGCTTCCTAGGACTTTTGCTCCCAAATCTACCTGGACTTCAGTTGAGAAAATTTCATCGTAGAATGGTAAGTCGGACTATCATCTTCCATATTGAGAAGTATTCTTTAAGAACACTATATAAAAACAAATAAATAAATGTGTACTATACAATATCTAGCATTATGTGTATATACAACTACAATTATACATGCACAGATACTATGTTCCTATTGCTGCTGTAGCAAATTATCAAAACAAAGAGATTTCAAAGTATGCAAATATTGTATCATATCTGGAGGTCAGAAACAGAAAATGGGTTTTAGTGGGCCAAAATCAAGGTGCTGGGAGGGATATGCTCCCTCTGGAAGCTCTAGGGAGGAATCTGTTTACGCCTGTTTGTGTGCACATTCCTTGACTTATATCTTCCATCTTCAAAGTCAACAACAGTTAGTCCCTTTCTCACATCACATTACTCTGACATTGACTTTTCTTTCGTCTCTCACTTCCATTTTTTAAAAAGTTTTGTGATTTCAGACTCCTGGGTGGGTCAATCAGTTAAGTGTCTGCCTTTGGCTCAGGTCATGATCCCAGGGTCCTGGGATAGAGCCCCACAGGAGTCTGGCTCCTGCTCAACTGGGAGTCTGCTTCTCCCTCTACCTTCCCGCCCCCCAACCACTCATGAACTCTCTCTCAAATAAATAAATAAAATCTTAAAACAAAACAAAACAAACAAGTTTTGTGATTTCATTGAGCCAGCCTGTATAATCCAGGATAATCTCCCTACCTCAAAATTCTTATCATAATCACATTTGTAGTGTAAAGTAATATATTCACAGATTCCAGGTATTAATGATGTGGGAAACAAAGGCAAAATAAAATTTAAATTTCCTTACTACTTGCAGCCCACTGACAAGTCCTTAAAACAGGCAGAGTGACATTTCTCTAGGGACTCAACTGTCTGATGTTAATACTTTGCTAAAGGTAAAAGGCAATCTTAGCCTGACCCCCCAGGATCCTGTGAGTCTACCTTAACATATAAAAATTCCTTTGAAAACATCCTTTATCTTTACCTCCCCCACAAGGTATTTGTTAGCAATCATCCCCTAAGCATCTGACCCACTGATATACATCTGAAGGGTCTCATGACTAAGGTTTTATTGGACAGTAATAAATGACCTTTACCTAACAATAGCTAGCCCCCTCAAGTTCCTGGAAACCTTGTTTTCAAAATTCCTTAGAGACTTACTCTATCCCTAGCTCCCTCCCAACTTGAAGGTATATAATCACCACCCCTCACAACCCCAGTGCAGCTCTTCTTGCCCACAGGTCCTGTCCCCGTGCTTTCATAAAACCACCTCTTTGCACCAAAAACATCTCAAGAATTCTTTCTTGGCCCTTGGCTTCAAACCCTAATGTCTTTCCTACATCATTAATATGTGGACATTTTATAAGGGCAGAATTCTATTTGTGTGTGTTTATCTATAATACATTTTAAAAATACAACTCTGCAAATTGGTGGTATTTAACGGGCTACAGTTGTTGTGTGGAGAATCTAATTCTTGTCTGAAAGTAAAAAAATTGGAAGAAATGTGTTTGGTTTTTAAGTCCACAGGGTGCTATTTAATAAATCACTGCTCCAGTGAACTGGAAGGTCCACCCTTAAATAAGCATTAGTTCTTTCATATTATTAGAATGTTAGAAGAGAAATTATAAGAAAACTGGTGCTCCAAGGTTGGACATTTGAATAAAACACATGCAAAATATATGGCAGTATAAATACTATACTAACCTTAAAGAAAATGTTATACATAAACAAATATTTCATTCACAAATAAGTATTTCTACTACATTTTAAAATAAGCAGATAATCAGATTATTCTTTCAAATTGTTAAGTAAACAAAGGCATCTCGTGTGTATGTGTGTATATTTCTTTTCTAGGAATATTTCAAAGAGCAGATGTACAATGTTCGCTTTCTAAAAAATTTTACTTCCATCTGTGTATGAGAACAAATCATGTAGTTTTCCCAGTGTCTTTAGTAATTCATAATTTCTTTGACAAAATCATACATGAGAAATCTGTAGTCAAGCCCATTTTCATTTCATAAAGGCTATTAAAACACACCTGGGTCCACCTGGAACAGATAAATATTGAATTAAAATCAGTTTTTAAATCTTTGAGGCAAATATAGATGAGTAACTTTAGACCATCTTAAATGGTTAAAAAAAAAAAAGCAACCTAAAACTCTACAGACAGAGAAAGTAATTTAGCTAACCTTCAAATTAAACAATAGGAAATTACAGATTGCATGCAAAATTACCCATTTTGCATATGTAATTATATGGTGGGTTTTTGTTTTTGTTTTGCATCATTAGATATAACTTCGGAAATTTTTTTTTTTTTTAAAGATTTTATTTATTTGAGAGAGAGAACGAGAGATAGAGAGCACGAGAGGGAAGAGGGTCAGAGGGAGAACTCCCTGCTCAGCAGGGAGCCCGATGCGGGACTCCATCCCGGGACTCCAGGATCATGACCTGAGCGGAAGGCAGTCGCTCAACCAACTCAGCCACCCAGGCGCCCAACTTCGGAAATTTAACCTTAGGATTTGCCTTTCTTTTGATCAGAAATATATAAATATATGGAAGGATTGCACCAATACTACCATGCCTCAATTTTCCTTCAAAACATACTGCTTCTTGACTATTATTTCCCTTCTAATTAAAAGCAATGGATTCATCTTATTTTCTCTCATTTTTGAAATTTAATTCTGCCTTCTTCTCAAGCAGCCTCTCTTCCTCCATTTGTTAACTATAAAGATCTTTGTGTGTGTTGTTGTTGACCTTGTTACGGGTGGGTAATACTGAATTTGTTATAGTTATAACTGAAGAGGAGCAGCACATACCTCCCCAAAAATGCCTCTTTGGTATATTTTAGGCTGGTTATTTTTAAGAAACAGCAGACAGTGGAGAAGTTCTGAAAACTGAGTAGAAGTTACCCTTTTGTAAGATACATTTACATTTATAAGGGAAATCTCCATTTGTAAGAGTGTCCCCCTTACGTATCAGGAAGAGGTGGATGACTCTAAATTTCTAGAAACCCAATAGAGAAGACAAATAAATCTGCATAACAACCATACTCTTGTTTACAGCGGTTTCCCTGGTAACCTCCCAAAACTAGCCTCCTCCCACGCCCTGCATCTCCTTTTGTATGTTATCTAAGGTGGTGACTTGGGCCATTTTACTGAGAGTTGCTCAGTTTCTTTGGGCATATCCCATGGATATGGGAGGTATACATGTTACTAAACTTGTATTTGTTTTTCTCCTGTTAATCTTTCTTTTATTAGGTAGGTGTCTCAGCCAAGAACCTAGAAAAGTAGAAGGGAAATTATTTTACGTTCCTTTACATAACTAAGAAATGACTAGTGCAATGAAGCAACAATACCAATTTGCTTTGCATTAAGTCAGTGACTCTCAAATCTGACCGCAATTTATAATCATTTGAGAAGTTTTAAATAGATACCAATGCTTTGGCTCCTCCCACAGAGATTCTAATTTAATTAGTCTAGGGAATGGCATGGCTATTTCAACATTTTAAAAGCTCTTCAGGTGCTTCTGGTGTGCTGCCCACATATAAAACCACTGAAGGAAGCAGTGACTATCTCAATGCCTAGGAATTTTTTAATTCCCTTCCTTACCAAGTACATTGTCACTTGTATGAAATAAATTCTCTTCAATTCTCAAAGTGGCTCAATAAGATAGATGTTACTATTCCCACTTTGCAGATGAAACACATATTAAGAAAATTAAAGTAATATGTTCAAAGTCACACATCTATAATTTTAAAAACCAGGGTGAAAAAAAAAGGTTTAAAAAAAAGGTGTGTCAGATAACAAAACTCATCCTTTGCAATTTTCTATCCTCTAGAAGCTTGCACAATCTCAGAGATTTAGGAGCCATTAAAATGCAAATTAACTATTTGCCCACATACCTGTTTGTGCTAGTATTTTTAAGTTTAGGCAATACATACTTACCACTAAAATCTATGCAAAAGGAAAATATTCAAATTTGGAATAGCACTAAAAATTTAGAATAAATTTTAGAGGGTATTAGCTGGCTTTCATATATTTAAAGCATATATATATTTATATTTAAAGAGACTGACAATAAAACATTACTTCAAGAATAAAAACATGGAATACATATTTCTACTCTTCAGGTATGCTTTCCTAACTGAAACATAGTCTCCTGGAATCTTTAACACACAATATTCTTTTAAAGAGATATGCCCTCTACCACTTCTAATATATTTTATATTTATAATATTCAGTATAAAAATCTAACTCCAAAATTGTCTCCAATTTTTATTTGAATGCAAAGTTAAAATTTGATTTACTTCACTTTAAGAAATATTTGAAATATTATTGAAAAGAAGTATTTTTCTGGAATAATTCCTTATATTCTCCTCTCTAACTGGTTATGGACTAAAGTCATGGGATGTAAAGCTTGAAAATATTTGGTAAGTTAATTTATCATGTTGTATTTATTTCAAGAGAACCTGAGGATTACCTTGCTAAAAATTTTGCTGTGGTGTATTCCAAAATTAATCACAACCACTGAGGCACTCTGATGAAGGAGCAAGATTCATGACCTGCAAACAGCAAATTTTAAAATCTGACACTGACACTGTGTTTATGAAATCCATGATGTCTGTTTTCGTCCTTCAAATGCTGCCTTCCTTTTTCCCCAAAGCTTGGGATTCTGCCTTAGTTGTATAGACAAGAGATTTCTGTTGTTTTTCTTTGCTAACTAAAATCTTTGGAATCCTTACGGGCAAATTCATTTAAACCTAACTAGAATAAGCTTTATTTCAGCACCGAGTACTTGTTGCATGTTAGCTCTTTTGTTAAATTTGGTACCTCACTGCACATTCTATTTTTTTTTTCTTCTTGTTTTCAGTCTCCAAACAAGAAGTTGGGTCTATATTTTAAAGAAGAGTGATTTTTTTTTTTTTCTAATTTGAAAACTAGGAATGGGTATTGATTAAAAAAAGGGGGGGGGGTAAAAATAGGTGATTATCAATACTTGTGAGAGAATAAGAAAATGAAAAACTTGTCTGATTGTAGGATCGAATTAAAGGTAGTAGCAGTTCAGCTTTTGCTAAGATCTTATCTTAAAAGAAGACTAAATAGGCATTTTTACTACATGTGGTTTTAATCAGTGTGATATAATTTTCAGTTCCTTTGATTAATGAGTACATTCTCAGCTCTTAGGTGTTACCTATTTGTTCAGAAGCCATAGAAACACTTCCATTTAACTGGCTTAACCACAATTTTTGACTTACTTAATTAGCTTCTCTAGAGTTGCTAATAACCATACAGCCTTGACTGTGAACCATGTAATTATTTTGACATTAATTCTCTCCCTGGGATATCTTATGCTTGATGTCATTTCTCCACTTCAATTTCTGGCTAGTAATTTTACAACTGTAATGAAACTACTACTGGAAGATGTGTGTGAATATTATACCTTACAATGTTGTGGGATAAATAGGTGTCGATTTTAATCTCACTCTAATAGCAACTATATGCTCTCTCGTACCTGATAACTATATGATCTATACTACCTGAGAAAACTAGTCATATGCCTTAAAGGAAGATGAATCAACGTTAATCTTACCAAAACATTTTTAGAAGTTTGATTCAATTCTTTATATTAAATTACCAAGAAGTTGACATAGCAAAATTATAGGTTTAGACGTTTTATCAACCAAGAAAAGTTCTCTTTTAAGTACATTCTTTGTAAATACATGTGTATGCTTGAGAGAGAGGAGAGAGAGAGAGAGGGGAAAAAAAAGAGAGCGATGGAGCTGAGAAAAAGAGAGAGAGAGGAGACAGACAGTGGTGAAACAAAAGAATGGTAAAAATTGTTGGGTTAATATGGCAGATTGATCCTGCATCCTAGATTTTGCCTACTCCAAAAATAACATAATATAGTAATTTTAGATTCAGGAAAAATAAAATTTACTAACACTAACCACACACACAAAGCAATGAAGCTAGCCAAATGCTAATGAAAAAGAAAGACCTAATGGATTCTGAAGTAAAGGGGCTCAGCCAGGGTGGTGCTCACTCTCTCGTACCACAATCCTAAGGAACTTTCCCTACCCTTGGAATCTCTAGTCTATTGATAAACCCAACTTTTTCCTCTTCCACAATTCTGTGGGATTATCTTGTCCCTCCTTACCCAGATCAGATTCTTTGGTCAATCATTATAATTATTCTCCCTTACTTCTTTCGTGCCATCCCACTTGCTTGGAAAATCACACCATGGTAAAGTATCACCTCTGCTTTTTCTGAACCTCCATTAGTGCAGCTCTTTGGAATGCTAGAAAATACACTTTAAATTCAAAATCTGGAACCTGAAGTGTGTCTTTATGTTTCTAGGCATCTTGACTATATTTTTTATTCCATTAATTTTCCTACTATCTTAGACAGCTATTCCACTCTTTTTCTCTCCTCCAATGATCAATACCACTTCCTCCACCTTTGTCTAAATTGATAACCTTACTTTTATTAAGGAAAGTGAAGCACTTGAAAGAGAACTTGTCCAGATTCCTCTGCATATTAGCATATTTCCCACCTCCCAACTCGTGTAATCTGTTTTACTGCCTGTTATTATATACGAACCATTCATGATCTTCTTTACAGTTACTGTCCTAACTTGGGTATTAATTTACTTCTCTTTTTGCCTACTCCAGCCTATAGCTCCAGTAATTTCCTGCATTGCCAATGCAGACTGTTTTTCTTTCTATCAAATCATTTTCACTGCTATAAAATAAAATATTATTCTTCCAAATTAAAAGAGGAGGAGAAGGAGGAGAAAGAAGAGGAAGTAGTGAAGGAGGAAAAAGGTGAGGAAGAAGAATTTCCTACCCCCCAGCTGTTACATTTTGTTTTCCTCCCTTCAAACAGAGCTTCTCAAATGAATGAACTATATACATTGTCTCCAGGTTCTTTTCTATTCTCTCTTTGAACACTTTTTCCTCACCAAGCAATCTAACTTGGTTTTGTCAAGGGTACCAAAATGATATCTATATTGCTATTTCCAAAGACCACTTCTCAGTTTTCAGTATGTCTAACCCAACAGCAATAGTTTTCACAGTTAATCACACTCCTTCATAAAATTTAATCATTAGGATAACACATGAGTTTTTGTCCTATTTCACTGGCTGCCTCCTCAAAGTCCGCTTTATTGGTTATTCCTCTTCTTCCAGATACCTTAAGTTTGGAGTTTCCTATGACTTCATGATGTTCTTTTTCTTATCTATCTACACTGAGGCCACATATCAGGTGACTGATGTGCTCTTACACCTGAAACATGTTTTTACAGAACAACTTCCAAATTTATATCTTCAGCACAAATCTCTCTCCCAAGCTCAACACGTATACTCAACTTCTTACCTGAATTCCCCTCTTACATTGTCAAATAATTGCTTTTCTAATTTAACATGTCCAAGATAGGGGCACCTGAGTGGTTCAGTTCGGTTGAGCGTCCAACTCTTGATTTTGGTTCAGGTCATGATCTTGGGGTCCTGGGATGGAGCTCTGTGTTGCGCTCTGTGCTCAGCATGGAGCCTGATTGAAATTCTCTCCCTCTCCCTCTGCCCCTACCCCCCACCACTCACATGTACTCTGTCTCTCAGATACATAAATAAATCTTAAAAAAAATAACGTGTCCAAGATAAACCTCTGATCTTCTGCTCCAAATCTTTTCACTCATAGACTTTCCTATTCCATTTGATGGCAACTCTATTTTTCCAGTTAGAATTCTCCTTGAATCCTTTTTTTACAGATTCAATTCATTTCTTAAAACCCAGAATTTAGCCACTTCCTCCTATGTTCCCTGCTACCTTGCCAGTGTTTGTCACCATAATCTCTCAGATATACAATTACAGTTGTCTTCTACCTGGTCTTTCTGCTTTCATCTTTGCCCAACTCCCAAATTCTATTCTCAACACAATATTGAGAGTGGTCCTTTTAAAAATCTGAGTCTGATGACGTTCACGCCATATATTTAGAATCCTCCTCAAATTCTCATTTCATTCAGAGTAAAATCACAAATATTTATAGTCACCTAAAAAGGCTTTCACGATCTTAAAACATGATCCTTTTCTAGTCTTATCTCCTATCATTTTCCCTGCTTATACTTGCTCCAAACATACTGGCCTCTTGTTCTTCAGCCATGCTTGGTAAACTCCTATAGTGAGCCTTTACACCACCTGTTCCTTCTCTTCAGATAATCTTCACAGAGGCATCTGCACAGATCTCTTCCTCACTTCCTTCATGATTTTTTTTTTTCAATGTCTCTTACTCAAAGCAGATTACCCTAACTTCTGCCTTGCCCCTAACCCTTACAATCTTGTCTAACTTACCCAGTCCATCATCCAGGATCAGTTTCCATGGTATAATGTATTTATTATCTCCATAGACTGTACTCTTTCTCCTTCCCCTAGATTAAAAGATTGACAGAGAGCAGCCATCTTTGTTCAGATCATTTATATGTCCCACACATTTAGAATGGTGCCTGGCATTGTAAGATTCAACATTTGCTAGCAACAAACAAAACTGATTCCCGTTTATTGTATGTAGTGCACTCTTTTTCTCGTAAATCTTAGGGTTTTCTGTTTATCCTTAAGATATTGAAGTTTCATTACAATGCCTGAATGTTAGTTCTTGCTGGAATTTGTTTGCTTGGATTATTGTATTGGTGTTGTAGCTATTGTTTGAAGTAGTACATAATTCTGAAGATTCATCGTATTTATTATGTAAAACTTGAGACCTTTATTTCTTTACAGGTTGCCTACTTTCCATACTCAGTACTTTTTCTTTTAAAATTCTAATTAAAGGTATTTTGAAGCTTTTGGGTTGACGCTATTGCTGTAAACTGTTTTCATGTTCTCTATCCTTGTTTGTTTTGGACTATACCATGATACAGTTTAACATGATTTTTGTCTACTGTGTCATCTCTGCACTTCCTCTTAATGATTTGTTGCTGCTTTGGTCATTTTAATATTTATTATTTAATTTCCCAGATTTCTGACTTTTTCTGTTTTATAACAAACTTTCATTTTACATATCTCATATCCTTTTATACGACTTGGTTCCATTTTGAATTTCTCTAAGAATTTTAAAGATTTATTTATTGATTTGAGAGAGAGGGAGAGAGAGCACATGCTCTCTTCAAGCAGACTCCCTGCTGAGTGTGGACCCCGATGCAGGCTTGATCTCATGATCCATCAGATCACAACCTAAGCCAAAACCAAGAGTCGGTCACTTTACTGAGTGAACCACCCAGGCACCCCTCTCTAAGAATTTTAAATACATGAATTTTTACAATTTTCTTTGTAAATGTTGTTTATCTGATTTTGCAGGTATTACATTTTTTATTTGTTTATATCTAGAAGTAGAACTTCCTTGGATGAATGTTAATGTTAATTATTCATTGATTTTATATATTTTTTTGTGGACGGGAAGAATTTCTCCTGCATCAGTTCTGGATTGTATGTCCTTCCTTCCAAGGAATCAAATAGAACTAAATCAAATTTTAGGATGAACATTTGTTATATTCGGTGTTACCTTAAGGAATAGAGTTTTAGTTATCTTTATAACAGAAATATGCACCTATCAACTTGTGAAAATGGATTTAAATGATTTAAATAAGATAATATATGAACTTTCATATATAGTAAGTGATTGATATGTGATTAATAAGTATTATTAGTAGCCTGAAATTCTTGAGAACATATTCTGAATCCTGTTTCTTTTTATTCTCAGTAAGTATTATAGTAACTGTCATGACATAGGTGGAGTTCCTATTTGTGGAGTGAATAAATGATGGAGAGGAGGAAAAGTTTTGTGTTGTTTTGTTTTTTACATTTATTTAGAAGGAGTGTTAGTCTTTTTAACTTCTTTGACTATGACATTCTTTTTTCTGCTGTATTTTAAAGGATACTTAAATATCATAGTTGAGAGTATTAGTCGGTCATTGGTTGTCAACTCCATGTATTAGAATCATGAGAAAAGACAGAAAAACTATGAAATACCGGTCCTCAACTACAGAGTTTTTGATTTAGTTGTTTTCAGGTATGTCTAGCTCATTACATGTAATTCTCGTGGGCAAAATTTTTTAAGACAACAATAAAAAATAGGATTAAAAATTAAAACAAGAAAAATACAAAAAGTCTACATATGATCTTTAATACGCATGACCAATATATATCTGATTATTTCACAGATACATTAGCATAATTTGAACAATACTTAATAGGCAAGAGAACTTAAATTAATTAGATTTTATTTATAATAATAGTACAGCAAATATACAGAGAAAAGCTATTAAGAGAAGATGATGAAATAAGCAATAGTGCTATGTTACTTATATTGCAGATTTTAGTTGGGAAAAATTGCTCTAAAGATAATGTTTAAACTGGCATACAATTTATTCTGAAAAATTATATATACCTGCATTTAAAACTTTTGATGATCATTTGAATTAATTTATTTATAATTATTTATAATTATTTATTCAATTTTCTTACTTGAAACTTTTTTGTTGTTATTGTTGGACGACTGATGTACTACAGGCACTGTATTATGTACTGGGGGCACATACTTAGTTGAGACTGACATTTCTCTCATGCACTTACATACTGAAAGTAATGATAAATGTTCCACACAATTGTAATCAGTGTTACTAACTTTAGGGTTTATGTTTCAGTAACATTTTATCAGATGTCAATTCTGATAATTATTTGAAAGATACCATAATAAAAGATATAATTACTTGAAAGAACAGAGAAATGATGACAAATTAATTTTCCCTTAATAATAGAAACATCTTATTCAGCATATGAAATTAAGAGAATAAAGTGGGTTGTTTATGTCCAACACAGTATATAATTATATATTGTTTTTTATGATAGAATAAATTTTGTACAACTCAGAAAAAGAGAGCTCTCTGAGACTAATCTTAGTTTCCAATGACATATTTGGATCTCCAAAAACCAACTAATTTGGATATCTTGATAGCATTCTCAAAACATAAGAGAAAGTGATATTTGGAGCCAGGGAAACCTGAGAAATCAGGGGTAATTCTATTTTAATCTAGTTGTATATCCAATTCAATAGATTATTCTATTATGATTCTTCTATTATGAATATATATGCCTATGTATTCAAACAGACATTAGGATCACTGTGGATATGGTCCCACATTATTACATAGTATTTAAGAAATGCTCTGTGATAGGGGCGCCTGGGTGGCTGAGTCGGTTAAGCGTCTGCCTTTGGCTCAGGTCATGATCTCGGGGTCCTGGGATGGAGCCCTGCATCGGCTCCCTGCTCAGCAAGGAGCCTGCCTCTCCCTCTCCCTCTGCCACTCCCTCTGCTTGTGCTCTCTCTCATGCTCTCTCTCTCAAATAAATAAAATCTTAAAAAAAAAAAAAAAGAAAGAAAGAAATGCTTGCTGGTATCATAGACTTGGGTGCTGGGATAGGCAGAATTCTAAAAATAACCCCCAATGGCCCTTCCCTTGTAAAATCACCCCATTACCTGTGGGCAGAATTTACAAATAGGACTGGATATTACTCCATGATTATGTTACATTACATGGCAAAAGTGTGCAGATGTAATAAACATTGTAAGTTAACCTTAAAATAGTGAGATTAGTTGGGTTGGCCTAATCAAATCACAAAGCCCTTTAAAAACAGAGTTTTCTCTGGCTGGTGGCAGAATGAAAATTAGAAAGATTATAGGTATGAGAAGAATGGCCCATTGCTGCGTTTGAAGGTGAAAAGGGCCACGTGAGAAGGCATACAGGCAGCCTCTAGGGGTGGAGCACGGCCTCTGCTGACAGCTGGCCAAAAAATGGATACGGCAGATTTAAAGCCACAAGCAACTATATTCTGTTAACAGTCTAAATGAATGTGGAAGCAGATTCTTCTCCAGAGCTTCTAAGCAAGTGCCTGGCACTGCCAATACATTGATTTTAGCCTGACCGTAAGAGAACTCAGTGCATCTGATCCAATTCTGACCTCACTGTGACACAGTAAATGGGTATTGCTTTACTCCTTTAAGTTTGTGATAGTTATAGACCAAGAGAAAACTGATACAGGTATGAATCCAGCTTCTGCCACTTCTTCGATGTACAAATAGGGTAACTGAAGGGAGAATTAATGATGTCTATCTAGCTAATATATTATGGCGGATGCAGAGAGGGGACAATATGGCTGAAATGCATAGCATATCTGGAACATAACAATAAATAAAATGAGCCAAGAAGGAAAACATGGACCTTTACTTTGGATGAATCATTCATTACACATAAGAAGAAAATTTTAAACTAATGAATCTTTAAACATTTTTTAATGCTAAACATTTCCTTTTTAACAGTATCTTTATTTATTATTTATTTACTATTTATTTATTTATATTTTGAGAGAGAGCGCGGGGGTGGGGGGCGCACAGAGAGAGAGGGAGAGAATCTTAAGCAGGCTCTGCTCAGCAGGTAGCCCCACACGGGGCTTCATCTCAGGGCCCTGAGATCAGGAACTGAGCCAAAATCAAGAACGGGAGGCTTAACCAACTGAGCCATGCAAGTGCCCAACATTTCCTTGTTTTTTTTTTTTTTTAACACTAAACATTTCCTACTCCATTTTCCAAACTAAGTTTTCCAAACTAAGATAACATTTATCAAATTACTTTTATTTAACCTATAGTTAAGAGTAATCCCGACTGCTTCTAAATCCCAGAAAAGCCGCTAATTTGGAAAGTGTACACAATAATAATAGAAACAATAATACCAACATAAAGCAACAAAAAACACAACAACGCACATGCCAGCACAAGAGAACGTCCTATGCGTTAATTCACTCAATTCTCGCCGTTCACTCATTTGCGCTTTTTGTATATTAACCCCTAACAGCTTTATGTAGTGTTAAACGGTAAACTGGGGCACAGTAAACATTGAAAGACTTAAGTTGCACATTTATCCATTTGAACCGCCTACTCCGTCTAACCTCAAGCGGCTGGAACGCAACCACCCGCCGGAGCTGGGAAAAGACTTTTACAGAGAAAAGGCACAAGCGAAGCAAGGACGTCATTGATTGGCTATAGCTGCTTAAAGACTAGATAGTGGTTTGTGATTGGTTGCCTTTAGGTTTCGGGTTCGGAACGTCGAGGCATTTGTGGTTTAGATTTGGCTTGTGTACGTCAGCCGCTAGAGTATGAGAGTCACCTCAATCTAATGGTCTTGTTTAATTAACTTAAAAAAAAAAATGGAGAAACTGAGGAGCAGAGAGATTTAATAAGTGGCACAAGACTGCACAGAGGTGAGTTTTGAACTGATGTCCCTGCTGGTTAATTGGGTCTTGGAACGTTTTCCCGGGGATAAGAGGCAACTATTGTATCGGAATTGAGT
Organism: Phoca vitulina; assembly: GCF_004348235.1. Classification (NCBI taxonomy): domain Eukaryota; kingdom Metazoa; phylum Chordata; class Mammalia; order Carnivora; family Phocidae; genus Phoca; species Phoca vitulina. The sequence continues at coordinate 20,495,749 of NW_022589720.1, forward strand.
TAAATTGTTGTAGGACACCCAGCTGGTGTTGCAGAATTGCTTGGTTTAAGGAAAATCACACATTTGGTGGCCAGAGCCGGGAAACGTTGAGGGTGGTAGTGGAGGAGAAACCCAGAAAGGTATTTTTCCTCTATGATGTTTAATATTTACCATAGTGCTTAGCAAAATATTGGTGCATTATAAGTTCCTATATGTCATTGAGTAAATTTTAAGATATGAAGTAGATGATGTAATAATTATTATAAAACAAATGCTAATACATTGATAGACACTTGAAAAAACATTTCAAATAATAAAATTATATATATATATATAAACATACACATTCTGTGTCAAACCTGACATGGCTTCTTATCCATTAAAATTTGTATTTAAATACAGGAACACATAAAACACAACAATAATAAAATAGTTACATATTTATCTTAGAGACCCAGTTTGGCTCTATTTTCACAACTCCAGAAGAAAAAAATATTGTATGAAAGCCACCTTTTCAATATTAATTTTAAGGTGTAATACAGGGGAGAATACTAATAAGAAAGACGTTTTCAAGGTGAAAATATATTTTTAGCTAACACAGACGTTAAAAGTTTGTAACTGCAGTGCGTATTCTAACTTGGGAAAGAACACCCTGAAATGTTTCGGGTGACCACGTCATGTATATTTGCAGATTTGGCATTACACAACAGCTCAACTCGATGAATGTCTGATCCTACCTACAATCTCAGGTTCTAGTATATTATTTGATAGTAATAGATTTTGTAATTAACCTAACTTTTCTTATTACATCTCAAAATAAAACACTTGTTATTTTAGTAGTTTTGCTATATTTTCTCATAAATGCTATTTATTAATACAGAAATACGTTCTAGAGAAATTGTCTAATAAGCTAGTTATTTGATATTTTTTTTTCTTATAAAGCATTATGCTTTCCAGATTTGTGATTATGTACTCAGCATGTTTCTTAAATGAATTTTGGTGTACCCTTATGCCAAGTACCAAAGTTCTTCCAAAGCACTTTTTTGTCTACATACAGTTTGGAAATCTCTTCATTATTGTTTTCAGTTGCTAAGCAACACCCCCTCTTTGCTCGTTGCCATGGTTCCTCATGAATCAGGGATGACACAAAGCCATCTGTTTAAACCAGCATCCCTCCTTTCTCTAAAGTATGGCCTGCTCTATTCATCCAGAGGCAAGACAGAGTAAGTTAAATATGACTTAGGGTCTAGTTAATTGTAGGGGTAAAACTCCTATAAGGTAATTTTTTTTCTTTTTTTTGTTTGAAAAGTAATCATTTCTTAATAGAACATAAAATCACTATGCTGCCAACATGCTATATTCACAATAGATTGAAAGTACACTCTGAAATAATAAAGAAGAAACAAACAGTAAACAAAACCAAACAAAATAGCTTCAGGTATTTTAAAATATTGGTTTTATTTCCTTTAATTTACTGTGCTGTTTACTGTCTGTAAATGTACTTCCTAAAATAACATTTAGAAGAGCATTTGAATATGTAACTAGGATGGCCAACTTGTTTAATCCCATGGAATCTTTGAAATAGAAATGAACAAATTGAACTAGGATTATCCTGAATAAAAATTGGAATGTGTCTTTGTTTTTATTTTCCCAAAGCAAAACTAGTATTTCTTGGAGTCCTAACTAGGTGGTTTCAGAAGGTGCCTGGGGATATGGCTTCATTTGAGTTTGAAAGTTTTAGCAAGTACCCTTTATGGATACATAAGTATTTATAAAGAGAGTGCTATTCTCAATAATTTGTTCAATCTGTTAAACTAAGTAGTGAATGTAAACTTTCACTTATCTGGGATGTTAATAGTTTTGGAGTTTACCAGAGTATTTTTTAGCACAGTAAATGTGAAGAATGCTCTTCATTCATAATATTCTATTACATATTGCTGTAATTCTAGTACCTTTGTTTTCAGCTTGTCCTGTTGCCTATCATTTTAAAATCATTTCAAAATCTCATTTTTAAAAACCAAACTATTAAATAAGTGAGTTCTGGTGATTCACCTTTGCATACCCCTCTTCTGACCACTTGGCAAAATGTGTCAGAAACTCTACTGACTTGCTCTTTGGGGCTACACCTGAAAATGCCTTTCTTCCCTCTAAAAATAATGTAATGTTCAGAACCAAGGTTACTAATACCCAACTTGATTATATGTGCATGTTTAGGTATTTGCAAGAGTAATAACATTTGCTTTTACTTGAGCATCAGGTAGAATATGTGTCAGTTACTATGGTGCCTTATTAATCCTGAAATAAAAAGATAAAGTCGTAGTATTATAATGTTTTAGTTTTATGATGCACAGGTGTCTTTAACTCACTATGTATTTATCAAGGAAAAAGAAAGGCGTATATTTCAAGTGAAATTAGATAACAACTAAATCTGTAGCATTATCCTCTTAACACCTTCTGACTTTCCTCAGATTTTCTGTAATGCTTTTATGTACCAGTTCCCATAATTAAATTTCCTTAAGCACTTGCAACTAAGATAAAATAAAACACAATCTACTGTAAGATCATTTTGATTACACATAATGCTTTAATTATGTTTTAGTGAATATTTTGGATTAATGCACTGGCCTTTTGAATTATATATCAGATAATTCTTTATAGAACACAAAATTCCCAATATCTTAAAAACTAATTTTTCTCTGACTTGAAAGGTATTCAATTTTATTTTTTTAAAGATTATTTATTTATTTATTTGAGAGACAGAGAGCTTGTGCGATCATGACCAGGCGGGGGTTGGGGGGGAGGGGCAGAGGGAGAGGGGGAAGCAGATTTACTGCTGAGCAGGAAGCCCAACTTGGGGCTGGATTCCAGGACCTGGAGGTCATGACCTGAGCTGAAGGCAGATGCTTAACTGACAGAGCCACCCAGGCACCCCAAGATATTCCATTTTAATGTGGGCTCTTCTGTTTATAAAGGACAATGCACAATATATACCTTTTCAGATTTAGAGATTTTGTTTCACTTGGTGTTCTGTCACTGTTTTGCAGTGAGTTTATTGTGTGTTTTGTTAACTCTTTATGAATGCTTAAATGTTTAATTTAAGCCTTTGCATCTTCAATATAGATTTTTTTGAAAACTCATGAGTTTTCATATTTTATATCTAAAAGGAATTTGTGACTAAATATGTCATTACCTTTATCCCTCATATGAAAGTTGTGTCTTATCGAAGAATATAACACACAGCATTTCTTCAAAAATTGAGATGAAATGTTTTGACATATGTAACACCTATGAAACCATTACCAAAATCAAAATAATAAACATACTCATTAGCTCCCCTAAGTTTCCTCAAACCCCTTTGTACTCCCTTTCTTTCACCTCTCCCTGCCCCAAACTTCTCTCCCTAACTAGCCACTGTTTTCTATCATTATACATTAGTTTGCATTTCCTATAATTTTATATCAGTGGAGTTATAGAGAACATCCTCTTTCTGTTTGGCCTCCTTAACTCAGCATAATTATTTTGACATTCCCCCATGTTTCCTTGCACATATTTAATTCATTTATATTACTGAGTAGGATTCTACTATATATATACCACAGTTTTATTCATTGGCCTGTGGATGAACATTTGGGTTATTTCCAGTTGTGTGGTGTTACAAGTAAAATGACCATGAAATTGTAAGTGCTTGGAAAAATGGCTAACCAAAACATATGGGGAAATCATCATATAGAGATTTTTAAAAATTTTATCATTTTATTTTTATTTTTATTTATTTTTTCTATCATGGTAAGTGTACTCTTTAATCCCCATCCCCTATTTCCGCCATCTCCCCACCCACCTCGCCTCTGGGAACTATCAGTTTGTTTTCTATAGTTAAGAATCTGTTTCTTGGTTTGTCTCTCTTTTTTTCCCCTTGCTTATTTGTTTTGTTTCTTAAATTCCATATATGAGTGAAATCATACGGTATTTGTCTTTCTCTGACTTCTTTTGCTCAGCATTATACTCTCTAGCTCTTCCATTTCATTGTAAATGGCAAGATTTCATTCTTTTTTTAATGGCTGAGTTATATTTCATTGTATATATATATACACATCACATCTTCTTTATTCATTTATTGATGGCCACTTGGGCTGCTTCCATAATTTGGCTATTATAAATAATGCTGCTATAAACATAAGGGTGTGTGTATCCCTTTGAATTAATGTCTTTCTATTCTTTGGGTAAAAAAAAAGTGTGATTCCTAGATCGTAGATAGTACTGTTTTTAACTTTGTGAGGAATCTCCCTACTGTTTTCCACAGTGGTTGCTCCAGTTTGCATTCCTACCACCTGTTAATTGATGTTTAATGTAATTCCGTTGGGGTCAGAAAACATAGTTTATCTGCCTTAAATTATTTTAAATTTATCAGGATCTATTTTATGGGTCACAGTATGGTCTGTCTTGGTAAATGCTCCATGTGCATTTGAAAGGGTGTATATTCTATACTCCTTTGGGGTGGTGTGTTTACAAATGTCTATTAGATTAACTTGGCTGATAGATTTGTTTAAATCCTCTATTTCTTTACTGATCTCCTGACAATGATTTGAGAATTTTATTTTGAATATAAGTATTTATAAGCATTTAGACAATGATTTGAGAACTTTATTTTGAATGTAAGTATTTTGAATATAAGTATTCGAATATAAGACACCGCAAGTGCTGTTTTAATGGCATCCCACACATGTTGGTAGGTTGTGCTTTTATTTTAATTAATTTCAAAAAGCATCCTTCTCTTTTGATTGATTTTTCACCCATTGGTTGGTTAAAAGTGTGTATTTACTATCCACATGTTAGGGCATTTTGAGATATGTTTATGTTATTGATTTCTAAGTTAATTCCATTAGTCTCAAGGATCATATCTTATATTACATGAAATCTGTTAAATTCATTGAGACATGCTTTGTAGCTCAGAACATGGTCAGTCTTGATTAATATTCAGTGAGCCCTTTGAAAGAATATGTATTCTGTTGTGGAGTGTTTTATAAATGCCTGTTAGATCATGTTGGTTGATGGTGTTGTTCAGGTCTACTGTAACCTTGCTCATTTAATGCAATATCTATTGTTCTATAAAGTACTGAGAAGGATGTTGAAATCCCTGAGTATGATTGTTGATTTGTCTTTTTTTTTCAGGTTGTGCAATTTTTGCTTCTCTGTTCGGTTCATTTTGAAACTCTGTCATTAAGTACATACATATTTTGGGTATGTTAGATGGGACGTAAGCATTGAGTCAGGCTATTCCTCAATACTGGGGCAAGACCACTGTGAATACTCAGTGTGATACGAATTTTGAGGTTTGCCAGTAAGGTTGAGGGGGATAGGTACTATCCTTAGCCCCATTCCAGCTCTCCTGTACAGTTCCAATCCTTTCAGGTAAGTTATTTACCCAGCCTTAAGTCATTTGCACATGTGCTGATCAGAACTCCGCTGCACACCCTGCACACATCTTTAGGGTTTTCTTTGTGCACCTCTGTTTCTCTTATTTTGTGAGACTAACCTCCTTGGTGTTCCAAGACTCTCTCTCTCTCTTTCTTTTTTTATTCTATAAATTGGCAAAGTTTCTCTTTGTTCCACCTTTATTGAGGTATTATTGATATACAGAAAATTGCACATATATAGTGTATATGTTTTGATGAGATGGATATATGTACACACCTGTCATTCTTATGTGAGGTATATCAAATAGTCGAACTTAGAGAGGCAGGTAACATAATGGTGGTTGCTGGGGGATGGAGGAAGGGGATACAGTACAAAATGAATAAGTTATAGAGATCTGCTGTGCAACGCAGTGCCATTCTTAATTTCATCTCTTCAACTGTGGGAGTCTCCTGTTGTCTGTGCTGGTTCCCCTCTGTACTGCATCCTAGAAGCCCTCAAGGCACGGGGCTGGACCACTTGTAGGGCTTACCTCATGTGTTTCTCATCTCTCAGGAATGTCCTTTGCCTGTTGTCCAGTGCTTTGGAAAACATAGCTTTGTATATATTTCTTCTGCTTTTGTTTGTTTGTTTCAGGTAGGAGGGAATATCCAGTCAATGTTATCTACTTGCTGGGAGCTTCTTTATTTTGAATTTTTTATTTTCTTCTTCTTTTCCTCCTCTTATTTCTCTTATTTGCTAGGCTTATTTGCTCTTGTGTTACTTTTAGTTCGTCTAAAAGTAGCTCATGATTTTCTTTTGTATCTACTTCTCGTCATCTAATTCTGAGTTTATCTAATTCTGATTTATGTTGTACTTTAATGTTTTTTGCTGTTTTCTTGTTTTAACTCATTTTGAGAGAATATGTTAATCTTTTAAATCATTTTTGTGTGAACGTATTTCTGGCATACTTTTATTGTTTGTAGGGAGGTAATTCTTTTATTCTCTTTCTCCTAGTACTTTTCTTTAAGATTTTCCATTGATACTATTACGTTCCTCATTTCCATTTGAAATTAGGTTTTCCAACTTTTAGAATGGAGCAAGGTTCAGGACATTTTTCTGATGTCACAGCTTTCCCCCTTATATTTTGTGTCGTTTCCAAAATTTTTTTTGCTTTCTGTCCTCAGATTTTTCTGGGGCTACTTAACCCCATTTTGATTTGGATCTCCTCTTTCCTTCTGTATAGAAAGGAGCTTAGTGGGTCAGTTTTAAGACTGCTGAGGCACCACATGTCTCCAGCTCCCTCGGTTCTTATTGGTCCTCTTGCATTCACCTGGCAGTGGAGAAGGTAAACCCCCCTCATTTTCACCTGCTTTTTAGTGACTATCTGTTGGCTATCCTACTATTTTCCTTTTCTCAAGCGCATCAGATTCTGTCTGTATCTTTTCTTCTTTAGTCCACAGATGTTGATACCATGCAAGGCTTGTATGTGTTGACAGTTTATCAACATCTGCTCATATTTTGGGGGTGTTGGAATAATTTTTCACTTAGTTTGTTGTAAATGGTGTACAGGAGTTTTGGGTTTTGCTCTTTTTGTTATGTAAAAATTTACTGTTTGAAAAAAAAATATGCTTGTGTCTGCTTTCCATGTCATCTTTCCCAAATTCCCCTCTAGCAACTCTTAATTTCTGCCTTTACATTTATCTTAGACTTTTCTCCTCCAAAGTTTTCCATCTGGAAACAAGTAAGGAAACTTGTTCTGCTGACTTCCATGTCCTTTTAGATAATTTCTGTCATAATCGTGGATATAATCTGGCTTAAAACACAAAATTTATTGTCTTTTATTCCTTTGTAGTGATCACCTACTTTCAAATCAGATTGATGTAGACTTCCTCACAGTGTCATTAACGAAAGTCAATAAGCAGAATGGAGTGTTGTGATAGAGAAAGTCCATCCATTGTTAGATTTCATATCATCTCATATCATTAAAGAACTATATTTGCTTTAGTGTTTTCCTGGTTGCCTGCCAAATTGCTCTCAGATTTTTGTGTTTTCTTCTTACCCACATTCAATAGAGCCTCCAGTCGCATGCTTTCATAGATGTCTGGAGGGTATTCTAACTCTGTAAACCTTTTTATAACTCTCATCTTCTTGTGCCATTTTGCCTATAAAGCCTGATTTCAGTTATTATAGCAATGAAAGTATTAGATTGTAAGATAAGTGAAATAAAAGTCTTTTCTTATCCTCAAGTAGAACACGCTCTACAAGGAAAGGAGTCAGGACAGGAACTTAACAGAATGAAGTGGAGAATTTTAATGAGAGGTTGAAGCACAGGGTACTATGGGAGCAGAGGAATGTTACACAAAACTCCCAATTCCACATAATGCAAATCTAGGAGGATGGCTTTATCAAAGAACAGGGTGGAGAATTCACTTTATATATTTTATATATGCTATATGTTGATACACAGAGAAGCTGTTGCTAAGATCTATCTAAGCTGCTTTGTAGGAAATACATATAAAGATCAATTAATAAATCTGAAAACAAGATTTTATCAGTATTTCAGAAGTTTATAACAAGGTAATATACTATTTACATACTATATTTTCATTTTTTTAAAGATTTTATTTATTTATTTGACAGAGAGAGAGAAAGTGAGAGAGGGAACACAAGCAGGGGGAGTGGGAGAGGGAGAAGCAGACTCCCTGCTGAGCAGGGAGCCCGATGCGGGGTTCGATCCCAGGACCCTGAGATCATGACCCGAGCTGAAGGCAGATGCTTAATGACTGAGCCACCCAGGCACCCCATATATTTTCATTTCTTTTGGATAAATCTTCTCTAGTCTTTTTTTTTTTTTTTTTAATATTTTATTTATTTGACAGAGAGAGAGAGAGAGCACAAGCAGGGGGAGCAGCAGGCAGAGGGAGAGGGAGAAGCAGGCTCCCTGCTGAACAGAGAGCCCGATGCGGGGCTCGATCCCAGGACCCTGGGATCACGACCTGAGCCAAAGGCAGACGCTTAACGACTGGCCACCCAGGCACCCCAATCTTCTCTAGTCTTAAGTGGAGTTAATGAATTGAAAATTAATTTCCTGTAGCATACTTGAAAATTTGATAACTTTTTAAAAAATGTGATACTGAAATAAAAATGATCTTATTCCCCCAAATTTACTGATAAAGTTAATTAAACCAACATTATTTTACTTGAATTATTTTAATAATATTTAATTTTGCCCTAAGTTTCCACACAAGTAGAATGTTAAAATGTGAGAATATAGAACACCCAAACCCTTTTTTTTTCCAATCACTTTCAGGGGGAAGGTAGCCAGAAGGATAGCTTTGATAAGTCATTTTATCCAAAGTTCTTTGAGTGTGTTAATGCATTGAAAGTAATGTTGAAATAGAAAACCAAACCATACCTAATGATGAAGCAAACAAGCACATGAGGTAAAATCATGTGGTCTCATTTAGGATTCAATCATTCGTTCATTTCATTTTACAAATATTTATTATGCTTTTACTATGTGAGAACAAGTGCATATAATAAGTACATTCCTTGCAATGATAAACCTTAAATACCTGAACTTGTAAATATAAGGGATTACCTAAGTAACCATACAAGACTGAGGAAAAATTGGAAAATGCTATGAGGAAGTTTTGAGTGGATCCTAATTTTGAATGGGACAATAATGTTGACTTTTCTGAGGAATACACATTTCAGCAAAGTCATCCATGCCTAGCCCAGAACAAAGACAGAATGTTATCCATTAAAATGTATGAATGAATATGGTTTTAGCAGAAAGTTAGCAGTCTTTGGTACCATCAAACTTAAGTACACATCCTAAATTTCACATTTGCTCAAATATAAATTGCACTGAAATACCAGTTAATCAATTAAGGTGTGTTTCAGAAAGGAGCAACAGCGTGGAAATTAGGCCAGTCCTGAGGTAGCTAAAGTTAAAGAATAAAAATTGAACTGTGAATCAAGGACACCTGTGTCCCAGAAATAGCTGAAGCTAATTTCTGAAGAAGGAGTGCTCCATGTTCTCACTTATACTTTTATATTTGAGGCTGTTGACCCAACTTATCTCCAGTAATCTTACCCATGTGATGGTTTTAGTTTTCTGGAAAACTGTTTGTATAATTCACCCTCATGTATTTTTCATCAACATAAAAGTCATTTTTTAAAAATATATACTGAATTCAGTATGTTGAACTGCACATTGATCATATGAGCAGATCTGTCATAATGGAATGTGTTTAGAAACTTTTAAATACTTCTTTTCAACAAGTCCCCATTGAAAGAGCATGCACCTGGGACCGTGGAAATGTGTGTTTAAACCATGGCTTTGCTACATGTCTGTCAGTAAATTACACTGAACAACTTACCCTTCTGAGACTTAGGATTTTAACTCTAAACTAGATTTAAAAAAGGAATACATTCTGGAGGTACTGGGAAGACTAGCAGTATTGCATATGAAATATTATACAGAATTTATGATGTTATAAATGATTATAAAAATTAATAACCAGGGGTGAATGTATAGAGGTGCCTTGAAGATTGAACCCTTATAAAAAAAAAATTGTTTGGCCTGGATTAAGAAACTCTATCTTAATAATCTTAATAGCTATAAGAATATCCATGCCAGATAATTTTATCTATGTTAATCATACTATCTTATGGGTAGCTATTTGGGGTAAAATCAGAAAAACAACAAATCACCAAATACAGCTCATCTCCTCACAGCAGGTACTCCCCACTAGAATCTGTGTTTATTCGCTATCCGGTGCCTTCAGGGAGCTTGCTTTTTATGCTATGTTCGGAATTTATAGTTGTTATCTGCAAGGTCTTTCTGATAAGACCTTACTCAGCCCTCACTGGGAGTAGAAGTTCCACAGATCTCTTCTGAAGATGTTAAATGTGATCATTCGTAAAAGACACATCGTTCTTAGAATAAAGCTCCAAGTATTAGATTTGCCTGATTCTTAATAATTCTACTACAGCAAAGGCTTCTGCTTTCCACCCTGAATTTCTCAACATGATTCATTTATGCTGGCCTTCTATCATCTTGTAATCTCCTTTTGTTTCTCTGTCTAAGGCTTTTGTTTATGTAGTTCTATTTACAAGAATGCCTTCCCCTTTCTTCATTTTAGATTACTTATATAAGAGCAGTTCTTCAGCATTTGTCCTGTGACTGGCTTATTTCACTTGGCATAATAGTTTCCAAATTCATTCATGTTATCACATATGGCAGGATTTCCTTGTTTTTAAAGTTTGAGTTATATTCCATGGTATGTATGTACCACATTTACTTTATCCATTCATCTGCTGATGGACATTTAGTATTTCAGTATTTTGGTTACTGTGAATAATACTGCAATGATGTGGGATTGCAGATAACTCTTAGAGATTCTGATTGCAATTCTTTTGAATATATACCCAGAAATGGGATTGCTAGGTAATATGATAGTTCTATTTTTAATTTTTGAGGAACCTCCATACTAATTTTCACAGTAGCTGTACTATTTTTCATTCCCACCAACAGTGTAAAAATGTTCCATTTTCTTCACATCCTCACCAATGCTTGCATGCTTCTCTTTCTTTCTTTCTATCTTTCTTTCTTCTTTCTCTTGCCATTTTAACAGATGGGAAGTGGTATTTCGTTGTTTTGATTTGCATTTCCCTAAAGACTAGTCACATTTAGTATCTTTTACATGCTGTGGTCATTTATATGTATTCTTTGGTTAAATGTCTCTTCATGTCCTTAGCACATTTTTAAAAATAGGGATATTTGTTTTTTATGTTATTAAATTGTAGAAGTTACTTATATATTTTGGAGATTAATCTCTAGTCAGATATATAGTTTGCTAATATTTTGTAGGTTTGCTTCCCATTTTGTAGTTTTTTTTTTTTTTTTTTTTTTCCTCTTGATTGTTTCCTATGCTTTGCAGAAGCTATTTAGTTTGATGTACTTTCAGTTGTATATTTTTGCTTTTGGTCTTGTGCTTTTGATATTGTATCCGAGAAATCATTGCCAGGATCCATGTCATGAAGTTTTCCCCTTTGTTTTCTTATAGGAATTTTATAGTTTCAGGTCTTAATTTAATCTTTGATCCATTTTCAGTTGATTTCTGTGTATGGTGAAAGATAAGGACCTAATTTCATTCTTTTGCATGTGGATATGCAGTTTTCCCAACACCATTGTAGAGGACACTCCTTTTCCCCATTGTGTATTCTTGGTACACTTGTCAGCAGTTAGTAGGCCACATATTCATGAGTTCATTTCTGTATTCTCTTCTGTTCCTTTGGTTTATATGTCTGTTTTTATTTCAGTGCTGTTCTGTTTTAATTACTGTAGCTTTGTAATATATTTTGAAATCAGGAAATGTGATGCCTCCAGCTTTGCTCTTTTTTACTCAAGATTGCTTTGACTTTTGGTATCTTTTGTGGTTCCAAATTAGCAAATCAAATTCACCAGCACATTAAAGGATCATCATACATCATGACAAAGTGGGATTTATCCCTGGGATGCAAGGATGGTTCAACATAGGCAAATCAAATAATGCAATATACCACATTAATAGAATGTAGGATAAAAGTCACACAGTCATCTCAATAGATGTAGAAAAAGCATTTGACGAAATTTAGCACCTTTTTGTGAGAAAAACTATCAACATAACCATATATGAAAAGTCCATACCTGATGTCATACTCAATTGCTGAAAAACTGAAAGCTTGTTCTCTAAGATCAAGAACAAGGCAAGGATGCCCACTCTCACCACTTCTATTCAGTGTAGTCCTGGAAGTCTTGGCCAGAGCAACTAGATAAGAAAAAGAAATAAAAAGCATCCATATTAGGAAGGAAGAAGTAAAATTACATGTTTGCAGATAACATATTACATGTAGAAAACCCTGAAGATTCCACAAAAATAGTTTGAACTAATAAATTCAGGGAAGTTGCAAGATGCAAAAATCAACATGTAGAAATCAGTTGCATTTCCATACACTATGAACTAACCTAAAAATCATTAAGAAAATAATCCCATTACAATAGCATCCAAAAAAATAAAATACTGAGGAATAAACTTAATCAAGGAACTGAAAGACTTATACACTGAAAACTACAAAATTTTGATGAAAGAAATTGAAGAGGACATAAATAAATAGGATATCCATGTTCATAGATTGGAGGACTTAATATTGTTAAAACATCCATACTACCAAAAATTATCTACAGATTCAGTGCTATCCCTGTCAAAATCCCAATGGTATTTTTGACAGAAATAGAAAAATAAAACCCTAGGCAGGGATGATAATGAACACAATAAATATCCTTAATACAATGAAATAAAAACTGAAATTGTAAACAAATATAGACTTAACACATAAAATAATTCACTTTTAATATGTTGATGTACCTCAGACAAGATTTCAAAGTATAACTGTTTCTCTTGCAAATATATACAGTTGTGAATAATGCTAGATGATTATTTACTGAATAATTATTCAGAGAATATTACTATTTAAAGATTAATTATGCCATCATTTCCTTGCAAAAATAGATGCATGCATGTTCAAAGCCCAGGAACTGAGAGCAAAAGATGAACATTAGGGAGGAATATCAGTCTAGAAAAACTTATTTCTCACATACTGGCAAGTGAGGGATAAATGAGAGAAAATAGAGGAAATAACTAAATGTAACATCTGTCTGATCAACATCTTCAAAGTAATGAATCATCTCTCATGGAAAATTTACAGAACCTATCTTTATGTACATTTGGCATTACACTAACTCATTGGTTTCTAGACTCCAATTTGACTCTTAGTATATTTATTTAGAGCACATACTATATACTAAAGTGAAAGGATTTTACTTAACTTGTTATTTATAAGATTCTGTAACCATTGAGGAATTTGACATGACTAGTTTGTTAAATCTCTAAATAATTAGCACCTTATCTAGCTAAAAAGTGAACACTGTTATTAAGTTACAGACTTCAGTAGTTTGCTTTCAGAATTAGCATGAGTTATCTTGTCCGAAGTGATGTCTCTTAATTACTTGAATTGGACTTTAAACCTAGTTATACTTTTCATGTTGACAAAGATTACCAAAAATAGTTGTCATTTAAAAGAAAACAGAGAAGCCATGATTCGTACTTACTATCTTGACAAGAAGTTTAGCTAAATAGGTGACCCCAATATTCAAAGGAATACATGAGTTAATGTATTAGGTAGGGTCACATATACTATAGGAGTAAAGGAATGCCTTAAAAATAAGTATGTGTTTTGAAGTAGGTACTTTAAAAAAGTAAGGTTTTTTTTTTTTTTCTTTTGCAGAATAGAGTTAACAATAATTTTCATTTCTGTGAAGATTAAACAAAATGGTAATGTGAAAGAAGGTTGAAAGCTGTAAGGTAAGAATGATACTACCTTTGGACCGTCTTCCTGGAAGTATTTTCCCGATTGCTTAGCTACAGTGCATGTTAGTGGGGGAGTGATAAGTGGAACCCAAGAGGTTTATTAAAGGTTTAATAATGTAACCTTGGAGGAAATTAAATAATGTATGGTAGGCTGGGAATGCCATAGACAGGAATGGAGATTAGCTCTTGAGGAAAGAGGAATAATTAACTGAAAATTTTAATCATGCTAACTAAAATAGATGGATAAAGTAGTTAGTTGTTCAACCAATATTTGTTTAGTATAAGGAAATAAGCTAGCTTCTACTAAATATGTGAGGATTTTACAAGCTAGGGAGGGCAATATGACATAATCATCTAAAATTAATTAATAGTGAAAGGTATAAATACAAATGTGAGGGTAATCTGGAGGCCTCATAGAAATAGCAGTTAATGGTATGGCTTCTTTCGCGGTGAAGAACTAGAAAACAGTATGGACTCCAAATGAAAGCTTAGCTACCATATATTTAGTGCTGGCATATTTTCAGGCAGGATCAGTACTGCAGACTCTCATTGTGAATTTAATTTGGTTTTCCTGATTATTAATAAAGTTAAATGTCCTCTTATATGTTAAATGATCATGTAAAATGATGTTTACTCTTTAATAGCAAATAAGCAAAACTATTTAGTTGTGGACTATTGGTCTTCTCACTCTTGGAAATAAGAGAAAATGCTGTAACAACTTTGTGTCACCAGATTTTATACTACCATAAGATGTTAAATATTCTTGTAGATTTTATTTTGAAATACTTCTAGTATAAATAAGGCTAATAAATTATAAATCATTCCAATCTGATCAAATGCAGTACTTGATTTTTCAAATACATAGGGACACAAGAAAATTCTTTGAGGAATTGCAGTATACAAACAGATGGTTTCACCATAATATTCTTTTCCTTTTTAAATTACTATGCACGCTAAAGCTCTTAAGTTGATTCTCAATTACATGGAAAATAGGAGAGAAATTGAGAAGAAGTTGAATATGCAAGTACAACAAAGGAAAATGAAAAGAAAAACATTTTATACAAAGATCTAGTACTAGTCACACTCAGAGGAAGTTAGCAAAATGAAGAATACAATAAAGAATAAGAGGATATATAAGATAGTAATAAGGATAGTGTGGAATAGTGATGGGGAAAAAGGTAAGGATGATATTGTTCTGTTGTTCATTGTCTTATATTATATCTTTCCATCCATCATTATTCTTTATCCTCTACATCACTGCATTATAACTATATACCTTATAAAATGAAGACTTTTCACATAGCTTAGGAGTTAGGGTATGCTTCAATTACATTGCAGCTTTACATTATATACTTTATATTTATTGTTCCTTCTCTGTACTCTCTCACTCATCTTTGGTGGCTTGATCACCTCAAATATGAAAGAATCAAAACTGGCTGTCTATTTTTATAGATGATGAAACTACGATTCATTAGTGTAAAAGCCATGCTCAAAGACCTACAGTTAGTTGCTATGCTGAAATTCAGATTCAAGGCAGTGTTAATCCAAAGGTAGCAATATAGAATTTAGGGATAAAAGGATGCAATGACTTGTCTAGACCAATGTGATTGAGGCAGAATATTCTGTCATTCAACAAATAATTACCAAATGCCTATCTGCCAAAGGTGCTTTACACAGATAATGTAAGAATTAGTATCATTCATTTTTCATACCATCTCAGTTCAGTGACATAAATAGGCAAAAAAATAAGGAATGTATACAACATTTTATCACTGTTCTGGTATCAGTATGGAGAGGGTGTTATAACTGTACATAAGAGAGACATTTAAGAAAAATTTATGAATGCAAATTGGGGAGGAGTGTGTAGTCAAAAAAGATCAGTTAAAGATCAGCTAGAGAACATAAGACCCATAGTTTACAAGAAGGAAGAGTAGAAGTTAGCCCATTAAAGCACTAGTCAAGAAACAGATAAAATATGTATTGTAGGTGAAATCAATGATTAGAAAGATGAGCTAATTTCAGCATAGGTGGGATTCATACTAGTGAAACGGGAGAGGTGGTAAGTGAGGGTCTCTGTGGGATACAGTGTCAGGGAGATAAGTAGTATGGTGTTCTTAACTTATTTTATGGGGAGCATATATTATTCTAACAGTAATCTGATAATATTGAATAATATTGTAGTCAGGGGCCACTTGGTTACAGGAAAATTTTAAAAAATTGAATAAAGTAATATCTTTTGTTAGGGTGATGGTCTCTGGTGGCTAAGCTTTACTCACTTTTAATGAAGATGTATTTAATTTCATAAAGTCCAGTATCCCTGTGTTCCCCTCCTCCATCCTACATGTCTCTATGTCTCATCACTGTAACTCTCTAATATTCTCTTGTGACTAATTAGTTACATTAAATGTTTGCACCTGAAAAGAGGAGGCAGGTTGCCAAAAAACCAATATTTTAAGAGGAAAATGTAGCTCTTAAGCCTTGGAGTTTATGGCATGAGGCTGGCTGGTTAGGTAGCACATTGTGAGACATAAATCAAATCTGGCTACAAGATAACATATTCATAATAGAGTGGATATCCAAATGCCCCAAAGTCAAAAAGCTCTTCAGCTATATCCCATCCCCGGCTGTAGCAATACTGGTATACAGCGGCAGGGAAACATCGATGTAAGATAAACTGGGAGTGTCTTGCATGGCCTGTATTGCGTAACTGGACAATTGGCTCATCTGTGAAGTGGAATTCTGGCATTTCACCAAAAAAATGAAGGAAACAGCTTAAGTCAGACTTAATGACAGATTGGAACATGAAACTGGAAAGCAACCAGAAACTAAAGAACCAGCTACAATTTTGCACCTGCTTAGCAAAACTGTCACTCTTCGTTCTCTCTTAGTGGTTACTACATTCTTCTCGCTGAGGATTGGGTGTTGACACAAGATTAAAAAGGGAGAGACTGTTTTGAGGGTACTACTGTATTAATACCATTTAATATGGTGTTTGGCACATATTGGCTGCTCAGTAAATACAGTTTAATGGTCCAGTGTTCCTCTACACAAAAAATGGAAAGTGCTTACTCCAGGTTTCTATATGTCTTCTGAGGTTGAATATTCATGAGACAGACTCGGATTGCTGTGACCAAATTGCTAATTACTGGTAGAGAAACACTAGCCCTGTAGGAATCCCTTTGTTCAGTGTTCACTCAATAACATAAGTCTGAGTAGGTTTTTGAGAAGCAGATTTGGCTGAAGGGATTATGGAGGCATAGAAAATACAAAGGCTGTATCTTTTATATGCAACTCTGTTTTGCACTAGAGTTGGTAAGGAGAGTAGGATTTTTTTCTTTAATATAGTATAAAAAGCCCACTAAATGTTTCTGAGAGGTGGAATAATTCAATATAATCATTAAGTCTTTAGAAATGATCACTGGAGACAACAGAATTGGTTGAAGTTAGGGAAGATGGGATCCTGAGAAATCAGCAAGAGGGAGTTAGCATAAGGTAAAACATAAACTACATGGTTCCATGGTTCCACTACAATGGAAGGGAAATAAGAAGTAAGTGATACAGTTTATAGCAATTAGGGTGAGATACGTAATCTAAACATATGTCAGTATATTAATGGACTAGGATTATGATACAAGAAAAGGTTTGATTTAGAAACAGGAAAAAAAAATCAGTACTTAATAGGAATGATTTAAGGATCAGAGCTGCATTGTCATATGTGTTCTTCCATATCACCATGAGTAACTATGAATGTGACTGAGAACACTTAAATTCACATATCTGAAAAATGTTGACCCTTAGGTAGGTGTATTCATTCATTTCAGCAATGGGTTATGTAGTTAAATCCTTTGGGGTGTGTGTAGATGTCAGACACCTTGTGGAATCTTGCTTTTAATAGAAGAACTTCAGAAGGTTGTAATAATAATGTCTTGTTAGTTTAAACTACGTTTTTTTTTCTGATGATGATTTAAATTTTCTAATCAAATAGTTTGGCTTTATCTTTGGTAATCTAGGTAAGCTATGTACCACATTACAACTACAAGTTTACAGAAAATAGTTATGATTTTTTGGTAAATTTAGGCAACATTATAAAATCTATTCAGTATTTCATTTCTTCCTAGTTAGTTTTGTGTATTTCTTTTAATTTTGATGAACGGTAGTCAAATCTTGGCACATAGGAATGCCTTATTTCCCAAAGCCCTTATAGGAATTATACCTATTCCTTGAAAGATATTGTGGGAATCGAAAATGCAAGAGAATTTTTTTTTTTTTCCTAAATGGAAGAGCCTTTTTCATATGGAATTATATGTACTATTAGGGTGTTCAAAGATTCAAACCAAAGTTAACAGTGGGCTAAATTGGGATCAGAATAGAGCATACTTTATTAATAAGATATATCTCTGTCATAATCCACAGTGAGATAACAGTGATATCAAAATATCTAATTAGAGCAATAGAGTCATAAATCAATCTTAATTAAGCTACAATTACACAATAATGGATGCATGCCATCTGAAAGTAGACTCTGGCATAACTACAGGAAGTTAAAACCAGGAGGTCAGGTTGCATCCATTGGCATGGGTTTAGGTCTTTTTTTTTTTAATTTAATTTAATTTTATTATGTTATGTTTGTCACCATATAATACATCATTAGTTTTTGATGTAGTGTTCCATGATTCATTGTTTGCATATAACACCCAGTGCTCCATGCAGCAAGTGCCCTCCTTAATACCCATCACTGGGGTGGGCGCCTGGGTGGCTCAGTTGGTTAAGCGACTGCCTTCGGCTCAGGTCATGATCCTGGAGTCCCGGGATCGAGGCCCACATCGGGCTCCCTGCTCAGCGGGGGGTCTGCTTCTCCCTCTGACCCTCGTCCCTCTCGTGCTCTCTGTCTCTCATTCTCTCTCTCAAATAAATAAATAAAATCTTAAAAAAAAAAAAAAAAATACCCATCACTGGGGTAACCCTTCCCCTCACCCCCCTCCCCTCTAAATCCCTGTTTGTTTCTCAGAGTCCATAGTCTCTCATGGTTCGTCTCTCCCTCCGATTCCCCCCCTTCATTTTTCCCTTCCTTCTCCTAATGCCCTCCATGCAATTCCTTATGTTCCACAAATAAGTGAAACCATATGATAATTGACTTTCTCTGCTTGACTTATTTCACTTAGCATAATCTCCTCCAGTCCCATCCATGTTGATGTAAAAGTTGGGTATTCATCCTTTCTGATGGCTGAGTGATATTCCATTGTATATATGGACCACATCTTCTTTATCCATTCATCTGTTGAAGGGCATTTCAGCTCTTTCCACAGTTTGGCTACTGCAGACATTGCTGTTATGAACATTGGGGTGCATATAGCTCTTCTTGTCACTACATCTGTGTCTTTGGGGTAAATACCCAGTAGTGCAATTGCTGGGCCATAGCGTAGCTCTATTTTTAAATTTTTGAGGCACCTCCACACTGTTTTCCAAAGTGGCTCTACCAACTTGCATTCCCACCAACAGTGTAAGAGGGTTCCCCTTTCTCTTAAAATATACATGGATTACAGAGGTTACATATTATCATTTATGTTAAAGGAAATTTAAAGAACTGGAGGATAAACTATACAATTATTTAGAAGTAAAAATAGCACCTTTTAAAACCTTCATTTTTTGCTACTCCTATTTTGATGCACTTGATCATTTGCCATTCAATCCTCAATTCTTTTCAATTTTAAATACCAAGAATCTGTCAAGTGGAATTATATTGTTGACTCAAACAACTGAAATCTGATAATTATTTTGATTAAAAGTATAAACAACAATATCTAGAATGCTACACCAAACCTCTACAGTATAACTATCATGTAAAGTGATCTGTTAATAAATTCAATAATAATATTTAATAATGTTTATATATTATGTTTAAATATTATTAGACTTTGTTATGCTTCTCTACCTTTATGTACTAAATTCTGTGATCTGTTCAAATAGAATCAATCATTGTTTGCCTTCCTCCCAATTGATTTGAATCAAGCAATATGAAAGGAAATCTAGAGAATACATTCATCAGACACATATTTATTTGCTACCTTCTTACTAAGTAGAACAAATCTTACATAATTAACTCCCATAAGAAAGATTCTGATGGCTTTGTTTTCTTCAAAACCCAAGAACTAAAGATTAAGTGCTAAGAAAAAACAAGCACAACACAAAATCCCCGATGACAAAATATCTGTTCCTTATAAAGTTTCTCGTGAGTTTTTCTAGACGTCCAAAAACAACTCCAAAGTCAAAGGCTGATGAATATATATGCACAAAAAGAAACAGAAAAAAAAAAAAAGAAAGAAAGAAAATTAGGAAGGGAAGGAAGTTTCTCTTAACCTGGGGTTAATACCTGTTTTAGGTTTGTTTCAGTATTTGTTGGTCAGTGGACAAATACAGAATATACTTTGCTTAGCACTTTCAGAATCCAGTCATTTTGCTTTTCTGCAGTGGTCTCTTTTAAGTTTCTGTTACCTATGTGACAATAATGCTTTCCAGGCAAAAACAAAATAAACTTGATTAAAGGTTGGAAATGGTAAATTCAAATGTCTTTATGATAATTTGAGCATAATTGTATGATATAAAGGCATCTAACTCTCTGTGGCATATTACATTTCCCAAAGATGCCAAAACAATATCCCCAAATCCTTTAGCTCTTCTAGAACTTCCACACTCTTCTATCAAGAGAATCACCTTGATTTCATTCTCCCACGAGCCCAGTGGGTCTGTTTTGATCAATAGAATATGGCAAAAGTGATGTTTTTGAATTCTCAGACTATATTATAAAAATGTCATGAAGTTTTCACCTTTCTTTCTTAGGATGCTTATTCTTTGAACCTAGATGCAGTTGTGTGAGAAAACTTAAACTATCCTGTGCACAAAGCTCATGTGGAATAGCTAGGTGTGGTTATCAGGGTTGACAGCTTAATTGAGGTTGCAGATTCCAGCACATATACAATTTCAGACATATGATTAAAGGCAATTCCAGATAATTCTAATGCCATGGTGATAAGTCATAGTGTAGAAACACATTACTCTAAATTCCTGGCCATGGAATTCATAAGAATAATCAAATGTCAGTTTATGATGCTAAGTTTGGGGTGGTTTGTTACAGTCCTAGTAACTGGAGTGCTTTCATAACAGAACGTTGTATTTTAGATATGTCACCATTAATAGTGATGTTACTTGATTTCAGAAAGCAGGTTATCCAGAAGTAGCTCTGTGCGCTTGATCTGGGTTGTCTGGACAATATTAGTTGAAGGGAACTTGCCTTTCACTTCTTATAGTCAGAGAGCATGCATGTAACCTCTGTTTCCCCTGTGTCCTGTGGCTTCCACATGCTGGTAGGGGGGCTACAATATCCAGTGGCCCCCAAGACTTCCAGGATGTGGGCAACAGCTGATGCCAGACAACTCTTGTGAATTGCTGGTACCTGAATCTAGAAGCTGGTACCAGGTCATCTAGTAGAACCTTTCATGGATAAAGTCACTTTTATACTTGTGTTAGTAGAATATACAATTGTAGTAATGTGGAAGACAGTTCATTTACTAAATCATATATATACACTTACTATATAACAAATTACCTCAACCCTGACTTATCTTTATGCAAACAATGGGAGAGTTGGGAATCTGCATCTTTTACTTTTTGAACTGGCTCTGTGACTTTTCTCCTTCTCTAAGTGAACCAGTTTCTTAACCCATGATATGTGACAATGTGGAATTTACCAACAGTGCTACCGCATATAAGTAGTGACGTAGAATGGACTTATCTTGCATGACAGTTAGGAAGTCAGTTGTCAGTTGTAATTCAAGATACTTAAATTCAACATCACATTTTAAAATTTCTTGAATTACATGACTGCAAAGAAAAAAGGGAATTCAAGAGTTCAGAAACTTTCAGGGCTCCTGGGTGGCTCAGTCAGTTAAGTGTGGGGCGCTGTGCTGGGCATGGAGCCTGCTTGAGATTCTCTGTCCCCCTCTTTCTCTCCCTCTCTAAAACAAGAAAGAGTTGAGAAAGTTTAAAGTTTAATTTATTGATGCAATATCAATAAATTGATTAATTAGGGGTGCCTCGTGGCTCAGTCGTCAGTTAAGCGTCTACCTTCAGCTCAGGTCATGATCCCAGGGTCCTGGGATGAAGCCCCATGTTGGGCTCCCTGCTGAACAGGGAACCTGCTTCTCCTTCTCCCTCTGCCCCTCCCCCTGCTCGTGATTTCTCTCTCTCTCTCAAATATATAAATAAAAATCTTAAAAAAATAAATCGATTAATTAAGGTTTGATTAATCAGTTATTTAGGAATTAATAAATTCTTATATATTGAATAATTAGGAATATGCAGTAGTCATGTATCAAGCTAACCTTAATCTAATTAAATTTGATTTTCCAGATATTGCTCAATTTTCAGAATAGTTTGTTAGTGGTAATAGAGTTTATAGTTCTTATTTGGCAGTTTTTACTCCAATATTTCTTATATTTATGTGACCATTTCCCAATGAAAATTTTACTTTTAAGCCAAAAAAGAAAAACCTCATGGCTCAGCTGTGTTACTTTCACTGAATTATGCATGTTCTGTGCATATAACACTGCCTAAATTTTTAAAATCCAGAAGTGTTCCAAAACCAATTTTTAAAAAGTAGTTGATAATATAAAACACATCAAATCAACTCATTGTACACCTTAAACTTACACTATATCTCAATAAACCTGAAAAAATGTAAAAGCCCAATAGTGTGCTTTTTCATAAGAGCTTACAATTCTCGGTTAAATATTTATGGTAGTTAGCTCAAGAATGTTTGAGTTTCCAGTTTCATGGAAGGAAGAAATTCCTGAAGAATGTGTCTGTGGATAAAAACCGTGAGTGTCCAAAGTAGTAGGCCAGGTATCTGTACAGTGATTAAACTGCAAGCGGTAAGATGTATTTTCAGACCTACTGGTACTTATTGGGATATGTTAAGAGTTCTGGAATAGTTCTACCAAGAGTTTTTCATGATGCTATCTCCATTATCCAGTCAAACTGGTCTAGGCATATATCAAGCAGCTAGAAGCAAATCCTTGATTAATATATAGAGTGTTTTTATATATACACTTAGCAAAAATAGGGCTATACTTCTTTCATTCCTCTCAGCATATATGCCTATGTCATTGAGATGTACATTTTGGAGTCCAAACTCCATTTACTTAAGACATGGCTTGTGCAGGCCTATTCTGGTTAAGTATATATTTATATATAAATTATATCATTATATATTTTTTCTATATGTATTCCACATACACTTGACAGTTCTTAACATGTCTTTCTTGCCAATCAAAAAGATACTTCCTACAGGTTTATAATCATTTTAAGTTAAATGATTCACATTTATTTCACCATAATTCACATTTATTTCAACACTGAGTTACAAAAAGGCTATGTTAGGGGTTGCTTAGATTAACTAGTTTTCTTTTGACTCAGCCTGTTTTCAGAGACAGACATACTGGAAAGCAGAAGCAGACTGAACAAATGAGTGTCAGACAAGAATAGGAGGAAAAAATAGCTAGATGGGAAAATACGCTATTTAATATCTCCTACACACATGGTATTCTAATGGAGTGTTACCATTTTATGTCAATCTAATAAACCTATTTTTTTTTCTTAAAAATATTAATCTCAGTGGTTGTTTTGCTTTTAACAACCAAAGTAGAGAGGACTTGTCCATGGAATATCACAAGGAATGAATCCCTGTTTGTCTGCAACTGTTAATGGGAGGGATCGTCACTGCTCAGATATGTGAAAGAATTAAAGGAAAGAAATATAATGACCAGAAATCCCAGGAAGCACTATCTTGAGTAAAACAATAAAAGGGAAAATAATTTTTAATACAAATCATAAAAATTGTGTTTGTCTTGTTGATGTCTGAATCTTTGAATGATAAAATGAATCATTGAATATAGTGCCTGGCATGGAGAAAGAATGCTCTTCTGCTGGTTTAGTCAAGAATTTTATAAAAATTCTAGCATGGTCAGCCTGATAAAATTGTGAGTAAATTCAGTGCTCTGATAGGTTATTAAGTAAAAATGTGAGGCTTCCTTTGTGAGAATGTAATTATTTTGTTGAAACATGGTGGGTAGAACATTTGGTCATTCTTCCCATTCCCATTTTCCCTTGTTATACTTGCTGACCTATATGTAATTTTGAAATATGCTGTGGTTTATTATGGCACACTGAAATTTGAAGAAAAAAGAAATTTTGTATTCCAAATAGGATGAGCCAAGAGTCTTTCCATAAAATAAATAAGATAAAATTCTGTCTCCATCCAGGGGACAACCATTGTATCAGGTAATAAAATCTGATACTTGTCAAGTTGAAAATAGTCTATGGTTCTTAAATTGTATAAAAATAATATTAACCCTAAGGAAGGAAATGGCTCAAATTCATCATAGTGAAATGGACATGCTGCCAACTGTTGATAGTTGGCTACCATTCTTAAAGTTGTTTTAAATCAGTAACTACCTTACTTTTTTTTTCTTCCCAGGTTTTTATTTAAATTCCAGTTCATTAACATACAGTGTAATATTAGTTTCAGGTGTAGAATTTAGTGATTCATCATTTATATATAATACCCAGTGCTTATCACAAGTGCTCTCCTTAATACCCATCACCCATTTAATCGATCCCCCTGCCCACTTCCCCTCTGGTAACCATCAGTTTGTTCTCTATAGTTAAGAGTCTGTTTCTTGGTTTGCCTCTCTCTCTCTTTTTTTTTTAACCCCCATGTTCATTTGTTTTGTTTCTTAAATTGTACCTATGAGTGAAATCATACGGTATTTGTCCTTCACTGACTGACTTATTTCGTTTAGCATAATACTCTCTAGCTCTATCCATGTCATTGCAAATGGTAAGATTTCATTCTTTTTTATGGCTGAGTAATATTCCATTGCGTATACATATATATGTACACACACATACCACTTCTTTATACATTCATCAGTCGATGGACATTTGGGTTCTTTCCATAATTTGGCTATTGTTGATAATACTGCTATAAACGTTGGGGTGCATGTGTCCCTTTAAATCAATATTTTTGTATTCTTTGGGTAAGTACCTAGTAGTGCAACTGCTGGGTTATAGGGTAGCTCTATTTTTAACTTTCTGAGAAACCTCTATACTATTTTCCACAGTGGCTGCACCAGTTTGCATTCCCACCTACAATGCACGAGGGTTCCCTTTTCTCCACATCCTCACCAACACCTGTTTCCTGTGTTAATTTCAGCCATTCTGACAGGTGTGAGGTGATAGCTCATTGTAGTTTTGATTTGTATTTCCCTGATGATGACTAATGTTGAGTACCTTACCTTTTGTTGTAGAAAAAACTTCTGTATAAATTGCAGGGAAGTATTGATTCTTAAACATTAAACATTTTAAAAAGAAATGTCATATCTTCAAAAAGATGAACTTATACAATCTTAATAACTCAAGGGTATTTTATATGTTATATATAAATAAGTTAATATTTATATGTATAAATTTATAATAGTTTTTTATATTTAATATATATATTTGCAGAAAAATATAGAGTTCAAAATCTGATATGAAGAGATCATTGACTTTCAGTACAAGAAGCCAGATAAAATTACCAGATAGGATAGGGAAGGGAAGGTTACAATTTTCCAATCTGAAGTTCCTCCTTTCCTCTTCTGGGGACATCTGCTGTAAAGAAGAATGATTTGCAGCCCCTCTGGAAATAATCTCAGGCTGTTCCTCTAATTACCAAAAAGCTAATTAAAAGACAAATTACTGGAAAAGCTTCAATTGTAACTCACCTGTAAGACCACGATCTATCTGTAACATACAGACAAAATTCTGGAGAATTTATATAATCTTAGCCATTAAGATTGTGGGATAAACATGAAGAACAAAGCCAAGTTAGATAGATTTGAAGGTAATAAAAGACTTCAGTGAAGAGCAGTCACCATTTGTCATTCCAAACAGGAACTGCTGGGTCTCTCCCACTAAAATTAAATATTAGAGCTTATTAGAGGAAATTCACAGCTCTGATACTAGAGTTAGGAAATGGAGGTGTCCTTTAATGTCACTACCTCTTTCTCTTCTGCTATTTACATTCTTTAACTAACTTACACAATTATTTCTTGATTTTTACTTTTATTGTATACATTATCTGTTGAATCTCTCCAATAGTCAATTTGAATTTTACTCTCTTCTACATGTTTCAATAAAAACAAAAACATTTTACTTTCTCCTTTCTTCACAATATAATTTAGTGACAGCTTTTGGTTGTATTGGTATTTATTATTTATTTTAAGTTTAAACATTATTTACTGCCAACTGAAGTAATACCACATTCATTTTCTTGTACAATGATTTAGATGAATCATTCCCCTATGTGGTCATATACATATATTTTTTCCACTAATTTATCTCTAGTTCTTTGACAGAATTTGGAAACATCTATGAAATAGTCTGTATCAAATATTCTATTTTTTGGTTTCTCCTAGATTTCTATGTCTTTCTATCTGCATGGGTTGATCTCTATGTATTTCTCCAAGATACTCTTACCTTTTTGTAAGCTATTTCCCTCATTTCTTTTCCAGATTGTATTTCCTCTTTATTGGATATCATATCTTTATCACTCTCCCCCTGCCCCACTTTTGTATAGCACGTAAATATGTGGAAAGGAAAGATTTTGAGAACATTCAGATCTAAAGGCAAAAGGTTGCAAATGAGTGAGCATAAAATGAAGTAAAATTTTTCACATTGTGGAATCTGTATAACCAATTTTGATTGACAGTATTTTAATTGGAGGAACATTGGCAAATTGTTCTAAATGATTTTACCTACATCATCAGCTTCTCCCTCTCTTTAATGAGAAATAAGTCGTTCTCTGTTTATAGTTTAAACTTAGTTTAAATTTTCCTAGAGGCTTTAAAACAGATGGTAGCATCTGCTTAAAGCTGATATGGTTATTAAAGTAGAGAAGTACCTAACCACTGAAGTTTTAATTCAGTTGATATCAATCCTTCATATATATATTAAAAAAATGCTTGAAAGTATGCTATGAAAATGTAAATAACATAGAAGTATGAAAAGGAAGATAGATAGAAGCTGATAATGCATACTTTCTCTAACAAGACCAAAAGTTTTTGACTTAATTTGATTCGCTAATATAGGTATATTTCCTCCCATACTTTGAAAAATTCTTTCTTTCCAGTAATTTCTTATTATTTCCCCTTTTTCTTTAGCTTTACAACAGAAATGCTTGCCATTGGTGTCTTGTGTTGTTCTCTGACTTATTTTTAGCATATACAACTGAAGGCACTCTCAACACTAGCTGGTTCACCTGTAAGTTTATGTATATCCCTTAAGCTCTGCAAACTAAAGGTCCAGAGAAGAAAATCAGTTATTCATTAGTCCACCTTACTTTATTATTAGGTATATGTGACAGTTAATTTTATGTGTCAACTTGATTGGGCCATGGCATCCAGACATTTGGTCAAATACAGTCTGGATGTTTCTGTGAAGGTATTTTTTACATGAGATTAGCATTTAAATCAGCCAACTTTGAGTAAAGCAGATTACCCTCCGTAAGGTGAGTGGGCCTCATCCAATCACTTGAAAGCCTTAACAGAAAACAGATTGAGATCCCCCAAGAAAGAGAGACTTCTGCGTCCAGATTGCCCTTGGAATCAAACTACAGCATCAGCTTTTCCCTGCATTGCTAGCCTGCCAGCCCACCTGGCAGATTTTGGACTTGTTAGCCTTTACAGTCATGTTAGCCAATTCCTTAAAATACATTTTTCTCTCTGTATGTATACATATCCTGTTGGTTCTGTTTCTCTGGAGAACTCTGAATAATACAGTACAGCAAGAGTCATACTGCCAGTTTAAAGACAAAATTTAGAGATGTAGGAAATTTTTCTAAAAAAGAGTAAGTGTTAGTGTCACAGTTTAAACTTAGGTCTCTTTTCAACATTGTCTCTGGAGGATAGTTTGAAGAGGATTTAGTTCTTTTCCTCCTGTCTTCTAAGTTAGCTTTATTTTATGGTTTCTATAGTTAACTTGAGTGAATTGCAATGCCCTATCAAAAGCACGCCTTATACAGTAATAGAAAGAGCTAGAGTAAATATCCCTTCACTTATTTAAATGGTTCCAAGTAAAAGAATTTAGAGTCATTGCATTTTCATGCTGTTTTTCCATTCACTGCCTGAAATAAAGTGGAAAGTTGGAGGCCCTGTGAACAATCAGGCCTCAGAACTAAGTTGGTAATATGTAAGTGCATTCAATTATACTCTAAGTTTAGTATCCAAAAAGTATACACTCTCCCTTATTTTAAATGTACCTTCCTAGTGTCTATAATCCTTTACCGAATTATCAAAAGATTGTAGATATTTAATACAGTTTAGAGGCAACTCAAACTCTATAAAAAGTTTTAAGTTTAAAAAATAATTAAAATTTTGATTTATTCTGATTTTTAAAATACATAGTTGTTTATATACAATAACAATAAATCAAATTCACATACTACTGTTGAATATTTTGAAGAAAAATATGATTGCTGAACCATCCTTCTCTTTGCCTGATAACAAAATCTTCCAATTCCTCACAATTCCTACCTAGACTCAACTTCCCATGGCACCAAAATTAAATTTGCTTTTTCTGGGTATTTCTAAGAACTCCCTAAACATGCCATTCCCAAGCTTAGACTGCTTGATGTGTTTACCCCAAACAAGTATCTCCCACAACCTGACTACCACCTCTCAAGCATGTTTAGAAAATGAAAGAGCCACAAAGAGATGGTTCTCTGCTGGACTCTAGAACCATAGTACACACACTTGTGAAGTCAAAGCATATTTCTTCACAGGATGTTGAGAATGGTGTCCATGTACCTGCTAACTCTTCTGCTGATGAGTAACAGCCTAATTCTTTCATGAGATACTTGTTGATGGTATTCATAGGAAACACACAGTGGCTGCTCATATGAAGTAGATTTCTGTGCCATTGTATGATTGAAGGAATTGAATGGGCTCCCATGATGATGAAATATTTGTTCAGAAAAGCCAGTAATGAAATGGGTACATTGTCAGTGGGTGATTAATGTTTTTGAGAGGGCACGTTAGTGAGAGCTAACAGTTCTTGTGGTTGGGTGGCTGGATTATATACAGACTACAGGTTGCCTTGAGCAGATATGGAAGTCATAGATACAAGGACCGTAAAGCCCAAAGTTAGACCCATCATTTTTCAACCAGGTGACTGTGCAGTTCACAGTCACTGGAGCCTGAAAATCTGTGGTTTGAGTGAGAACTGGATAGGAACAGAATGAGGATTGAAAATGATTGGTCTAATTAATCAAATGAGAGGATGAAGGGAGGAGACAAACCACCATTTGCCATTTTTCTTTATTTGTATTTTAGCCATTCCAGTGGGTGTGAAGTGGTGTCTCATTGTGGTTTTGATTTGCATTTTCTTTTTGACCAGTGACGTTGAACATCTTCTCATGTACTTGTTGGTCTTTTGTATATCTTCTTCAAGAAATGTCTATTCAAGTCTTTTGCACCTTTTTAATTTGGGTTGTCTTGTTAATTTATAATACTTTATATCTTCTTTATGTTAAACTTTTATCAGATATATAATTTATAAGTATTTTCCCATTCCCTATGTTATCTTTTCTGTTTCTTAATATTCTTTGATGCACAAATATTAGAAATTTTTATGCCATCCAACTTATCAGTGTTTTTTTTTTTTTTTTTTTTTGTAATTTGGTGTCAAATACAAGAATCCACTGCTAAATCAGAAGTGATGAAGATTTACCCCTATGTATTCTTCTAAGAGTTTTATAGTTTTACAACTTATATTTAGGCTGTTAATCAGTTTTGAGTTAATCTTTGTATATGCATTTAGGTAGGGATCTAATTTCATTATTTTGCATGTAGTTACCAAGTTTTGGCACTATTTATTTAAGAGACTATTCTTTCCCATTGAATAACTTGGTCCCCTTGGAAAAATTCAGTTGACTATACTTGTTTGTCTTATCTCTGCATTCTGGAATTGTGACTCAAGACTGCAATATCAACTTCTACCTGAATTTCCAACCTGCCAGCATGCCCTGCATATGTGCCAGCACCCTCCACCCCCATCTTGCAAAAAATGTCCAAAAGATCTCAATATATATAGATAGATAGATAGATAGATAGATAGATATCATATATCTATATCCATATCTATATCATCTCCTGTATCCCAATTGTTTTTTTTTTTTTTCTCCCCTGGATAAACCTGACTAAAATATCCTGTATTTATTGACTCACTTCTCTCTTGCTACTTTCAAGATACACTCTTTGGCTTTGATGGTCAACAGAGAGTTTCAAATGTCTTGCCCCTCTCCCCCACCTTCTTCTGAAATTCACATAATGTGTATGTTGGTACCTTTGATGATGTCCCATAGGTCCCAACTCTGGTCATTTTTCTTCATTCTTTTTTTCTTTTGTGTTTCTTTGTGTGCTTTGTAATTTTTTATATTTGTTGATAACTGAACATATTGAAAATTATATTTGGTAATGTTAGAAATCAGATTTTCTCTGTCCCTAGTGTTTGCTGTTGTTTTTTTGAGAGCTACAGTCATCCAGCTCACCTTGGTTTAGTGACCTTTCCAAACTATTTTTGCAATGACTATATTCCTTGTTCTGTGTGGTCATTTAAATCTCTGTTTCATTAACTTGGTGGTCACTCAGTGACCTCAGAGACATCTCCTTAAATGTCTGGATTTAATAAGAAAAGCTAAATAAAAAACTATTCTTCCTTTTTATTTTGATAGATGCCTTCCAAGAAGTCATTTCAGCCCAGTGTGGTGAAACAATGTCCAGCCTGTATACCTGTGAACCTTCAGACTGGTCAAAACACACAACCCAAATTTTTGGAGGAAAAGGTCTTTATATTCACTGTGGCACCAGCGTACCACATCAAGAATGCAAACTACCGTCCTCAGTACGGTCTGCCATAGGCTAGGAATTAGGCCATGGTAGGTGCTATGTGAAACACCAAAATTCAAAATACACCAGTTTCTTTCTTCAATAAGCACTCCCCTAGATGCTGCAAGTGTTTGACAAGATAACAAATTTCTGAAATAGTTTATACTGACAGCTCTTGCTAGCTCAATAGTTATTTCAGTGGAGGAACTGATTCTTAGAGCTTCCTACTCCACCAAATTGTTTATAATTTATATGTGTTATAGATTATGACAGATAATAATTATATATACCATATTTATATATAATATGTAATATAAATCATTAATATCTATAATCATCATTAAGCTGTTTCATAGTATAATTTTTGTGGGTTTTAATTTGTATCTGTCTTTTACTGTTTTTGTTTTTGCCCAGATTTCCACATACATACTTCCTCACTGCATGATCTCCCTGTTTCTGGTTTTTTATTTTACATCTCTTAACAGTTCTTCTTCATATATAATCTGTTAGAATTGTGTGTTTTCTTGCTTTATAGGATATGTAGCTTTATTTTCTGTTTTTCCTTCATTCCTTTATTCACAGTGTATTTTAGCCTGGGGGAATGGGCAAAAACACCACTTCTTTTCTATCTTAATTGAAATCCCAAATCAGAGTCTTCAATACTGAATTTTAAAAAAATTTTTACCCTTGGCATGATTTAATAAAACAGAAACATTATTTTTAGGGGCTAAAAAAGGCAATAAATTTAAATTTAACATGATATTTTTGTGCTTGAAAATATATAGAAATCATCATCTATTCATAGTAATGGTAATTTATCCAGTAGATAATACTTTTCCTACGTGCATATCATAACACAGATAAGCATACACAAGTTATGGTAATTTACTTCAGGTATGGACTTTAGAGAAGAAATTACATTTTCAAGTATTTCATTATGATGATATAGCTGTACAAATTATCTTGTAATATTTTCATTACTCATATATAATTTATTTTATTTTTTCTAAATAAAACAAGGACCCACTGAAATCCTCAGACTTAATGGAAACACAACTTTATAATAGATACCACAAGGCTTTTCTGTGGGCACTCCTAATTTAACTGCTAAATTTATGTTACTATTAATTCATGTGTCTTTGAAGGTCACAGAAAATACGTTCTTCAATTTTATTTTCTACTCAACCAGTCCAAAACGGATATTGAACAAATTTGCTATAGAACTATTATCTTGAGATTAGCATTTCTTGAATTTATATGCTACCATAAATAGATTTTTTAAAGACTTAGATTACTAATGTTATAATTCTGTATCTTAACCTTTCTACCTTTCCAGTTCTAAATCATCATCATGACTTATATAAATATCTGGTCCTTAAGACAGTAAAACATAGTCTGAAACAAATTTATAATGTTTTGGGTAGATATATCTATATAGTTAGAGGATTTTGTAAAAATAAAAAGAAACATTACTTTCTTTAGGAATTCAGACAAAATCTGTAAAATTGAACATAATATAATGTTAAAATATTTTGATTACTTGGGGAGATTTATAAGTTCCTGCTACCTTTATTACCATAATTCCTTGATTTTAGATAAAGCAATGGTAAATTTTAATGTGCTCTTCTCAGCATCTTTGAAAAATAAATGTTGAGACTATAACCCAATTTTTTAAAATATCTTTAACTGTTTTAAAGAAAGACAGTATATTTTAAGAATAGATTATAAAAGTATAAGGTAAGGTTTTTATGAATTTACAGAAAAATATAATTTCAGCACATAATCAAATGCAGTTTCTAAAGAGGAGTGTTGCCAAAGGTCTTTCTGAAATAATTCTGCAATAGTGAAATACCCTTTTGGGATCAGCAAATGATGTTCCTTACCTCCTAAAAACAGACAATTGAGGTCAATGCCTCCCTCAATTCATTTTTTTTTTTTTTTTTAAGATTTTATGTATTTATTTGACAGAGAGACAGCGAGAGAGGGAACACAAGCAGGGGGAGTGGGAGAGGAAGAAGCAGGCTTCCCGCGGAGCAGGGAGCCTGATGTGGGGCTCGATCCCAGCCTCCCTCAATTCAGAAGATTTAGATTATCAGTAGAATTATTAATGATAGTTTTTCATTCATTCAGCAAATACATACCTATGTGAAAAAGAGGTGGGTATCTGTTACGGGAATTAAAAGAGATACCATTTTTTTTTTTAATTTTTTATTAAAGATTTTTATTTATTTATGTGACAGAGAGAGACACAGTGAGAGAGGGAACACAAGCAGGGGGAGTGGGAGAGGGAGAAGCAGGCTTCCCGCTGAAAAGGGAGCCCGATGAAGGGCTCGATCCCAGGACTCGGGGACCATGACCTGAGCCGAAGGCAGACACTTAATGACTGAGCCACCCAGGCGCCCCAAGAGATACCTTTTTTTTTTTTTTGATAATATATTGCATATTGTCCATTGTTCATAGGTATAAAATTATTTTGCCACATCATAATCCAAAAAAAGCAGCAATTTTCTAATTCACACAAGAAACATTATTATCATCAGCTATAAGCCATGCATATATTTGTCCCAATTTCTATTATCTGAGTTTTCTTTTATCTAGTTTTTTTACCGTGTAAAATTTTAGAAAACAAACTCAATAAACCCATGGATATATGGTCAACTAATATTTGAAAAGGGAGCCTAAAATATTCATTGAAAAAAAGCCAGTCTCTTCAATAAATGGTGCTGGGGAGATTGGGTATTTACATGTAAAGAATGAAACTAGACCCCTATCTTACATCACCCATAAAAATTCACTCCAAATGGATTAAAGGCATAAATGTAAGGCCTTACACCGTGAAACTCACAGAAAAAAACAGGGAAAAAGCTTAATGACATGGGTCTTGGCAATGATTTTTTAGAAATAACACCTAAGACACAAGCAACAAAATCTGAAGTCAAGGATTACAACAAACTAAAAAGTTCCTGTACAGCAAAAGAAATAATCAGCAAAGTGAAAAGACATCTATAGAATGGGAGAAAATATTTGTAGATCCTATATATCCGATAAAGGGTTAATATCCAAAATATACAAAGAACTCATAAAAGTCAATTGCAAAAAAAACTTCAATAAAGCAATTTAAAAAATGGGCAAAGGACCTGAATAGTCATTTTTCTAAAGAAGATATTTAAATGGCCAACAAGTATAGGAAAAGGTGCTCAACATCACTAATAATTAGGAGGATGCAGATCAAAACCACCATGAGATAGCACCTCACACCTGTTAGAGTGGCTACCATCAAAAAGACAAGAGATAACACATGCTGGTGAGGATGTTTTTACACTGTTGGTGGGAATGTAAATGATGCAGTCACTATGGAAAACAGTGTAGAGATTCCTCAAAAAATTAAAAATAGAAATACCATATGATCCAGCAATTTCACTTGTTGGTATTTATCCAAAGGGAATGAAATCACTACATTGAAGAGATATCTGCACCCCCATGTTCCTTGCAGCATTATTTGTAATAGCCAGGACATGGAAACAACCTAAGTGTGAATCAGCAGATGAATGGATGAAGACAATGTACTATTCGTCAGTCTGTCTGTCTACCTACCTACCTATCTGTCTGTCTGTCTATCACATCTATAGCAATGTATAGGGATACCATTAAGCCATAAAAAAGAAAGAAATCTTCCCATTTGGGAAAACATGGGTGGATCTTGAGGGCATTATGCTAAGTGAAGTAAGTGAGACAAATATTGTATGATTTCAATTATATGTGGAATCTAAAATGAAACCAAACTTATGGAAAAAGGTAACAGATTTGTTGTTGCCAGATGTTGGAGATGGGAGAGTTAGGTAAAAGTGGTCAAAGAGTACAAACTTTCAGTTATAAGATATACTGGGATGTAATGTACAACATGATGATTATAGCTAACAGTGCCGTATGGTATATTTTAAAGTTGGTAAAAGAGTAGATCCTCGGGCGCCTGGGTGGCTCAGTCGTTAAGTGTCTGCCTTTGGCTCAGGTCATGACCCCAGGGTCCTGGGATCGAGCCCTACATTGGGCTTCCTGCTCCGGGGGAAGCCTGCTTCTCCCTCTCCCACTCCCCCTTCTTGTCTTCCCTCTCTCGCTGTGTCTCTCTCTGTCAAATAAATAAATAAAATCTTTAAGAAGAGTAGATCCTAAAAGTTTTCATCACAAAGAAAAAAAAACTGCAACTCTGTGAGGTGATGGATGTTAACTAAACTTCCTATAATTATTTTGCAGTATATATGCATGTCAAGTCATTTCATGCTGTACACATTAAACTTATACAGTGTTATATATCAACTGTATCTTAATAAGCTGGAAAAAAAGAAACCCAAGGAAGGAAGAATTACCTTTCTTTAAAGACAATTTAGGTATAACAGCATGGTATAACAACGGCAAACTTAGGGTAAATATAGCTTCACTTGTATTTATGTATTATATCACTGACTAGTTAATTACCGTGGAATGTTGATCAACTAAAATTAATATATTCTTTAATTTTATCAACGTTAGTCAAGTAATTTGTCAGTCAAAAATATTCATCTCCACTGCCACTGCTCTATTTAAAATCAATCACCAGCAATGAAGTACAATCTAAGCTAATTAACTTGACATAAAACCTTCCGCAACTGACTCTTGTCTCCTTTTTCAGTTTCATCTCCTACTCATTACTCATCCCCCAACCACTGAAGAACTAAATATTTCTTATTTTTAAGAATAAGATGGTTAATTACTTCATTTCGGCAGACTTTCCTAGCAGTTGCTGATACCAGGAGAGAGAATACAACTACTCCTGTGTATTACCATGACATTTCTCAGGCTATACTGCACATCAGCCTTTTCTTTCTTTGTTTTAATTTGTGTAGTAATAGTTTCATTGAATAGAAAGGTAATGTGATCTTATTTCGTTATCATCATTGCTATTATTGTAAGGCATCACCTGCATCCTCTCAATCAGGCCCTGAAAAATAATAAATAAACCATTAAATATTAAGATAGGGTCAGTGAATACATGCAGTTATTTTTAAAACAACATTAGCATCAGCAAAAACAAAAACATACAAAAGTTGTAGAAGTCTAACCGTGTTAGTGAACATACACATTTTTGTTCATCTACTTTCTCCTTCATGTATGAATATATATTCAACAAATGCTTTAAAAATATCAGGAACTATGTTTA
Source organism: Phoca vitulina (assembly GCF_004348235.1). Taxonomy (NCBI): domain Eukaryota; kingdom Metazoa; phylum Chordata; class Mammalia; order Carnivora; family Phocidae; genus Phoca; species Phoca vitulina. Next base: position 20,531,712 of record NW_022589720.1, read on the forward strand.
ATAGAAGAAAAACAAACATAATTAATAACAGATGGTTCCTGTTATTAAAGTGGGTATCCAGGCAAGGAGGAGAGACCTATGTTCTGACTAGTTCCACAGCCTTGCTTTCACTGGTTCATACACATTCATACAACTTTCCTATCATTATTGGATGTTTGCCGAGAGCTCATGGTGGGGAAGAAAGCTCACTGTGATAAAGTATAAGAATCAAGTAGCTTCCAAAGCCTTAAAGGAGATAATTAAGTAGAAAAATCAACTAAAATTTAATTGAGGGGGAAAAATGAATGAACACCTGCAACTTCATTTTGATACCCAGACCAATGTCATTCATTTTAATTCATTAGCCGTAACTGTGCTTGTGTGAGTACACACACATACACACACACACACATATATAATTCCACTTACTGTTTTCACAACCCAACATATTGACTCTCATTTCTGATTTTTTTTTGTTTTGCCAATTACAAAAATACACTGTGGGATTAATCAAAATGTAACCATGCAGAAACCTTCTTAGAGACATGATAAAATTCATACTTTAAAATGATGTTTCTAATAATGTCATTAACAAAATCATGTGAAAAAAAATCAAATAGTTGTATTCAAAGTTACCTCTTAGGTTATTAAAATAGTGTATGAACATAGCTCATCATTGCTTGCTGCTTTTCTACTTGATATTAATGTTTGGGAGACATAAAATTACTTCTGTAATTTGTTAGAGCTTTTCTCTGTTTTAGCAGTGTTTGATAAATAATCGTGTACTAGGAAATGATAAGTATCTCCGATATATTAATATAAAATTAAGCATCTTTTCTTTTATCATTATACAGAAATAGGTGGCGTATTTGTCATTAAATTGTTTTGAAAAACATAAATTTTGTTTCTAGATATATTCTTTTTCTATTTTGAAGCCGAGCTTTAGAATGAAAAAGTTTGGTACTATGTTATTTTTTCTACAGTGTCTGATGTAAAACACGTATCATATAATGTTAGGGTACATTTCAAATAATATCTCCTACATGGTATAAATTATATATCTTGTGAATTTATTTGGTCAAGATAGTGTTGACTTTTCTATAAGTACTAAAAAAAAAGTCCTATATTTAATGACTTCAAAATTAGTAGAGCTAGAATTAATTTGAATGATAATTGTTGGACTTGGCCAACTCTGTGTGGCTGGATTCAAAGTTTTGAAGTAATATATTAATATTTGGAAAAGAATTTGCCACCAAGATATTATTTAACTTTATTATCTTTTGTATCTTAACTGACTGGTGAAAGAGTGTCCTTCTGTGCACAATGACAAAGCTGTGTTTCTCAAAATTGGTGTCATTTAAGTCATAATAATCATCTTGTACTATTTGGGGATTAATTTTCCTTGGAAAACACAAAATGCAGTTTAATACAGGCCTGTGTATTTTGGAATATAACACTTTCCCTATATAGCAATAAAAATAGTAATTGGAAGCTGAGCAACTTGTGGAGGTTCATAAAAATGTATTAAAAATGAGTGTGTGTCACTTAAGAACTTTTGCATTTCTTAATATAGAAACAGAAGTTATACTAAGCCATGAGAGAGGACAGGTTTTTGTTTTTTGTTTTTTGTTTTTTTCTTCCAGAAAAAACTATCACATCTTTAAAATCTCTTTCACTTCCATTTTAAAGATATTTCACTTATCATTTCAACCAGATTGAAACATTTCATAAAATTTCTGGCAGAAAAAGTTTATGTATTGCTGTGCTCTTTTTTTACAAGATCTGTTTGTTGCTATCTTTCTTTCACATATATGTATATTTAAAGTGCAACACTGTTCCACTTAGATTGCCATAGCTCTAGCGGTTTTTATAATTTTATGTTTTTTAATAATTTTATTAAAATAATTTTCCATTTACTAAGAATTATCAACTTTATCAACTCTAAATTGTTTAAGTAGTCTCTTATTAAATGCATGAGGAAGTTCCCTTTTTCATTGCTCTTATTGGTACTTTATATTTTTTATATTTTTTAATTTTTTTTTGAAGATTTTATTTATTTATTTGACAGAGAGAGACACAACGAGAGAGGGAACACAAGCAGGGGGAGTGGGAGAGGGAGAAGCAGGCTTCCCGCGGAGGAGGGATCCTGATGCGGGGCTGGATCCCAGGACCCTGGGATCATGACCTGAGCCGAAGGCAGATGCTTAACCACTGAGCCACCCAGGCATCCCTGTACTTTATATTTTTTAAGTTAATTTTCTTCATCATTTTTATGGAAGAATTACCAAAATAATATTTTCAAAGAACTATTATCTTTGTTTCAGTTTTACTATATTATGCAGTTTATTTGTTTTTTTATTATTTCCTCCATTCTGAATTTTTACATTTTATTATTTTTTTCTGGCATCTTGGGATGGTATATTTAGTCAATGAATTTCTGTGTTTTGATATAAATGTATGCACTAAAGGCTATGAAATATCCTCTGAGCTAAGTATAACTGCATCTTATAAGTTTCATATGTTGTTTCTTCATTATCCTTCATTTAATTTTGTTTTAATATTTCTTATAAATCATAGGTTACGTAGAAGTGTTTTGTTCCAACTGGGTGGAATTTTCTATTGATTGATTTTTATTTGTACTCTACCACAGATGTCTCAGAAGAAGAAATTTAAGTCAAATCTTGGGGAAAAATGTAATATATCAGAATTCCTGATAAACAGTCTAATGGTTTTCACTAGTGGAATGTTAATGGAGGGTCTTGATTTATAAAAAGCTTTTAGCAGTACATACATGGTCTGTCGAGGTAGCCTATTATAAATAAATTTATTTTTTATGGGTATATAGTGTGTCAGATTATCCAAAAAAACGTGGAGTAGTCAAAAAGCCTGCTAATCAATTCCATAATCAATGGCTCTAAAGTGATGATATTCTAAAATCAAAAGAACTCTTGTTTTGTAGCGATGTCTATACTTACAATGCTCAGAACAAATATTTTCTGTTAAATCTTAAACCAAAAATTGTCCCAAATATAGGAGGAAAAAAGGCATTTTGGTGGAGTTTTCATGGGCTGCAACAAAATCATTAAATGAGGTTCATGTTTACCATAATCATAAGCCAACCTAGGGGTAATTGCATCCAAAGCTTCCTACTGCAGCTCGTGGATACTCAACATCCTCACTACTAATAACCTAATCCCAACCAGCACTTGACTGGCATTTCTGACTCTACCTGAGACTGACTATAGTCTCTCCTCTACAGGGCATTACAAGTAAGTTTTCACCGAAGCATAATAATCTCAAAAATATATGGTTTTTAAATGAGCAGTTGAACAAACTTCATAATTTGTGGACCTCTATAATCATGGTACAAGTCAAGAAATAGACTGTTACCCATATTGCAGAAGCTATTCTCGTTTTTCAGTTAACTATACATTCCCTACCCCATGATGATAGCTACCATCTTGCCTTCTAACACTACGGTACTTCCATGTGGTTTTAAATTAGTATAAAATGAATTATAAAATATGCATACTTTGTGTGGCTTTTTTCTCCAACATTATCTCATAAGAGTCATCCTTGCTGAGTGTATTTCATTTATTTTCTATCATTACACTTTGGTGAACATTTGGTCTGTTTCCAGCTATCTGCCTTTATAAATCATGGGGCCCTGAACGTCCTTGTGATGTCTCAGTATTCATGAACACTCATGTATACCTATGAGTAGATGATCAGTTGTGAGTGAGTGCATGTATTCATAAATTTACTAGGTAGTGTCAAATGGTTTTTCAGAGTTGCCCTACTGATCTATAGTACCACAAGCAACATAGGAGAGTTTAAGTTGCTTCACATCCAACATCTGTTGTTTTGGGGCCTTTATATTTTGTTAATATTGGGTGTGTAATGGTATCTCATATTTCTTTTAATTTTCATTAATGAATCATGAATTTCCATGAATTTGTTTTTAATTTATATAAGTGCAATTGATAATAAAATGAGGCATCTTTTAAAATGTTTATTGGTCATTTGCATATAGTGTTTAATGAAGTGTCTGAAAATTTCTTACATGTTTTTCTATTTTAATGTCTTTTTTCTGTTGATTTGTGAAAGTTCTTCATGTTTCCTGGAAAACAAGATCCCCTTTAAATTTTACTCTCCTAATGATAATTTTTGATAACAAAAGTTGTTAATTTTAATGTAGCTCAGTTACTAATATTTTTCATGTTAGTGTTGATTTCTGTTTAAAAAGAGTTTTTCCCCCCAAATTCATAAGTTAGCTATTCTGAAAGTAGTGCTCCATATGAAAGCATCCCAGTATTTAATGGCCTCAAACAATAATTTTTCCTAACAAGTATGCAGGAGGGTTAGTGTTGGTAGGGTGCCTCTGTTTCTCACCAAACATATGTGGTACAGCTGTGTTGCCGCTGCTTCAGGCTTCAGCTCAGATGGAATGGCCCTCCAAGTGCCTCTCATCTTCCTCCCAGGACCAGAGGGCTTGCTGGTGCACCTTCTTCTCTAGGCAAGAGCAAAGTGGAAGAGGAAACACTCAAAGCCTCCTAAGTCTAGAGCTTGCAGACGATACCGTTATGTCTAGTTTATTTTATGTTTTAAAATTTTATTTATTTATTTATTTGAGAGAGAGAGTGAGCAAGAGGGGGGGCGTAGACAGAGAGACAGAGAGAATGAACCAGGGGAGGGGCAGAGAAGCAGACTCCCCGCTGAGCAGGGAGCCTGACACAGGACTGGATCCCAGGACTCTGGGATCATGACCCCAGCTGAAGGCAGACGTTCAACTGACTGAGCCACCCAGGCGCCTCTCTAGTTTATTTTAATTAACAAAGTAAATCAAATTATCAAATCCAAAGTTAAGAGGGGACAGGAGGTCAATCTACTTCATGTCTTTAGGGGGGAAATGCAAAATCATATGCCAAAAGATTGGGTTAATAATAAAATATATTTCATCAAATTAGTGAAAACATTCTCATATATCATCTAATGTAATCTTCATTTTTTTAACATTCTCTTTTACATATAAATTTTACCTATATCTGATTACTGTGAACAGTTAAGGTATGCATCAAGTGTTTTATTTATATTTTTATATGGATGTTCCAATTTAATAATTACCATTTATTAAAAAGACTGGCTTTCTTATTCTGCTCTGAAATGACATTTTTATAAATACTGGTGTCCTTTTGGTCTTTTTATGTGTTGGGCTATAAGTGTGTCCTTATGACAAACCCACATTATTTCACTGTTATAGCATTTATAAAATCTTGCAGAGTAAATCCCCAGTTTTTTTTTTTTCATTTTCAAGAATATTTTGGCTCTTCTGGTAGGAATGTAGTCCATATAAATTTTAGAACCAGATGTTCAAAATCTACCAAGTATTTCTGATGAGGTTATGATTGGGATGCAGTTGAATCAATAGACAATTTTGAGAAAAACATCTTTACAACGATAAGACTTATAATACTTTTAGCAACCATCCACTAATTTAGGTTTTCATTAATGTCTTGCAATAATGTCCTATAATTTTCTGCACAGAGTCTGGCATATCTGTTTTGGAATTTTTACCCAGGCATTTGACATTTTTCATTCATATGCATTATATCATTTCTAAAAATCATGTTTTGTATCACTGAAATATTGAAATGCATTGATTATAATCAGTGGCCTTGCAAACAGGAAAGTTTTTGGATCCATTTAAATTGAATGACACTTACTTCAGGACATTTTTTTTTTTTTTATTACAGAGAATAGAACATACTATCTTCTGGTAATAATTCCTTTTAAAATTTCTTATACCATCTTTTTCTTCTTCTTTACCTATTGCACTGGCTAAAGCCAATGGTGCAGTGGTGAATAATGCCAATCTTAGAGAAAAATCTTCCTGGGTATTTTGTAAAGTATAAATGAATTCAACTTACTTTTCTGTTTCAAACACCCTAAAGTTTTCCCATAGAAGTTAAAGTAAAATTTGAATAGTCATGGAATGCTGGCTATCTCTAATTTCTTTTCCCCATTTTCTGTGCAAGAATAAGAACAGGATGTTTTGGGTCAGTAAGCTCATTAGGATAGAGTATAGTGCTAATAATTCATAGGATTTTTTTCTTTTTAGCCACTTAAAGAACATTGAGATTCTCTGATGTAGGTAAGCAAAAACTGCATCCAGGACTATGCATAAGCATTTTTACTTTAAATAATATATAGCCTCAGTAATTGAAACTTACCCGAAACATGCATGTGCACACTGCATACCTCCCCTCCCCTCCACTATACAATGGGGAACGGCTGTCTAAGTGAATGTACAGACTTCTCTCTCTGATTATTTCTTAAGTAATGCTTTCTCTTGAATAATTTACAAATATTTTTGGACTTTCACTTTAATCTTTTGTAAGTACCTTAAGGTCTGCAGATTGAAATAATTGTATATTTTAAGTATTACTTTAATAGTCAAATGTAATTTTTGTAAAAATTCTTCAATATAGAAGACATCTCTCCCTTTACTACGTTTGAGAATATAAATTTAGAGATAAATTTACCTAAGATTATTCCTCTAGGCAACTTTTTAACTCCTATTCGTTAACTTATTAATTTACAGTTTTATTTATTCACTCAGTAAGCATTTATTGAGCAGTTTTTAAGGCAAAAAGTTATGCTTTTTGTATAGAGTTAAGAACAGAACAGACAATTCCTAAAAACTTATATGTGTACATATACACACACACAATGCAGAACCATCAAAAGCAAGAGAACAATGTTGAGATAATATAAACATGAAAACTGATAGGCCCATTGAATTTTTCACTGTGAAAGTCAGTGACTTTGGGGGTGAAATTTAGGTTCAGTGATGTATTATGATAGGTTGTTAAGTGTTATGAAAGAGAAATTGTGAATATAGAACTTTAGAGGAAAGAAATGGACTAGGAGCAGAATAGAGAAGTATGTGGCAAAAAGAGATACTTTGTTATTGCTCTGTGTGTGTGTGTGTGTGTGTGTGTGTGTGTGTGTGTGTGTGTTTTGTTTTGTTTATTTTAATGGGAAGGACTAGCATCCACTTCAGTATGTGGGTGTAGTTGAACTGTGAAAGCAAGATGTTGAAAATACATTTCAGATAGATAATAGGTATGGCTGACTCTATAACATATGCTCATTCTATGAGAGTTACAGTCTCATTTAATTAGTTCACTGAGAAAAACTGTACAAAATTATTACTTTTTTCTGCACAGAAGTTGGTTCTTCCGTTCTTGATTCTGCTTTCATACGGTTGATACCATAGTAGAATTTTCTCAGAGTAGGAAATGCTAGATTATTGTAAGCAGAAATAATCACTTTAAACTTCATATTTTGAAAAAAAAAATAAACCTCATATTTTATAATGAATTATAGCCCCTTTTTTTGTATATGAAATGCAGTGTGAAGAAAATATAGAGTTCATTAATGTTAAGTTCATTGTTGAGTGATGATTGACAACCATGTTTATTACAATTTAAATGTTGGGAACTCTAAAGTAGAATTAAAAAGTCCTAAAGAAGAAGTGTTAGGTGTAGAATGGTGAAGGCATTGAAGGAAAATGGAATATAAGGTTGTAAAGCAAAGGAACGTTATTCCTGGAAACCAGCAAACTAAGATATGTAATGAAGGTAAATAGCTAAATATCAGATCACAGAAGTAAAACAAGGATATAACTCTTAAAACCTGGTTTTTGTCTTATACTTAAATTATATTATTTAATGGAACTAAATCTTTAATTGATTATACTATTTCAGTACCTACTCTCAGTGATGAAGCTCTTTAGCTCTCCCTCAACCTAAATGTGCTTTACTGCTTTATTTGACAAATTTGCTAAGAGTCTAACATGTCAAGAACTCTGAAAAGTACTGTAGATAAAAAGCCCATTTTATGTGGAGATCCAATAGCGAGGAGGAAGCACACATGTAAACTGCTAAGCTGCAATAAAATTTACCAAATGTAATTGAAGAGATTACAAAATGTACAGTGGGAACAGAGACCGAATAGAGACTGAATGAACTGGGCAAGGAGCATCAAGGACAGAATTATCATCTAATATGCAATTTTAAAATCCTTATCAGAGAAATTGGCATGCTACATAATGAACTATAACATGTAAAATATGAAACATGTGCTCAGAGAGCCTATATATCTGTGTTCTGAGGTAGAGTACATCTTCCTAATTCCTATCTTCTTTTTGTGGGTATCTTCCATTAGGTATCAGTGTTATCATTAGTGCATCCTTCTGAGGATATCTTACCAAAATGTTATAACTGGTCTAATAAAGAGACCATAAAGTCTCCATATAGCTTTCATTCTCATGAGTCTTACCGGTTAAGAGAAATGTATAAATTGAGCCCAAACAATGAATCTAGACTGTATTCCTATTTGAAATGGATATGGATAGCTCTATAATGCCATTAATTAATTATATTCCTTTTTAAAAATTACTCCTTAAACACACACACGTTTAATTTTAATTACAGTACAGTTAACACACAGTATTATATTAGTTTCAGGTGTACAATATAGTGATTCAATAATTCTATACATTACTCAGTGTTCAATACATAATTTTTAGAAGTATACTATCTCCCAATGCATTATGCTGAGTCAGTGGATGAAGAAATTAACAAAACCAACTTAGTCGTTACCTTACAAGATTTATATTTGGGAGCTGGTAGGGAGGTGTGCGTTAAATCAGCCTTGAAAAATTATTCAGTTAAAATTGTGTTGAGTACTACAAAGGAGATGTACATTTTGTTTTAGGAAAACATAAGTGAAGCTAAGCTTTCTAAATAGGGAATATTTCCCAGAGAAAGATAAAGACTGATGTAAACATAAGAGAATAAGGTTCCTCCTGCAGCTGCTATTATTAATTTTTAGTTCAAACTAATTATCAGAGCATTTTATCTTCCATATGCCTGATCACTATTCAGTTTGTCTGCATTTAGTCATCAGTTTTAACACGTTAGAAGGTAATTGTGGTCATGGGTCCAGATTCACTACCACGCCCTCCTCTTGCCTGACATCTAGTGGAAGAGATAATCAGTGGGAGAATCACCTGGGGGAAAATAAGGCCAAATCACTAAAGGGAAATAGCAGAGAAGCTGCTTTTCTGGATCACTGTATTTTATAGAATGAGTAAGGCTGTACACATTTCATTATTATAATATGCTTATCTGTGCTTTCACTGTATATTCTATCGTGATTTTAATATATTTCCCTACAAATTTCCCTAGTAATTAGCTGACAGTATTCTTCACTGATGTTGCATCATTGGCTGAAAAGTGGCTTTCTTCTCTTGATAATCCTGAAATACAACATGCATTTATAATTTAACATGACTTCAAATTAGCTTAGTCAGGCTTTTCCTAGAATATGAGGACACTATTTAATGGTGTTTAATTTTTCTGTCAAATATAATTTTTAGACTCATATAAATGAGGATAAATCAGCGTATGGATTTCAAGGTGAAGAAATGGACTCAAATATCATACAAAATATGTGCCTTTTATATAAGAATTTAACCAATGTATCGCTGTAGATATAGTATAGAAGTAAATGTGAATAGCCTTAAGTAATATGTTGAAGATACTCAATTGAGGTAAGATTTAATTCTAGGGGAGTAGAAGTAGGTGTTGACATTCTTAGTTTCATTACCAGTAGCTCTTCCCTGAGAATAAGAGAAAAATATTTACGATTTGCTCTGTCATTTTTAGGTCCATCATTGTGTGTGTCTGTATTTGTGTGTGTGCAATATGTCTGTGTACCTTTAGATGGTTTTCAAGTTTCTTTTTGTAAATAACTAATTCTGTAGAGAGTTTTTTATAATTGCCTACAAATAATAAGATAAAAACTAAACTTTCAAATTACTTCAGCTCTGAATACATTAGTCTCTTGCATAGGCAGGCACACACTGATTAGTAAAATAGCAAGTATGAATATTTTGATATTTCCCTTTGGGGAGTTTAAAAGAACCTTTTCATCATCTTTAATCTCCATATATTCATTTTTTTTATATTCTGTTTTCTCTGACTTTCCTTTTAAACTCCAGTGTCTTTATTTCACTTTGCTGTATGTTTGAAGTTATTGCCTTATGTTTGTCATTGCTCTTTTGTTGTTTTTTGAAGAAGGAACTCAGAAAATGTTCTCTATGGCAGTGTGTAAAGATCACAAGAAGATTATAGTCAAAAACATATAAAAGGATAATTGGTCAAGTGGGTTATACTGGGTTAAGAGATTCTCTAAAATTGGCAATTTTCTTTAACTTATGAAGAAAGTGTTTTCAAAAACTGTTGAGGCATTTGCAAGGAAAAACATATAGCTAATAAAACAGGTACAATGAAAAAAGAAATGAAAAAAACTTTAGACAGGTGAAGGTTATCAGAAACAAATTTAACTGAATGCCAATTACAAGAGTAGATTATATCTTTAGGCTGTAAATAAGCAAATCTATTATGAAACTAATATAAAAACCCACATAATTTTAACATTGTAGATAGCTAACATACTCACCAAAATTTGATTACCCCAATAGGGAATAATAAGGACTAATTGTCATCAACACAGAAGAAACTAGCAAATTATGTAAAAATGCCTGTGAATCCATGTAGTATTGGGGGGATTAAGAAAATGGCCGAGTCTCTAGAAAATAAATATACTTTAAAAAATACCCTCTAACTTGAAAGACTTAGATGTTAAAAAAAAATGAACTGAAAGCAGAAATACCTGAGTCCTTTTTTTTTTTTAAATTTTATTTATTTATTTGAGAGAGAGAATGAGATAGAGCGTGAGAGGGTCAGAGGGAGAAGCAGACTCCCTGCTGAGCAGGGAGCCCGATGCGGGACTCGATCCTGGGACTCTGGGATCATGACCTGAGCCGAAGGCAGTTGCTTAACCAACTGAGCCACCCAGGCGCCCCTACCTGAGTCCTTTTGAAACCTAAAGGCATATGGTAATTTTCTAAAAATAATTTTAGTCATATGATACTTAAGAAAAATAATCCCCCAATTGAATACAAAAACTACTTTGAGGACCTTGATCCTTCTATTTGTCCTGAGAGCATAGACTAGCATATTAGAAGTTGAGAAAGCTTTTGAACATGTAATGTAACTTTTACAGCGTGTACTAAATTGATACAAATTCCATGAAAAGATAATATATTAATACAACACATTTATTGTATACTTGTCATGTAAAGCCATGCCTGCATCTGTATAATATGATCCACACCCCATGTGGAGCCGTGCAAACGTCTTTTGGAATGTTGTGTCATTGTAAAAAGAACTGAGTTCTCTCCTGAAATGAGAGAACATGTGACCTGACTTCCACTGGTCTGACATTTAGCAAGGAGACCACAAACCACAGCATACTTGAGTGGACTTGAGCTTTTTAGGCATTATTAGTGGAGTCTAAGCAGGAACACACTCAAGCGAAGATGAACTGGAATGCTCGCAAGTTCTTGAAGACACAGACTGGCGTGGCTTTGTTGCTATATTACCTCCAAGCTGTTTCCTCAGACATCTTTGCCGATGAGCCTCCGGATGAGGCTTGATACACATGAAGTGACAGGGTGTGGAGTTTCACAGGAATTACTCTGGTCAGTACATTTCATGTTCTTATCTAAGCTGCTCAAATATGATTGCATGCTCTTATTATTTGTAATAACTCTGAGATATATCCAGACATGGAAAATCACTAAAAATCTTCAACTTTTTTAAATACAGCATGTCTGTTACTTTCGCAGTTTGTTGGTTTGTTCATTCGTTATCCATTGCCAATTCTCTGCCATACCCTGAGAATATTTTTATTTAGCATTTATTCTGTGAAAACAAACAACACTTTGTCTTACATATTATCGGTGTTTCTTGCTTGTTTGAGAGAATAATGTCTAATTTCCAGAACTTGTTAATAAATTACAATTGGAACTGCATGGATGATAATATCATCATTGATTATCCCATTTTAGGTAACACCCACTCCTAAAAAAATGGAACCTTTAGAAACTATGTTAGTTCAAATATTAAAAATAGGGCACTAGAAGAATTTTTTTAGGAAATACAGCTCATGAACATATATTTGATGTTCAACTAAATATGAGCTAAATAATCATAATATTTTCAAAAGAATAAGAATAAAGGTGAAAAACTGTTTCAGATTGATTTTACAGATCAACTTAATTACTCATTTTTAGGACAAATTAATAGAATGTAATGGACTCTATTACTTATAATTCTCACTGTAAATAAAGAATAATCTTTGTTATTAGGAGAGTTCTACCCTATTAGTGTATCAAATGTTTCTAGAACCATCTGTGATTTTTCATTAATTTTATCATTATTTTTCTTAAAATGGTAAAGACTTTACTGCCAGAAGCCAAGAGTCCTTAAGGCATAAGACTTATATATATTCAAAAACAGATATTTCGATAGTTTATGTGAAACTGACCTCTCTTCTTCCCCCTTTTGAGCAATAGGCTGTTAACAAGGGGGATCAGAACGGATAAGTGCATTGATCCTGTGTTCATTTTCTATCATCTAACTCCATCTCATGATATCATCTCAGCATATCCTAACACAACCAGTGTCAAATTCAGCCTTTAATATGAAAACATTGTGGGTTAATTAGCATTTACACACATGTATGAGAATGAGAGGGAGCTTGGGTGCACAAAGGCTGAAGCAAGTTAAAGTGTCTGAGAAGCAAATAGTAAAAAATGTTGGAGATAGATTGATTATGGTGTGTGTGTGCTTGTGAAGCTCTGTGTGTGGGGAGGAGCAAGTTGCAGAGCACGATTAGTACAAGAGAAGAAAGTTAATACCAGACAATGTGAAATCCCTATGATAAAAATAAAAGGTAATTCAACAGTTTTTTTGAGAGGCACTTCCCTAGTTTATTTCACTTCTGTAAAAATGTAAGAACTGTTTATGATTGATTAATTCAAAATTAGGTCTCCTAATAATGGGTCAGATAATGTATGTGATCTTGGTATAATTAAGCCTTCTATTCCCATCAAAAACTTTCAGTCAAGGTGCTTATCTTTCATCCTTCCATTGGCAGGCACCACCAGGCCAACATTTAACAATTAAATTACACTATCCACTTTGTCTGGCTCTCCCGCCAGGCTGCTTTCCATTTTCCTACAGTGGTCAGCAAAATATGATTGGTCTTACGGCATATTTATTGTTTATAGATAAGCTTTTCTGTCTACAGTCTTTTCTTATGTTCCCCATGGTGTCAATTCTAAATGTGTTCCTTCTGTATGTCAGTAGAAGAAACTTTACTTACCTTACTGAGAATTTTTAGGTTATCTGAGGATTTTCCCTCAGCTCTTGTCTCTCCACTGCAAAATACCTATATTCTTTGCCTATATTAAGTCCCTCTTATTTCACTCACATTCTTTTCTAGCCTTCATAAATATCTTGTTTGACCAATTAGTCATTGATATCTTATTCTTGACCCATCAAATTTTAATTTGCAGTGAATCAAACTCTATAAAAACAGGCTTTTATATATGATTATATTGCTAATTAACATTCCTCCTTCTTGCTAATGAGCTATAGTTATGAAACAAATAGTATTGATTCAAGTCAACCACTTACACAAACTATTCAGAATGTGTCTTATTGCTTATCACTATATTAAAGTTGTTCTAAATGTTACTATTATATAGACGAAAGGCACCAAAATGGCACCATATTCTTTCATGCATTCAGTAAACATTTGTTGATTGTTCTGACCTTAGAAAATTTACATTCAAATAAGCTGGGTAGAACTTCAACAAAAAGAAAGAAACTATCTTTCAGCTGATAATAGGCCCTATAGATAAATAAAACCTGGCCAGTGAGTAGAAGAATGGATGGTGCTCTTGGAAATAGATCAGGAAGGCCCTTCTCTTGTGGCAACTTTTCAGCCAAAATCGATGGGAAAGGAGAAAGTTCTCCCAAAGGAAGGTGGAGACGATGTGTCTAAGGCATAAGCAAGCTTGGTCTGTTCAAGGAATTTTCAGAGAATCGAAGTGTTAGGAGAGTGTTAGGGGATGAAGCCAGATTACTTGGGCTCAAAGGAAGAAGAGAACAAAGGAAGAATTTTTGGTTCTATTTTGAGTGAGATAAGTCATTTGTAGGTTAAGCACAGTAAACCTCTAATCTGACATAAATTATGAAAGGAACCCTCTGGGTCTTGTGTGGAAAATAAGTTAATGAGGAGAAGGGGCAAAACTTTCTGTTGTATGGAAAACTCTTAAGCAAGATGGCCTTGGAAAATTTGCCAGGGCTTCCAGTGTACTGTAATGTACTGGTTCTCCTCTGCCTCCCTATGTCTTTACTTATTTGATTACTCTCCTTTCTGTTGCCTAAGTATAAATGCCAGAGTTTTCTCTTCATTGGCTAATCACAGCATTTTCCTCTTTTTCTGGTACTGTTTCCCTGATGATACTTCAAACTTTTGTAGTGCATACCTCATTTACATACAAGGACACTTCTCTTATAAGATGCATAGTTCATTGTAAGCCAAAGAGAAACAATGGCATTTTTATTGGTTAACAGGTAGGGAGTTTCTCTCTCTCATATTCATACACACACAACCACATACACACACGGGTATATTTGCATGTATATATATACACGCACACACACATGTATTTGGTTGGATTGTGTGTAAGTTGGAGAAATGAATGGACATCTCCCTTGTAAGCATTCAGTAAGAAAAACTTACTCTCAGTGAGCTCTGCAATGTTGCTTCAGAGTATGAAAGTAAGTGCAAGGGTTTGAAATGAATATTGGAAAAAGAAATATTTGAGGACTTTAGTGGATCAGAGTTGAACCCCATCCCAGAACAAGAAGAAAAGTTGTCAGGAGTAATAAAATAAGTTGTCAGGAAATATTTTTATCAGTGCCTTGTTCAGTATAATTAAAATAAGAGATTATATGCAAGAGATGCTTTGTCTGACAAAGTAGACCCTGTACAACTATTAAAACCTGTGTGAGGAGACTGGATAGAGTATATAAAAAATGGATTATTCTTTCTGAAAACCTTATAATTAATATTAACTCAGTATAAACTAGGTTTTGTGTAAATAAGAGGGGGTGGGGAAACAGTTACTAGATGATTTAAACATTGCTTAGAGTAGAAACACAAACCAAAAACACCAAACAAGAGGGACTAAAGATATTTTATAGAAGTGTTAGTATAAATGTAACAGAAAAATATACAAACCTTCCCTAAAAACAAAATGCACTAAAAACAACAACAACAACAACACACAAACCGCATTGGGGCGCCTGGGTGGCGCAGTTGGTTGAGCGTCTGACTCTTGGTTTCAGCTCAGGTTGTGATCTCAGGGTTGGGAGA
Source organism: Phoca vitulina (assembly GCF_004348235.1). Lineage (NCBI taxonomy): Eukaryota > Metazoa > Chordata > Mammalia > Carnivora > Phocidae > Phoca > Phoca vitulina. Next base: position 20,547,057 of record NW_022589720.1, read on the forward strand.
TTGAGCCCTGTGGTCTGGCTCTGCACTCAGCATGGAGTCTGCTTATGATTATCTCTCCCTCTCCCTTTGCCCCTCCCTCCCCAAAATAAATAAATAAATCTTTCAAAAAAAATTTTAAAAGATAGCACAAACAAGAACGTAGTACTTATTGATGCAAAAAAAAAAAAAAAAGATTTCACAATGACTCTCAAAGAAGTCTACAACCCTCCTGTACAGAAGTGACACATGTAGAGATGTTTAAAAGGTGAAAACTAAACTAAGTCAAATGTATGCCAGGAAAATGCAAAAAATAGCCATTATACTCTTCATATTTGACAAAATAGAGTTAAAGTATCATTACATGAGGTAAGAGAGGACTTTTTTTATAGTATAAGCTACACACAGTGACATTTATACAGAGAATATTAATAATTATTCATCTAAAAACCAGCACATTCCCAGTTGTTAAAAATCTGAAACTATAGGAGATGCAAGGGAAAAAAAATAACGCAGTAACAATAGACAACTTCATTACACCTCTCCCAATCTGAATTTGAAGAGTAAGGGAAAAACCGTATGGGTCTAGTAGACCTACACCACAAAATCATAATGGTTGAGGGAGATCTTACATATAACTATGGCACATGGACTCTGTGATGGTTAGTTAATTTTACATGTCAACCTGGTTGGTACCCAAATAGTTGGTCAAACATTATTTCAGGTGTTTTTGTGAGGGTGTTTGTGAATGAGATTAACATTTAAATTGGTGGATTTTGAGTAACGTAGATTGTTCTCCGAATGTCAGTGGGCTTCATCCAATCACTTGAAGGCCTAAGAGAATAAAATGATTGACCCTCCCCTGATTAAGAGAGGGTTCTTTAGCAGACAACCTTTATGTTTGGATTGGAACATCAGCCCTTCTGGGTCGCCAGTTTGCTGGACCACACAGCAGATTTTGTATGTGCCGGCTTCTGTAACTATTAGCCAATTCCTTATAATAAGTAGATTTCTGTATTTATACACATCCTCTTCTGTTTCTCTGAAGAACTCTGACTAATGCTGACCTCCAGTAAAGGAGAATACTCCTTCTTTCTAAGGATCTGCAGAATGCTCGCAAACAACAAAGAAAAACTGGTTATCCTAGTTTTTCTAGGATAAATTTAATTTAATAGGCCATACATATAAAGTGATATTGAGAAAATGGGGGAATTCAAAGGTTTCTCTCATTACAACGTTTACACGAAGAATAGGAAGGAGCCATCTTTGCAAAAGTTGTTGGAAAAACACTCTAGAGAGGAAGTAGAATTAAAATTTCTCTTGAGTTGAGAAAGAAAATCTCAACATTTTCCAGTAACAAAGAAAGATTATGTGGCTTGAACAGTATGAGAAAAGAGACAATGATATAGAATGATAATGTAGGAGGATTCAGCGAGGGCCATACTATAAAGATAGTATTGGAAAAAATAAATTATTCCAAGATTAATTATTATCTTGGGAATTTTTTAATGATCTGATAGCAAGATTCCCTTGATATTTAAAAAAAATTGTAGAGACGCCTGGGTGGCTCAGTCAGTTAAGTGTCTGCCTTCAGCTCAGGTCATGACCCCGGGGTCCTGGGATCCTGCTCAGCGGGGAGCCTGCTTCTCCCTCTGCCTGCCGCTCCCGCTGCTTGTGCGGGCTCTCTCTCTGATAGATAGATAGATAGATAGATAGATAGATAGATAGATAGATAGATAAATAAAATAAAGTTTTTAAAAAAATTGTAGATAATGTTTGTAGAGTTAAAGTAAGAAATGGAGCAGAGAGACAAGTAATTAAGTAATATCATGTGGTGACTTGGTTAAATTAAAAGCAGTGGATATGCGGAGAAGTGAAAACATTGAAATTGTTTGCAGGTAAGATCAAGCAAGTTTACTAACTGAATAGCTATAGGGTTAAAAGATAAATCAAGAATGATAGAGACAAGGGCTTAGGACCTTGCTTTGCAGTATAAGTGATGAGGTAATTATAGTGTGCTATGTGAGCATTTGGAAAGGACAGATAACCAGGACTTGAGAGACCAATTAATACATCCTGCAGGAAGGGGCATCTGAGCTAAACCTAAAAGGCTAACAATAGTGGGCATCAGTTATTTCAGCCAACAAATAGTATATATAAACACCTGGCGGCTAACATAGAGAAAATACTGATTATACTGCATTAAATTGAATCCGTCATAAGGCTGGTGAAGTTACCAGGCACCAGTATGAGGCATATTAAGGAATCTAGACATTATTCAGAAAGTAATAGCTCTTAAAAGTTATTAAACTTGGGAGTGACATGATCTGATTTGCTTTTCAAAAGACCACAGCAGGTGCCCTTTAAGTAGGAGATTACAGAAAAACATTGCTAGAGGAAAAAAAAAAAAAATTAGCTAGACATCTGTTGCAGGAAACTGGTAGAATAATGGTGGTCCAAACTTGGTTGAAAAATAGAAGTCAGAGAGAACACTGTGGGAGAAATTACATGATTTAGCTATTGGTACATGATAAATTCCTTATCAGGTAGATACTCATACTGAGGCATTTACATGAAAAAAAAAAAGTCATGGGTTTGCTTTAAAATATGCCAGCACAATTGCAAACCACAGGAAGTAGAACAAACAAGATGGTCAAAATGTTGGTAATTCTTGGATTGAATGGCAGGCATATAGATGGTCAGTAAACTATCTCTCCATTTTTCTCTGTGCTTTTAAATTTCTATTTATAACATTAAAAATAGTGGGGAAAACACCCCCAAAACTATAAGTGTATAGAAAAAAAGTGAGGGTGTTTATGTCATGTCTTGGTAGTTATAGGGGCAATATGTAGAAAGAATGATTTTTCTGCACACTTCATAACCGAGTATGCCAACTTTCACAGGGAACATGGCCTGCAGTGGGCCTGAAGGCAGGAAGGAAAGTTGCTTGTCCATAAGGCTGCAGTGACTCTGCTGCCTATAGTGGGGGGGGTGGGGGGGGGTGGGGGAGGGGGCTCCTCAGAGGAAGAAAGCTAGGAGGAATTGAGAGTGAGCGGATTTTCCAACCACAGTTACAGCAACTTTCAGTTTGTAAGATTCAGACTTGTAAAACTTTCTGATAATTGTCTTTCCCTGATTACATAAATAATGTTTCAAGGAATCGAGGACCCAGGAGAATGTGTGCTTATTAATCAAACGGTTGCTATATATCTCAGTAATATCCTATAATTAAGTAAATAAAAACATCTTGAATAAACTAAGTTATTGGTTTCTGGCACTATTTAAAATGATTATTATTATTTTAGAGCTTGCTTACTTATATTACTGGATACAATAAAGGAAAGCATTTCTCTGCAGTCTTAATTTCTAAAGAGCTAACTTTCATAGTTTCTTTTCACCATAACAAAATACAGGAGGGAAGAAGTTAGGTGGAATATATGGCCTGTCAGAAATAAAGTGCCTTGGAAATCTTTCTTTAAAAAAATATGCACACAACTCTATTGCATTTTAAAGAGTAAATGGGAAGATTAGAAGACATTTATGAAAAAATATGTAGATTTTTCTTATACCTGTGGATTAATATTACATACTTCTTCCTTTATATTTTACAAAGATAGATACAGCCATATTCATAAAATGTAACTGATGGGTATGAATACAAATACAGTTTATAGTTATTTAAAATAAGACTTTGGAATTATAATATGCAATATTTTAATAAAGATAGCAAAATATAGCCATTTTTATTCTTTTTTCTGTACTTTTCTGAAAACACAGAATTACAAAATTGGAAAAATCTTCCATATTAAGTTAAATTATAAGTGATACAACTGTAAAGAACAAAATAATAGCTATCAAATAACTAAAATCTGGATAGAATTAGAATAAATCCCAGTGCAATGGTCCTGAAAAGGGAAAAAAAAAAAAAAAAAATGACAGTGATGCTCTCTAGGTTCAAAGATGTGGTTGGGACATGGAAAACAGGAGAAACTCTTCCAGTTTGACCCGTTACCACATCATGGGCAAGAGTAACCAAGAAAAATAGCCTGGAGATGAGATCATGGGAGAAAAGAGATCAGTTTCAGTGGCCTCTGTAATTACTTCCTCAAGTCAGTTGAAGAGTAATGAATGCACTCTACATCACCAAAGAGAGCACTCTGACTACAGTTTGTCATCATGATGATCTCCCACCTGGAGCATATGTTCATCCCAAAAGGAGTTCTTAAAGTGCAGAGAGACATATGGCTCCAATGAAGGAAGAGCTGAATGATGAGAGATAATTTATTCTAAAAAATGTACAAAAATTAAACCTGCCAGCTACCTTCTTTCCTACCTCCCAGGTACTGCCTCAAACACAAATATTTTCATTGAGTAAGTAGAGATGTAGACAAATCTGTACCCATATTAATATTGCTATTAAGCAAAAAGTACACCCATACATAGATGTTCAAAGAAAATGGAATAAACTATAAAATTTAAAAAAAATGCTAGATGAATATATAACAGAGGAAGAAAATTTTCGTAATTCTGAACAAAATTTCAAGCACATAATCACAACTCATTATAAAGAAAATGGAATAATATTAGAAATATCTAAATAAAATATATAAGAAGGAATAATTAATTAATAAAGAAAAGAAGTTAAAAAATGCACTGAAAGGATTCATAAAAGGAATGGAAGTTTAACAAAATTAAAGCCACATGTTATAGAAAGAAAGAGAACAGACTTGGCTAGAAATAAATTCATGGACAGAAAGAATATGTTCCACAATTTGACATAAAATGAAAAAGGAACAAAATGATGAAAATTATTAGAAAATAATTGAATTCAGACAAATGGGCATTCCACATAAGCATAATTGGTATTCCTAAAAAATAGAATAACGTTACATAATACATAAAAGTAGTTTAAGATGTAATTTTAAAAAGTTTTCTTTCTTTTTTTTTTTTTTTTAAAGATTTTATTTATTTGTTTGACAACAGAGAGAGGGAGGGAGAGAGCACAAGCAGGGGGAGCAGCAGAGGGAGAGGGAGGGGCAGGCTTCTGGCTGAGCAGGGAGCCCGATGAGTGGCTTGATCCCAGGACCCTGGGATCATGACCTGAGCCAAAGGCAGATGCTTGACCTACTGAGCCACCCAGGCGCCCCTAGGCAACCTTCTTAAAACAGGAACATCTGAAAAAGGTTTTCTGTGGCTTCTTGAAATGATCAAAAATTTCAGGATTTGAGAATAACTGAGGAAAAAACCATGACAACACAGCTTTGGAACCACAGATATTATGGATAAATATTACAAAGTAAGGAGTGGTATCTTACTCTTATCATTGTGTTTTGTTTTACATTAGAATTCTCTTAACCAAATCCCAGTTATCTGTCTTGCCAGGCTAACTGATGCTTTCCATTTTCTCCTTTATATTCAGACAGATGGAATCAGTTATATTTATAATCAATTATACTATATTATCATATATGTGCTCCTAAAGGTTATCCCACTATGCACAATTGTGCATAGGGAAAAATAGGGTTAGGGGCAAAACCATCCGAAACATTTTCAGTGATACGAACTTGAGAGTAACCTAATTAAAATGATAGCGCAGATTTATACATGTTAGCAGTTAATTGCATAAATATGATAGATATGGCACTTCACCTTGAAAAGCCCCTTGAAATTTATAAGGATCAGAAGAGTTGCACCTTGTTAGTTGTTATGGAGAGGTGATGGAAGGGTTATCTGAAATCAGAAGAAAGTTGTAACACCCAATGCGCTTGGGTAGGGCTTATAAGCACATACAATGAACTGTGGTAACTAGTAGATGTTTGTGTATGTGTGCTTGTATGTGTGTATGCTTTTATATTCCTAGAAGGCTCAATTCTTCTGGGTGGAATTTTATCTGATCACCTAGTGATTCTTGCAGATAAAATCACACATAAGCAAATTTGAAATTAGCCTTGTGCTCAAAATATTCCCTAATATTATCAATCCTGTTGGAGCAAATTCCTGTTTAAGAAAAGCACTGTAGTAGAAGGAACTGTATATAGAAAATTGTTCATTTTTAAACATTAGGTAATCTCATGAAATGTGTGTGAAAATATTTATTTATGGAAAGTCTCTTTTAAAAGAAGATGCTAAAAAAATGGTATCTGTTTAGGTTAGGGTGAGACAATATAAAAATAAAAGGAAACAGTTCATATAAACCTGCCTATGTACTCAAACCATTCCTTTTTATCTTTGATTTCTTGTTTCACTTTAAAGATGTCAAATTTTAAGTGTCAGTTTTACACTGTCAAGGTAATTTATGCAAGAAAAAAAAGGAATTCTAACTAAAATGCCCATTTTTCAAGAAAAGAAGCTGGGCCTATATCTTCCAATAAATAGATACATTTATTTATGTTTTAGTTAACGTAAAATGGTTTAATTTTTAAATGTTTTTTCTCTTTAAACATTTTTGGTGGATACTGATAAATACTTGTGTCCATCGGGGCTCAGGTCATGACCTCAGGGTCCTGGAATCCAGCTGTTGGGCACTGCACTCAGCAGGAAGTCTGCTTCTCTCTCTCCCTCTGACCTTCCCCCTGCTCATGCTTTCTCTGTCTCTCTCTCAAATAAATAAAATCTTAAAAAAAAACAAGAAAAACCGAAAAACTTGTGTCCATCATATTAAGTTAGATGTCTTGGTATTGCGTAGCATAATTAACAGTAGCTCTTTGTAGCATATACCCCTCAGTCTCGGTAATATATCTCAGCGAAATTTTATTTCTGCTTCACATCCCTTTCCAGGGCAAGTTGAACCACTATCCTCGGCGGCACTCCTCCAGTTAGTGTATTTAACTTCTCCAAAATTACTTAGATAGTTGTGGACTCTTCCATCTTATGGTACACAGCCACTGTAGTCATTGAAGAATGGGGAAAGGGAGTGTGGTGGTGGTATAATGGTTTATGATGGTATCATGGTTTCATGGCCTGAGAGTTCTATACATCTCTTCCACCCTTATCTCTGTTAGCTAGAATTCAGTCAAAGCATCCTAATCTAACCAAAATGGTGTTGAGGAATATCATTTTTTCTGCTACCTGGCCACTGTCTATCACAAGCCCCTAGAGAATTTTATTACATTTTATTTTGTGTGTTTCAAGCTTTTTTTTTTTTTTTTGATACAAAGAGCTGGATCTTTCTAAAGAGAAGAATGGTAATTGTTTTTGACAGCAATACCAATAATAGTAATACCAATTTATTAATCCTTAAAATGGAGTAGTTTTGTAGTATATAGATAGATGTTCTTCCTGTACTGATCTATAGGATGTGGGAATAAAATTTTCATTTTCTTTCAAAATAATAACTAATAATTAAGACCAGGGAGTAAGATAATTTTTGCCATTGTTCATTTATAAAAATTAATATATACATGTAATACCAATAATTTCATTCACAATGAATAGGAATGGTAGTAGACTATAATACTTCTCAATCATATGGTATAGTATTATCAAATGCTAATTTAACATATTATCAAATAATAGTTCAAAAAGTAGTGTTGTTGAACATGAGTGGGAAAAATATCCCTGGGTGGACATTAGCCAAAGAAGTAATGAGGAGTAGGAATGGGGATGGGGGAGGATAGGTCTAAGTGTAAGCAAGTGATTTACTGATTTACTGGCATATCAAGTGAACTACTTTGGAGTGTTTCTGATCTCTTTCACCAATAATTTTGTTGGCTTCTATGCCATTAAAATCATTGTTTAATCATACTAATACATTTTAAGTCCAGGGCCTACATGACACAAGTTTTAAATTTTTATTTACTCAGCAGTCTGTACTTGGCAGTCTGTACTTGGCAGCCTGCCAAGCACTGTTATTTGACTGTTCTGAGTCAAATAACAGCACTGTTCTGAGACTTTTACAATTCATTTACCCAGCTCATTTTCATAAGATCCCATTTTGTATCATCATCACCACCACCACCATCATCATCATCATCATATCATTATCATCATCTCTATTTTATAGATGAGGGAAATAGTGCCAGGTTATATTTTCAGAATTTAAACCAAGAATGTTGATTCCAGAATTTGTCATCCTAACCATTCTGCTATGGTGCTGATTTTCATAAGTCTCTAGGCTATCTATCCTCAAATCATTTTTATCCATTTGGCATACTAAATTATTTAATCCAATTTATAGACTTCCAGTTCATGAATAATAAATTTTGTGCAATTAAGTATTCCCATCCCATTTTTTAGAAATTAAAAAAAAAATTTGACTTTGTATTGAACTATCTTTGTATATTTGGACTGGAATCTACTTAGACAGTTGTGTTTATTTTTTCATACAGTGTATAATTATATTTTAATTATGTTAAAATGCAGTACATTATTGTATATTATAATGCATTGCTTAATTTACTAATATTTTTATTTAATTTTTGCATTAATGCTCATTAAAAAAAGAAAAATGTTTCCCTCTTGACACTAACCACAATAGATTTTAAGAAAAATTCTTTTCTGGTCACATAAAGATAAAAAATAATGCAGATTTGAATCATTTTCTGGATTTACAAGGTCATAAATAAGAACAAATAAGTAAATAGAAATAAAATATTATTGGAAATTTTAATATAGTCCATATATACTGTCAGTGGTTTCTAGGTTCAAAATATAGTAGCTATTTAGTATTAATAAATGTAATAATAATAATAGCATATATGTATATGCCACTTAAAATATGCTAATCTGTTTTAAGAAGTTCCATATACTAGCTCATTTAATTATTACAAAAATCCTGTGAAGTTGATGCCATAATAATCATTATTTTTCAAATAAAAAACAGGGAGGATTGGATGGGAGAAATAACTTACCTGACTTTATAAAACTTGAAACTGTTTCTTTAAGAAAAATTATAATCTTGGGCTTTTGTTTATCAATATTTCTATTTTGGTCAAAATTTACCATTTCTTCCAGGATTTCTGATTTTTCCATAGAGTTGGTTGAATTATTATTTTAGAATTCTTTTTTGTTTCCAATATCTATGTGTGTTTTTTTCTCTTTTCTCATATATTTCATTTAATCAGACTTCCAAAATTTTACCAAAAAAAAAAAAAAAAGTTTTATCAATTTTACTGGTGCCTATGACAAAGAAAAATTATGGCTCATGGATACAATTCACAAAAACACTTTGAAATTTAGAGATATCTATGCACCAAATATCATTAATATTTTTAATATAATGACATCAATAGGATATATAAGAAAATATAACCTAGTATATGCTAATTTTTAAAACGTTTTCTAAATTCAAGGGAAATGAAGTGATCAAAAAAAAATGGGCAATCTATACAGTGAGGTTAAAAAAAATGATCTGAAAAATACATGTATTAAAACTTGTAATCCTCATTAAAAAATAAACATTTTTGGCAAGTAGCAGTGGAAAATCTTGGGGATTTTCCATATATTAAAAAGGAAAAAGAGCAATTTACTAAGCTTATTAAATTAGAAAAAAAATATGAACAGCATTCTATGACTACCTTGGGTTAAGAACAGAAACACACACACACACACACGCACATACAAGACAAAACAAAACAGAAACTCTGTCAAATAAACCTTGGGTAAAAACTGAAATTATAGAATTTTTCTTAAATAATAATATTGAAATATGTGTGAAAAAGATAACTCAGTACCCAAGAATATATTTAAAGCCTTAAACACTTAAAATCAATATAAATATTGTATGTATTATATATGGTTTATGTACATTAACTTATATATTATATTTATATTACATATATGAAAAAAGTTAAGAATAACAAAGTAAGCAGAATAAAAAGAAAGAAATGGTAATACATTTTAAAGCAGATATCAATGAATTAGAACACAGTAAAAAGAGATTTCATAGGAATAAACCAGTATTTTAAAACAATTTAGATAAAACTATGAACTCATCTAATCATGAAAAAGGAAAGAAAGCCCTCATATTCAAAATAAGATAAAACAGGGAGGAAAGAACCACTAAAAGAGGGGCAATTAATAATAAGTTATGCAGTTTCCAGAGTGGCTGCACTCCCACCAACAGTGTAGGAAGGTTCCCCTTTCTCCACATCCTCACCAACATCTGTTGTTTCCTGACTTGTTAATTTTAGCCATTCTGACCCGGGTGAGGTGGTATCTCATTGTGGTTTTGATTTGTATTTCCCTGATGCCCAGTGATGTGGAACATTTTTTCATGTGTCTGTTGGCCATTTGGATGTCTTCTTTGGAGAAATGTCTGTTTGTATCTTCTGTCCATTTCTTGATTGGATTATTTGTTTTTTGGGTGTTGAGTTTGATAAGTTCTTTATAGATCTTGGATACTAGCCCTTTATCTGATATGTCATTTGCAAATATCTTCTCCCTTTCTGTCGGTTGCCTTTTAGTTTTGTTGACTGTTTCTTTTGCTGTGCAAAAGCTTTTTATCTTGATGACGTCCCAATAGTTCATTTTTGCCTTTGTTCCCCTTGCCTTTGGAGAAGTGTCTAGCAAGAAGTTGCTGCGGCCAAGGTCAAAGAGGTTGTTGCCTTTGTTCTCCTCTAGGATTTGGATGGATTCCTGTCTCACATTTAGGTCTTTCAATCATTTTGAGTCTATCTTTGTGTGTGGTATAAGGAAAGGGTCCAGTTTCATTCTTCTGCATGTGGCTGTCCAATTTTCCCAACACCATTTGTTGAAGAGACTGTCCTTTTTCCATTGGTTATTCTTTCTTGCTTTGTCAAAGATAAGTTGACCATATAGTTGTGGGTCCATTTCTGGGTTCTCTGTTCTGTTCCATTGATCTGTGTGTCTGTTTTTGTGCCAGTACCATACTGTCTTGATGATTACAGCTGTGTAATAAAGCTTGAAGTCCAGAATTATGATGCCACCAGCTTTGCTTTTCTTTTACAACATTCACCTGGCTAGTCAGGCTCTTTTCTGGTTCCATACAAATCTTAGGATTATTTATTCCAGCTTTGTGAAAAATGTCGATGGTATTTTGATAGGGATTGCATTGAGTGTGTATATTGCTCTGGGTAGCATAGACATTTAACAATATTTGTTCTTCCAGTCCATGAGCATGGAATGTTTTTCCATTTCTTTGTGACTTCCTCAGTTTCTTTCATAAGTGTGCTCTGTAGTTTGTAGAGTACAGATCCTTTACCTCTTTGGTTAGGTTTATTTCTAGGTTTCTTATGGTTTTTGTAATTGTAGAAATTTTTTACAATTGTAAATGGGACCGATTCCTTAATTTCTCTTTCTTCAGTCTCATTGTTAGTGTAGAGAAATGTAACTGATTTCTGTGCTTTGAGTTTATATCCTGCCACGTTGCTGAATTCCTGTGTGAGTTCTAGCAATTTTAAGGTGGTCTTTTGGGTTTTACATGTTAAGTATGTCATTGGTGAAGAGTGAGAGTTTGACATCTTCTTTGCCAATTTGAATGCCTTTTATTTCTTTTTGTTGTCTGATTGCTGAGTTAGTACTATGTTGAACAATAGTGGTGAGAGTGGACATCCTCAAGAAGTTAAAAATAGAGCTACCCTACGACCCAGCAATTGCACTACTAGGTATTTACCCCAAATATACAAATGCAGTGATCTGAAGGGGCACGTGCACCCCAATGTGTATAGCAGCAATGTCCACAATGGCTAAACTGTGGAAAGAGTCCAGATGTCTGTCGACAGATGAATGGATAAAGAAGATGTCACACACACACACACACACACACACACACACACACACACACACAGAGGAATATTACTCAGCAATGAAAAAGGATGAAATCTTACCATTTACGAGATGGATGGAACTGGAGGGTATTATGCTGAACAAAATAAGTCAATCAGAAAAAGACAATTATCATATGGTTTCACACATATGTGGAATATAAGAAGCCACGCAGAGGATCATAGGGGAAGGGAGGGAAAACAGAATGGGAAGAAAGAGAGGGAGACAAACCATGAGAGACTCTTAACTGTAGGAAACAAACTGAGGGTTACTGGAAGCGAGGTGGGTGGGGGATGGGGTAACTGGGTGATGGCATTGAGGAGGGCATGTGATGTAATGAGCACTGGGTGTTATATGCAACTGATGATTAACTGACTCTACATCTGAAACTAATGACGTACTATATGTTTGTTAATTGAAATTAAATTAAAAAAAAAAGTAATGTGATTAATTGGGACCACCACATTTTGAAATAAATTTGGAATTCTAAAAATAGTGTAATTTTTTGGATAATATTTTATAAAAATTCGCAGTAGTGGCGGTACAAAGTCTAATGGTTCTGTTACCAAAAGAAAAACAGAAAATTTTCAAAAAATAACTCTCCAGAATAATCAGACTGGAATGTTTTAGATCATTCTTCTCAGTTTGTTAATGGCAAATAATCTCACAACATTTACACTGTTTGGAGAGCAGTTAAGGAAGGAAACCATGTAAATCATATTTACTTAAGAGTTCAGTGCCGATTGGGATTAAAACAGCAACCAGTTTTACGTATTAATGTGGATATAAAATGCCCAAATTACTCTCAAACAGAATAAACTGCATTTAAAAATTATCACACATACTAATCAAGAAATATATATTCTGTGATTTCAAAGATTAGTAATTATTAGAAAATCTATTAATATAAATTTTCAAATGAATTAATAAAGGAATAAAAATTGCATAATCTACTCCAAAGATGTGGAAATGGTAATTTAATCTGTGCCTCATAACAAAGCCAGAATTAACCAAAAAATGAAATATTTAAATGTAAAAATTTTAAACCAAAAGTACTAGATGAATGGGCAGATAAAAATTTTTCTAGCTATGATTAAAAAAATTAAAGCTATAAGATAAAAGATTAATAAATAAGAAACTTAGAAAACAGTATGTCCAGCTTATATTACAGAAAAAGAGGGAGAGGGAGAGAGAGATATCCTCCTTAATATATAGAAGACTTCTAAGAATTGAAAAGATAAAAACACCAGTAACCCAGTAGGAAAACGGTAAAAGAGTATTCTATTATTCCATTTAATCATGACTGCTACTGCAGCACATAAAGAGTGCTTTCACATGAACAGTGAAAATATCTCTTCCTCATGCAAGTCTGTTTTGGGTTGTGTGACTCTAAGCCACTTTGATTATGTGATTCAGGGATCTGGTTGCCATCATCCTGATCTCTCTACCTCCAAGTGTTGTCTCTAGAGTTGCCACTAGGGGGACAAGGAAATGAATAGTTCACACTGACAGGAAGCTAGCGGAAGCAGGAAGTGACGGTTTAGACTCAGCTTGCTGCCTTGGCATCCATTTTGTTTGGCCAAGCGGCCTGCCGGTGCCTTAAACGGACACTAGCCTCCTCTTGCAAGCACGTACCCAAAGAACAGCATGAAGAGTCACAAACAAATGTAAGTTTCTGATATGATTCCAAAAGACCTTGTGATAAGTAGTCTCCTCCACCTCCCAGTGCCTTCCCTTGTGTGCTCCTTAGATAGGAACCCCATAAAACTTACGAAAACCCACTCTTTGTGGTTTGAATTGACCAATCCACCCTAGCGCAGGAGCCCCAAAGACCTCCATCCTTGGGCCCTAATTGAGGCCCATGCCCCAGGTTCTGCCTCCCTGCCTGCCCCTTGCCTTAACCTGCCCCTGGAGCCCCTCCAGGTGCGTCATGTACTCTCTCCAAAATCCTGAGTCAGAAGTTCAATATTTCATTTTTCTCTTGTGTTTTTTTTGTTGAACTGAGGCTCACCATCCTGTGCCCTGTGCTTCACTTATAAATTTTAATTTAACAAAATTATACAGGGACACAGATCACCTACCCTTAGAGTTCATTAGTCAGAAGAATGACAAATGAGTAAGAAATTACTGAATCATTTTGAAAATCTAATGAAATATTCTTTCAGACAGGTATTATCAGTTGGTATTAAAGCCAATAGTCTAATGTTTGATGAGGAATTGAACTATTTTCTCAAAGGAGAAAAAATTGCACCTTTCTAATAACTTTCTTAGAGCACAAATAATGGAACAAAAATATTAGTTCTTCTGTGATGTGTAGCAACATAGACATAATATCACATAAGATGTATTGTTGTCAAAAATGTTTAACTTGGATTTAAGAAAGCTGGCAGATACAAATTTTGTTTAGTGGGTAATAGAGATGAGAGAATAGTAGCTAAATGACGCCATGAATGCACAGTTCTGGAACATGGTAAATTCCACCAGATCAAGTGTCTTCAAGATTTTAATATCATGCAAAGTAATGTACTTTTCTAAATTAAAAGAGACTCAAAAAGCAAAATGACAAGATGCAATGTGGTTCTGAATAGGATCTTTGTTTAGATAAATTGATTATAAAGGAAAGTTCTCAGTATATTAGATAAATTATAACACAAATATTAATAATATTAAATAATTATTAATATTTTATTAAATGTGATCATCTTATTTTGACCATGTAGAGAAATGTTTTTATTTTATTAAATTTAAAAAAGATAATAGTAATAGTACTCTTAGTATAAATTTTTTTTTCCTGAGTTTTAAAATGATCAAATCAAATAAAATATGTGCAGTGTTTGTACAGAATGAATATTCACAAAATTTTACTTAAATTATATGTATAATTTTTAGATATGTACGAAAATGCTGCTGAGTCTTTCCTTGCAACACAGGGTTATATATAGTTTTCACTGTATTTGCCCCTCCCCTTTATACATTCACACATTCTTATTTTCACATATTGAACTTTTTCATTACAAATTATTTTATATCTAAACATAAGAAATTACTTATCTAAATCCCTCATAAAAATGTTTCCATTTATTTTTTGATGCTAATTTTGTGTAATAATCTCAACAATTGTAGAAAATATGACAGTAACAAATTACTAAATTCAAAGTATATGAAGAGTTTGTCAAGATAATTGTCTTTTTCCCTAAGTATATCTATTTAAAATGTTACAGAGTTTGGAGAATGTAAACTCTTCATGTTGCTGACTAAAGAATGAATGATTAAATTAGGAATTCATATTGATGTTTCATAGAAATTATAGGTCACATAAATATAAAAAATATGTAATGCTCAAGGAAGCATTACCATGCAGGGATATTGAAAATTAATGGATTACTTATTTCACCATTTTTTTAAAGTAAGAACATCTGATAATCACCTAAAAATTAAAAAAATTTTCTTTAGTTTGTGCATATCTGTGTGTTAGCCAAATAATATAAAGAATAACACTTTGGGTACTAAAAGACGATCAGGATTACTCTGTTCAGTAGAAAGAATATTCTGTTCATGTACAAATAACCTTATCAACAATCCATTTTCTTGTACCTTTGAGAATTTAGATTTCCTTTTTCAGTATTAAATTGGATTGTTTCATGAATATAAAATGACAGTGAACAGCCCTTTTAAAAGGACAGTCAAAGGAAACTTGGTGAGTTGTCTCATTCAGATTCAAATTTCAATCTGGGAAATCATATCTCCGTGAAATTCTGTTTAATATTTTTTTTCTCCCCCGTTTTTTAAAAAAAGGAGAACCCCTCAGGAATAAATAATATACTAACTATGGTTAAACTTATTTGTTTGATTATATCATATAAATGTTTTTAAATTTTCACAATATTAACATAATCTCCATCTTGTGCAAACATTTTCTTTTTTTTTTTTTTAATATTTTATTTATTTGACAAAAGAGAGAGAGAAAGAAGGCACAAGCAGGCAGAGCGGCAGGCAGAGGGAGAGAGAAGCAGACTCCCTGCGGAGCAGGGAGCCCGATGTGGGGCTCAATCCCAGGACCCTGGGATCATGCATGACCTGAGCCGAAGGCAGCAGCTTAACTGAATGAGCCACTCAGGCGCCCCATTGTGCAAACATTCCTATCTTCACCATTACTTTACAAATGTGTTCTTCAGAAATAGTATAGACATTTTACTAAATACAAGCATTGTTGTTACTAATAGTGAGCAAAGCAAAAATACACTAGATTTAGGAAAAATGCCTGCTTAACAGTTCCTTAATGTCAAACCCTACCCACTTAATTTGCACATGTTTTGAATATACCAAGAGCAATAACATGCAGAGATTTAGTATCACATTCTGCACTGAATGTTTTAAATGTAATATTACTTAATATCTTAACAGTGGTTATGCATTATTATCCCTGTTTTGCAAATGATACAAGTTAGGCAAAGAAACTTTCCCAAAGGCATATGTAACAAGTCAGCAAAAGGATTTGAGCCTAACCCTGTAATTCCTGGGTGCATTGTAAGGTGCAGTATAGTGGTGTAGGGTATAAGCCCCACTTTTCTCTTATTTCTTTTTAATATGATTCTTAACTTTTTCTGGATGTGGTCCTTTGTACATGTATCTTAATCTGCTTAGAGGAACAAAATAATCTTAGAAAATTTGTTTGTTCAGTATGTGTACTGCTCAAAAGGATATTTTCTTAGATTATTTTAGTGAGTAACTCTGACAAGGCAAATACTAAAAGAGAATTAAAAAATATCTACTAGCTTTTATCTGTTAATTTTTACATACATAATACTATACAAAGAATATTTATATTTTAGGTATATTCAGTCAAAGGTAACACAGCATTAAAAGACACATTTTGGCACAATAAATATTTTACAGTGTTTGTTTCTTCCACCATGTCAATAAGGGGAAAATCAATTAAGAAAAATAATGAAGTATAGACTCACATACATGTTTCGATTATTTCATTCTATGGCTGCCTTTTCTCATCATAAAACTTATCTGTTTAGTGAGAAAGGTTATAATTTCCACTTTAAAAAATCATGTACATAAACAAACAAATTGAAATTTTTAATAGAATTTAAAATGTTGACAAAGTTAAGCAGCTTTTCAAAGTCAAATAAACATGGTAGATTACACATATTATTTTCTTAGCTTTTACTTCTTATTTGGCATATCAGTCCCCAAATGATTTTTCACAAAGGCTTATAATTTCATTAATTTTAATATTTTTCTTTCATGCTAAATACAAGTTTTAGCTTATTTCTAGAAATCATAAACTGTTTAATAAGCTTCACATATAGATTTTATTGAATTATAATTATGTTTTATAAATCCAAAATCAGTTTTCACAACCCTAATTGCATTTTCTTTATCCTCAAGAACTTCTGATTATTGTACTTCCTGTGAAGTATACCATTCAAAGTCTTCATTTGTGTTGATTTTAAATGTACTTATTTATGTGTGTGTAAGTATATGTATGTAAACATATATGTAAACATCTGTTTCTTTGCTTCCAGCTGTGTATATGTTAATATGCTCTTATTTCTTTTTTTCTCCTTCTCCTTGGCTTGTCTTATTCCTACACATTCAGTTCTTTTCCAGAAAGTTACCATTTTAACAATGTGAAAATATTTTCTTAACTTAAATAGATCTTAGAGAATGGAGAAAAATGGAGAAGGTTGGTAAATGTCAGGAGAATTCGGTATTCACAGGTAGCTATGAAGGTAATTCTGTATGAATATTAAATAAAGGATAGATATTCAATATTATATATTGAAAGAAGAAATGTGTAAAGCCTATATGGAAATAAAATACTATCAATATAATAAAAAAGGAACAAAAGTCTCTAGGAATAAAACAATTATATATAACAAGAGGTACATAAAACATTTTCAAGAACTCTCACCTTAAAATAAAAGCAAGTGGAATATACTTTAGTGCCTCTCAAAACTATTTTCTATAAACCAGTATTTTAAAGTGTAAGCGATGAGAAGTTCTGCCTCCTACTGGAGCAACATTTTTAAACTGTAGAAAGAAAATATGTATGTGTAAGTAAGCCCCACTTTTCTCTTATTTCTTTTTAATATGATTCTTAACTTTTTCTGGATGTGGTCCTTTGTACATGTATCTTAATCTGCTTAGAGGAACAAAACAATCTTAGAAAATTTGTTTGTTCAGTATGTAAACATTAACTGTATGTTTCTCTTCATACCTTCTTGGAAGTGTATAAATACCAGTGGTTACTAAATGTAGAAAAATTAGCGAGGAACCAAAAATTTTCAAAATTTTCTGAATATATATATATTTAGAAGGTAACTTCTAAGTCTCATTTGCTTGAGCACCTTTTATCCTGTTAATATGCTTGATTTTGAAGATGAGCAATAAAGCCAGTTGAATGTTTTGGGATTGAGAAAGGACAATTCAATTTCTAATGCTATTTGAACTCCCCTGAGCTTATGATATGGTTGACCATTCTCCCCTTGAAAAACTTTCTCATCATTTCTCTGTTTTTCTCCTCCTTTTTTAGACTGATTCTCAGTCTTGTATGATAACTGCTGTCTTTTTGTCTGTCCCTGAAATCCAGAGGTTTTAGGCAGTGCTGTCCATTAGAACATTTTGTAGTGATGGAAATGTTTTATAATCTGTGCTGTCCAGTGGTGTAGCCAATAGTCACATGTGGCTTTTGAGCTCTTAAAATATGACTAGTGCATCTGAGGAAGTGATTTTTAAATTTTATTAATCTTAATTAAGAAAATAACCACATGTGACTAGTGGCTACTATAATGGACAGCAAGTTTAGAGGTAATGACTCAATCATTCCTGTCTTTTCAAATAACAAATACTCCCAGGTCATTTAATTTATTTCCACTGCTTAAATACTCATTTTTCTGTTGATTAATTTCAAAACTATATCTTCAGGTAAGATTTTGCCACAATTTTAGGAAATAATACCTCCATATACTTAAATGTCCAAGCAAGAATCCAAAGTTATGTTTCTTGACCCTGCAACATCTCCCATATCTTCTCAGTCATATATTTCTGTCTATTGCTTCTCAGTCATAAATTTCTATTACTCCACAATTTTTTTTAAAGATTTTATTTGAGATAGAGAAAAAGAGAGAGCATGAGCTGGGGAGAGGAGCAGAGAGACTGGCATAGAGTAACTGCTCACCATATACAAACTAGCCCTAACAATAATGAAGGTGACAATAATTTCCTTTATTGATGTAACTTTTAACATTGCATTGTAGTGTTCTGTGTATGTGACTTTACCCTTTGAAAATGAGAACTAAAAATAAAGACAGGACTATTTTGTTCTTTATTCTCTATCAAACACATAGCATATAGTATATTTATTTAACAAATATTTAACAAAAATTTAACAAAAATAATTGTTAAGTAAATGAACAAATGCATGCATAAATAAATGACAATTTTCAGGGAACTTACAGGTATGACTGATTAAATTGTTTAGTAATTTGCATACTTGGTCCTTTATATTTCTAATAAGGCATTTAATTTGCCTGTGTGATAGAATAAATTATTAGGCATTTGCTGCATGTTCATCACGACATACCAACACTTACACATCACATCACACAAACACTTATACAAAAACGTATATATTGTTTGGAGGTTGAATGGCCATCTTAAGTTTGATGATTTACTGGAAGACCACACATGATTCTATATAATAGTAAGTTATACTCATGACCAAGGTTTATTAAAGCAACAGATACGGAACAAAAGCAGCACAAAACAAATGCACATTCAGTGGAATCCAGAAAGAAGACACAGGCTTCCAACTTCCTCACCTAAGGCTACACAGAATGCACTTTCTTTCTAGAAGCACACTACAGGAATATGTGTGTGGAATGTCTCTGCCTATAGAGATTCACTTAAGTCTAAGAATCTGGGGATTTATGGAGGGCAGGTCACATAGCCACACTGTATTATACTCCCAGCCATAGCAACAGAAAGTCAGGACCCCCAACAACCAAACACAGTACACATCATCAGTCTTGAGGTTTGTGCAAAGCAAGCCTGAGAAACTGGTACAGCATGGTACATTGTTCTAGTTAAATAACAAAATCATCAATCACTAACATTAAGAACCTTCTAAGGGCCACATTCCCAGGAGTTGGCCAAGGGCCAATCATGATTCCAGGATCTCTTGGAGATATGCAAGGAGTGAGCAATCATACGTACTATTTTAACTCTTTCCTAACATGTAAAGAAATAATCTTTATTGTAACAGCAAAATGCTTAGTATAGAAAATTTGGAAAAAGATTTTACATTTAAAGATACCCTAATCACAAAACCCAAAGAATGGCTGGCATTTTCATAGTTATTTTTACAGATATGTATTGTTATGTACAGTTTAATCATATTGACGAGGGAACAGAAGGTTGGCTGAAGACAAAGCGTAAGCTGACACCCTGCAACCTCCAACCCCCACCCCTGGGTGGGACATGTGTGACATTCTTCCAGGAATCTCTCAGCTATCTTAATGTTAATACCTTGCTAGAGGGGAAAACAACCTTAACCTGACAATGTCAAGGCCTCCATATCTTGTAGGTCGGTCCTCTTTAGCATATGAAAGTTGTTTTGAAACCCCTCTTTTCCTTTCTTCCCCCAACTCCTGAGTAAATAATCAACATTCCTCAAGACCCCAGTGCTGCAGCTCTTGGCTGCCCACGGGTCCTGTCCCCCTGCTTTAATAAACCACCATTTTGCACCAAAGACGTCTCAAGAATTCTTTCCTGGTAGTCAGCTCTGGGCCTCACCCCACCGAATCTCACCTATATTCCAGAAACACATCATTATCAGTTTTGAAGGCTGTGTTTTATTAATATATGAGTATGTTTTCACACGACTGACAAAATCATAATTTTCATTTTAATTGCTTTATTAGTTTTGATTAATATAAATGTGATGATTGCTTAACTTTTTATATTCAAATTATTATTTTTAGTTTTACAAAGGCTATTGTATTTATGAATTTTTTTTTCTATTTGTTGTAATTTCTTCAGTATATCTTCAGAGAAGAGAAGGTTGTTAGTAAACGTTCAACAAATCTGGTAAAGTCTAACTTAGACTTTCCTGGTCGGGCATAGAAGGAACTTGGAAGTCTTCACTGTGTCCTAATAATAAGTAAAACTTTGGTCACAAGATCAGCAGCAATACTACTTTTTTTAGAAATGTAAATTCTTGGGTCTCACCCCAGAACACATAGGCAGAAACTCTGGGGTGATGCCCAGCAACCTGTGTTTTAATAAACCATCCTGGTGATACCAATACTGGCCAGAGTAAGCAGCTTGGGACAGCTGCAGATCCTCAAGTGAACAGACAGTTCCTAGAAAAGAAATGAAGAGGAAAATCTAAAATAAATATGAGTTTTGTAATCATGACTTGGGATTACCAGATGGAATAGAGGAAATGTGGCAAAAGGAGAGAAATGGGCGTTGGTTCATATGAAGTTATGCAAAGGTATTAGGAGCAGTGTTTAGGCAGTGTTGCTTTAGCACTGATTAGATAGGTAGGTAGGTAGGTAGATAATAGATAGGAAGGAAAAGAGAGCAGGACAAGTAGTTTACTCGCTCTTTTAAGTAAAACACCGGGAGCTAGCTAGATTCTAGGGCGTAAACTGCTTATCAGGTATCGTTTGTTTTCTCTTTTATGCTTTTCTCTCTTTTGTGTTGGCTTTAATCTCCAGCAAGTTCTTTCGACTGTGTCAAAATGGGTCTCAGCTTCTCTATGTTTAAGTCCATAAAATTTATCACATCTACATCAGTGCCCCGCTGCTCATGACAAGTGTTCAGCCCTGTAGTAACCATTGCTCTGGGGGATTGGAATTCAAGAAGACTGCTATGGGTCTTCTTATATGTCCATTCTTGTATTGGGTGTGGTTGACCATTTGACTGACTGCCTCACTAGAGTGACCTGTTCCGGGAGGTAAGTTAGCCATGAGGAGATAATGAGCAAAATGTAATGCTACAGATGACTGCTTTATAAGAATTGAGCAGATGTATTTGTCCCTTTGGAAATTTTTGAGGTAAACTAGCATATGAGGCAAAAAGACTTAGTCCTAGTTCATTCTTGGCACAAAAAGTTAACTGGGTTTAGTCCCAAACGCTTAAGCAATAATTTGGAAGCAGTCTGACTCAGCAGCTTTTATAAACTTCCCTAGGTGGCAGGAGAGGATTCTGAACTGTTGGAGAGAATTCAAGTAAGATAAAGACTAAATAGTGTCCATTCAAATTAGTGACAAAAAGCCATTGGTGACCTTGGCAACAAAAGCTACAATGGATTGACAGCAAGGAAGCCAGATGGCAGTGCATTGAGAAGTGTGAATGATAAATGAGGGAACAGAGACAGGGGGAAGAAAATGCTTTAAAAACGTTACATAGTAAAGCAAAGTTAACGAAAATAGCAGTTTCCTCAACTTAAAGAAAATATGATAACCGTCATTATCACTACGTTGTAGAATTACAAGTAACTATAATTTTGTTCATATTTTTCATACATTCTAAATTAGCTACATTAAGCATGTATTACTTCATAGAAAAAAAATAAACATACTTTTAAAAATAAGCAGTTAGGCTAAAACCCTGAAATGCTATAAGACAAAAATACATCAAACTCACAATCCAATTTCTGGCACACAACCAAGTAAGGTGAACATCTGGATCTCCTGAAGCAAGTGGAGAGTTGTGTGCTTGGCCCTGTGGCTGCACGGTAGATCCAGTAAATTCACAGAAGAGTTCAGGTTTATACCTTGGAGCTATTATGGGAAACTGTACATCTAATTGACAGCTTTTCGGCTGAAAACATCAATAATCATTCATTGTGGGCTCTAGATCCTGAGCAAGACTCTGAGGGCTCATTTCAGCAAGTTATAGCTTTACAGGTCACCTTCGCAGATTTATATAAGCATCTTAGAGTGGAAAGGACAAAGTGGAAGGGTTTTTAGGGACATGTTCTTACTCTCTGAAAGCCTGGGTTAAAGCTCTGCCTTAAAATACACACACACACACAGCTAAAAAACCAAAACTTTCTATCATTTTCCATTTGTTCTTACTTAAAATTTACTGAGTCAACTGCCGATGGAGCCGTTGGTTGTTTATCCACTGCATAAAAGTGTAACACAATGACAAAATAAAAATGTAGAGAGCAA
The DNA here is from genome assembly GCF_004348235.1 of Phoca vitulina. NCBI lineage: Eukaryota > Metazoa > Chordata > Mammalia > Carnivora > Phocidae > Phoca > Phoca vitulina. Next base: position 20,569,955 of record NW_022589720.1, read on the forward strand.
AGTATTGATATAAAAATATCTTGATGGATCTTTACATTATTTTTGTTGTTGTTGCTCTAGTGAAAATATTTTGAAGTTTTACCTTTATTGCCAGAGGATGGCTCATATTTGAGGAACTTAGTCCCTTTCCTGGGACTGTCTAGACTTGCATAGTCCAGTATGAGAGTCACCATCTCCCTGTGCCTATTTAAATTGAAGTTAAACTAGATTTAAATAGAGAAAGTTAAGTTATTCAGCCACTCTAAATACATTCCATGTACTCAGTAGCCAGATGTGGCTGGTGGCTGCTGGAGGTTTCCATCATCACAGTGTCCTTGCCTATAACTGGCATAGATAGAGACCTTCTTGGAAGTTATCATGTGCTAGTTATTCCAGGAGCTGGGTAGGAATGATCACGTTTATATTAAAAGATGGCTGTAGCAGAGACTGTACTAGGTTTCCTCAGACCATCAGTATTCATTTATTAACTGATTTCTAATGATCAAGACTCCATTTCTCATCCTTCCTTGAAGTCGAACATACCAAGTGACTAAATTTCAACAACTGCATATAAACAGTAATGCTTTCTAGTGGGTTGCAGGAACCTTGTGAAGGAGAAAGCTGACACTTGGTCTATACTACTTTATTGAGAGAGTGAGCTCCATTTTGGGCTACTAAGCTGAAGGTCATAGCTAGGAATGATGAAGCGGAAGTATGATGCCTGAGATCCTTATGGAGCCGCGCTGCCATACCAACCCAGGATAGAGTAACTGAAGTATAGCTGTATTGTGTTTAACCACTGTTTTTTAGGTCTTTATAACTCAGACCCAAACCATAAAATAAAGAATTTTGGGTGGTTATACACATGGGTTTTCATGATGGTAATCACCTCTGCATCATTGGAGTATATATTGCTAGGACCTGCGTCTTCCTGGCAAGTAATTGTGAGAGATGGATAGCAGGTGACTGCTGTTTATATTGAGAGGGTTGTACAGGTACAGCCAGTTATTAATTCACATTCATTCTTTTGTTGATTAAGTGAATAATGATTTGGTTAATGAGAAAATAAGTAGTACATCTAACTTTATAAATCCGATTTCTTATAGCTTTATCTAGCCATATGTGTACTCCTCCCTGATGATCCATAAAAAAAAAAGTACTACCCTTTTTAAAGCATTCAATTTTTCCGTATAAAAAGGTACAGAATCAGCTTGTGCATTTTTATCTTTTTTCCCTTCACTCTTTTTCCTGATAGAATTTGAAAATGGTACCCAAAAGTGGAGCAACCCCCTTATAGTTAGGAAGAAAAATTGTATATTAAGAAGAGCAGAGAAGAAAGCAGTTCTGTTTTTTGAACAGCTGTAGGTCACAAACTATTGAACACTGTGAGAGAAATCAAGTTTTATTTGGTTAAACCACTATGGTGGTATCTCTTATATGCAAATAAATAAAATGCTAAGTGATAGGAAGGCTTTTGTAGAAAAGGTTCTAGGTATGGACAGGGACTCGGGCCTGTAATGCAAGGCCATTTCATTCTCCGTTTCTAGGATCATATGTGAAGAGGGCAAAGACTCATGTAGAAGCAGGAGTGCAATACACCAAGCCCATAATCACGCATTTCTGGTTTCAGCTTACTCATTAGTAGCTGTAATTCTATTAACAGTTCTTCCATGTAGTTATAGTCAAAGTCTCAGCCAAATATCTTCAATAGGCAATCCATTTCTGTGCTTCAGAGACCTCATTTAATCTCCTTGACCAGATCATGGTTTAACATCTTGCTTACTTATGCATTTGAGCGCCCCTGGAAGATTTCACCAGCCATTGAATGAACCAGAATTTCCTTTTTTCAAATAAAATCCCTTTTATCCATGAAGCTCTGTAATGGACATATCTGGAACAGGCTTATAATAATTTATTTGTTGGTTGAAGTTTAACTCCTTCTGCTAAAGAGAAATAGAAACCCCCTATGGCATCCTGAAATGACAGAGAGAAGGGGCTGGGAGTATGGAAACATCTGCTGTGTCATTAAGACCAAGAGTGATTATTCTAACATATGAAATAAATACATAGAGTATATTTAAAACTATTTATAAAATTATCCTATAAATTTACTTGACTTTTACAATTTAAAATATCATATGTTCTACCAGCAGCTCATATATTGCTTAAATTTTCCTCTCATTTCCATAGATTCAAACAGTTACTCAATATCATTTAACTATTTTAAGTACCTTTTTGACAGATGCTAAAAATATATCCCCCCCCAAAAAAAATGAACTTCAACCTCGCTTTCCATAGGTTACCCAGATATGCAACAGATTTTTCAACAAGGTTTATCAAAAAAGTAATCATTCAATAAATTTGTGAGAATTTAATTTAGAGGAATAATATTTAGTCATAAAAAGCATAGTTCTGACCAAAAATACTTTATTCCAGTTTATTTAATGTACAGACATTCATTGTATATTCAGGACATTGCCATAGCTGTTCTATTTAAAATAGCAGTTCTAGGATCCGGCTACAGACTATGATGAAGTAGCTTATCTTTGAGAGTTGTTATAAAAGTTAAAAAAAAAACAACACAACCCAGTTGTTTATAGGTATCAAGATAACAATTAGCATAACCAGGACAATTCCAGAAGTAAAGAAAAACATGATGATTTGAACCCTGCGTTCAAAACAATTGGTCCTTCCAGGGAGTTTCCTGATTCTCATTCTGGGGCATACAGACCAAACTAAATTGGGTACTAGAACTTGTGGCAGAGTCCATGGACTAGGTCAACAAAATATAGAATACAAAGATACCAAAAAGCTAGAACAAGAAGGCACAAGTTTCTGAGGAACACAAAGCTGAGAGGGGTAAGACTTTTATCCTGTTTGCAATTTCCCCTTGATAAAATAGTTTACACTAAGCAATACAGCCCTTGGAAAGTTGTGAAAACTAAGGTAATGCATGCTGCTTAGGGGATAAATTCTAAGCTTCATGTGCCTTGGGAGATAAAAATGTGGTCTCAGGGATTTTTAAGAAGCCTAGAAAACATAATCTAGTCTTTAGAATACTTTTGAGACCCTTTATGTCTTAGGCCTTTAGGATGCAATCCAGTAATTAGGGGCAATTGGGTAATGTGCCACCCTCCACTGGTTTTCATGATCTCCCTATAAACTTGTATCAAATCATTATGAGTGGAAGATAACACCACCCAGAGGTTCTGTACGTACTCATTCACAATTTGTATAGTCAATCAAAAATTATCAAACATGATATAAAAAATTACCAATGAACACAAATCGTAGGAAAAAAAAGCAGATGGGAGAATTCCATATATAGATTATCAAAATACTGATGTTATTAGATCCAGATTGAAAAGTAAATACAAATTATATTTTCAAGAAAGTAAATAGAAAAATAGATAATTTCGCCAGAGATATGGAATCAATTTTTTAAAAGCTAATAGAAATAATAATACCAAAAATATTATAATGCAATATAGATTTTAAAATGTGGGCTGAACTGCAAATAGGACTTAGAAGAGAAGAGAATTAGTAAGTCAGAGAATATGTAGTAGAAAACATAAAGATGGAAGTAAATAGGGTAGGGAAAAAAAGAGGGAAACACAGAATAGAGAATTAAAAGATATGTCAAAACAGTGAAATATTCTTACATGGGCTAACTGGATTCCCAGAAGGAGAGGAGAGAGTAAGGAGCAGAAACAGTCTTAGAAACAATAAAATAAAGATAAACAAAATGAAAAAAAACAACCTTTTGAAATATATCACTCTACATTTTCCTGATTATCTACAAACTCATCGAGCATAAAGAAAACCATTTCTAGAAACATTGTTTTACTAAGAATTTCCACAACAAATTACCACAAACTTTGTGGCCTAAAATAACAGAAATTTTTGTCTCACAGTTCGGGAGGGCAAAAGTCTGAAATCAGTGTGCCAGCAGGGTTGTGCCTTCTCCAGAGGCTTGGGTGGGGGGGAGATCAATTTTTTGCATCTTCTAGCTTTTGGTGGCTGCCAGGCATTTCTTGGCTTTCCTTGGCTTGTGGCCCCATCAGTCCAGTGACGGCCTCCATATTCACATTGTCTTTTCTTCCGTGTATCTTTGTCAAAACAACCTCTGTCTCTCTCCTACAAGGATACATACAGTTGCATTTAAAATCCACCTGGATAATCCAGGATAAACTCTTTCTCAAGATCCTTAATATAATCTCTTCACTTGCCAGAGAAGCTATTATTTATACGTTCTGGGGATTAGGAAGTGAATTATATTTTAGGTGGTTGGCGGAGCATTTTTCAACCTACCACACACATAATAATACTACTACAGAAAGACTTAGGCAAAGAGAAAATCTTAATTATCAGCCAGAGGAAGCAAGACATGTTACCGTAAAAGTAGCAGTATCCTACTTTTCAACATAAATGATGTAAGTAAGAAGACAATAAAATGAAGTTTTTAGCATACTTAAAAAACAAATACCAAACCAGAATTTTGTAACAAATGAAAATATCCTTTACAAGTAACAGTAAAGAGAGTCATGACTAGACCATAAGAACATATCAGGAAAGCAATCCTAAATGAAATATTGAAGAAAGTTCTTTAGGCAAAAGTAAATGTATATCACATTGCTGACCAACAGGACGTAGTGAAAAGCATAGGAAAGATAAAATATATGGATGCATTTAAATACAACTAACTGTTAAATAATAAAGCTATGTTGGTGGATTAAAAATACTTATTGTATTAAAAGGTATGACAATGATAGCATAATTGGTGAGAAGGGAGTAAATGAGTACAGGGTATAATGTTTCTTGAATTACTTGGCTGGAAGAGTGAGGCTTTGTTTGAGAGGTGGTAAAAGAACTAATTTTAAGATTTAGTACCAAAAGTCAAGGACTCAGGGTGTAATCTCTTCAATAATAGCTAAAAGTAATGTATAATTAACATGTTAATAGAGAAAACGGGACAATAAAAGAAAATTTCTTAATTCATGATGGTCATGAAAGGAAAGGAAAAGAACAAATCTCAGAAAAGATAAAATGGAACAAGAACTTATATGGTAGATTTGAACCCATGAGTGTATTAAGGGGAAATGTATCCACTGCTCTATGGCATATTTCATTATTGCTCATTATTATTTACTCTTTCTTGCATCAACCTCTTCCCATGTGTCTTCAGATCAGTCCACTACAGATAGAGTGCATTACCTGCTCCAGTGATGAGCAGCTTGCTCAGGTGTTGCTTGTTTTTTTAAGCCAATAGAATGAGACAGAAGTAAAATGTACAGGTTGCAAGCATAGACCATAAGAAATAGCGTATTTCAGTTATCTGAGAACTTCTGACCTCTGCTACGATAAATATGCCTCATGTCTGCTATTTGAATGAGTCCTACATATACCAGGCCTAAAGCAAACCAGCATCTGTATGAAGTTCAGCACACATCAGTTGAACCCCAGCTAAGTGGCAGATGTGTGAGTGAAAACAAAAGCTTAAGTTCTATGTCAGTGAAATTGTTATTTTTATGTGGCAAAGGGTATCTATAACTCCTTTTATTATAATTTCTGAAGCTATAATGTTTAAGATGTTACCTGGTAGATCTTTTCTTGAATATTTTTAGAAAGCTTAAGGACATGTTCTCAGAAAAGTTTGATCATCATGGATGTGGTTTTGACATATGAGAAGTAAATGAATACAGGGACAAAGACAATGTTCATGAGAGAAAGCTTTAGAGGAAAAAAGCGTCAGTGGTCTTGGTTAAAAGAAAATCAATCTCTATGAAATGCAAAAAGGCATTCAGTCTCCTATCTTTCTGTTAAGCAGCAAGAAGTAGATTGAGGAAATTCCCAGATGCCATAGTGTATATATTTCAAAGCTCTCATGAAAAATGACCAAATAGTATAACAATGAAACTGTACCTCAGGAATTGAAAGCATGTGTGAAGGGGAAAGATGAACCATGGAGCCAATCCTAAGAAGCAGAACTGACACCTGTTTAAGAAACCTTTCTTACTTCTAGTTTTGCCCAGTGGACAGAAGTGACTGCTTGAGTCACTATACCTGATTGTTATGTATCTTACAGTCTTTCCCTTTTCAAGTGGAGCTGCTGCTTGCAGTTTGCCTGTCCCATTTCACCACTGTTTGTTGGATATGTGGGGACAGAGAAATTCTCTTTTTATGTCACAGTTTTCCAAAACAAAAAGAACCAGAATCAAAACTGATCAAGATACTAAGATTCTTAGTGTTTAGTCAGATTCACAACTGGATGAAAATGTTGTGGTTTGGGGAAGAGGAGAATGTATTTTGAAAGTGGCCGGCGGGGTGGGGGGGGGGTGGTGTATATAAATCATTGTGACCAACAGAGTGGACTGCAAAAGCTCACTAACACAAATTTCAAATAGGAGATAAGCAGAAAATATGGGCAGATGGGCAGAAAAATAGGAGGAAAGAATCTCTTTGCATCTTACAAAAAAGGATTTTGTAATGTAAAGATTCAGTGCAAGGTAAACCATTGAAAAGTATACTAAAAACATTTCAAAAATTGGCTTTGATGATGAGTTTTAAGATGCAACACCAAAAGCACAATCCATGAAAGGGGGAAAAAAAAGATAAGTTGGATTCTTTCTTTCTTTCTTTCTTTTTTTTTAAGATTTTATTTATTTGACAGAGAGAGACAGCGAGAGAAGGAACACAAGCAGGGAGAGTGGGAGAGGGAGAAGCAGGCTTCCCGCTGAGCAGGGAGCCCGATGCGGGGCTCCATCCCAGGACCCTGGGACCATGACCTGAGCCTAAGGCAGACGCTTAACGACTGAGCCACCCAGGCGCCCCAAGTTGGATTCTTTCTCTCTTTTTGTCTCCCTTCCTCCCTCCCTCCCCCCTCCCTCCCCTCCCTCCCTTACTCCTCCCTCCATCCTTCCTTCCTTCCCTCCTTCCTTCCTTCTTTTGACTAAACACAGAATTAAGGGAATGAAAAGAGGAGTCACAGACTAAGAAAATACATTTACAAAACATGTCTTTTACAGGACTTGTATCCAAAATATGCATGAAACTCTTAAAATTAAACAACAAGGAAAACACTCAATAAAGTAGAAAAAAGATTTGGTCTGACACCTCATCAGGAAGATCACAGATGAAAAATTAATATATGGGAAGATACTCAGTATCATATGCCATTAGGTGATTGCAGATCCTACAGAAGTGAGATATTACAATGGCTAAAATCCAACTAACAAGTGAAATGCTGGTGTTTGTGGAGCAGCAGGAATTCTCATTCATTTCTGATAGAAATTCAAAACAATACACTCACTTCACAAGACAGTCGGTAGTTCTTGCAAGCTAAGTATAGCCTTACTATATGATCCAACAATCACATCCTAAATGTTTATCTAACTCATTTCTACAGAAAAACTTTCCCATGAATGTTTGTAGCACCTTTATTCATAATTTCAATAAAAATGGAAACAACCAAGATATCCTTCAAGGCATGAGTGGATAAACACACTGTGATATATCTAGGCAATGGACTCTTTTTCAGCCATAGATAGAAATGAGCTATCAAGCCACAAATAACACAGAGGAAACTTGAATGAATACTGCTAGGTGAAAGAAACCAGTTTGAAAAGCTATATATTGTAGTATTCCAACTATATAACATACTGGAAAGGCAACAGTAGAGAGAAAGCAAAAATATCAGTGTCTACCAGGGGTTTGGGGAGAGGGAGAGACAGATGAACAGATGGAGCACAGAGAACTTTTAGGCCAGTGAATCTCTTCTGTGTGATACTGTAATGGTGGATACATGACATTTTGCCAAAACCCATGAAACCGTGCAACATAAAGAACTTTCATATAAACTATGGACTTTAGTCAATAGGAACATATTAATATTGGTTCATCAATTGCAGCAAATGTACCATACCGATGCAAGGCATTAGTAATGGGAAATACGAGGACAAAGCGGGGAGGGAGTATATGGGCAGTCTGTATTACCTACTCAATTTTATGTTAGCTAACTGGAATTTAAATAAAATTTAAATAAAAACTTAAGAAAATAAAGCTTACTTGTTCTGGAAGAAAAAAGAAAATTAAAAAAAGATAATAATGAAATAGTTTTATATGAATGAAAGAATACTACATGGCAAATTAAAACAAAATTAGAGTTACATAGAATGAAATACTTTTCATAGAAGCTTGTAAAATGAAATAACCACAGATTATATACTCTTCAATTCAATTAACATGAGTTCAAGGACAAAAATAAATCCATTTTGGGGCGCCTGGGTGGCTCAGTCGTTAAGCGTCTGCCTTCGGCTCAGGTCCTGATCCCAGGGTCCTGGGATCGAGCCTCACATCGGGCTCCCTGCTCCGTGGGGAAGCCTGCTTCTCCCTCTGCTACTCCCCCTGCTTGTGTTCCCTCTCTTGCTATGTCTCTCTCTGTCAAATAAATAAATAAAATCTTAAAAAAAAAAAAAATCCATTTTGAGAGAAGCCAGGATATATGTTAACTTGAGGGGAGTATTGACTGGGATGCAAGAGGCAATCATCTGTGATCCTGCAATTATTTTTTACCTTCCCCTCCCCCCTTATTGGTCCCATGGATGTATGCAAAATAAAAATTTCAGTGTTAAAATTAGTGCACTTTACTCCTATTACTCCAATAAAAAGAATGAAAATCATTATTAGCTCTACTCACAAAATACAATGACAGTAGGTCATGGCGTTACGTATTTTGTTTTATCAAATTAATGGTGCATAAACACCATGAGTTGGTGTATTGGGCAACAGTGCAACAGGGAGCAGAAAGCAGCAGCATAGAAGAAACCAACAAGCAACAAAAAAAAGGAAATACCTGAGTTCAGATGTATACATTAAAAATAAGTCACTTGTTTTACTTCTGAGTGGAATAGGCGTGAAGAATTTAAGGTCATTCTGAGTTTGCATAGACTAGTGGGGAAATAGTGGCCAAATGTATTTCTCTTATTATAAATTTCCTCTTTCATCTTCAAAAATGGCTGTCCCTAGTCAAATAATTCTGTTCGGTTATCCCCTAACATCTTCAAAATTCTAAGTTCTTACATGAATGTATGCTAAATTATTTATTAATGGAATTCCATTGTAAAACTAGACTTCTGGAGAACAGTATTAAAGCCAACAAAAGACAAAAAATAGGATAAATGAAAAGGCATTTCAGAATGGAAGGCATCAAATTTATAGGGAAATACCATATTCTCACATCTAGGTGGGGCCTCTTTAACATCATATTCAAGAGAAATTGTTGAGTACTGGAATATCTGATAGGTTTCATGCTTTGAGATATGCCAAAAATTAAATAAAATTTAAAAGATCCTACAAACATGTTAATGATAAATACCACCATTTAAAATGTTCCTACTTATGTAGAATAATGCTTATGAAGCATGTTTGAAGATGTCTGCTTAGTAATTCTTGTTTCAGGCCTATATATTTCTCTGGCACTTATCTAATCTGTCACTATGGAACTTTGTGACATTTAGTTTGCTCTCTTGTTACATGGCCTATTTGATCTGGATTCTCCAGTGCCCTGCCCAAATAGAATTTAGATGGTGTTTTTAATCACCAACCAGTACTGACATTTTATTATGCAATTCCAGTGAACTCTTCCTCTTCCTTTTTGAATAGTGATATATGAGGTTTTCTTATGGCAGAGAATGAAAGACTCTTTATAAATTTCATCTTCAGTAGAAGACTCCTCTGTTAATACATATTTCATAGGCTGTAGCAGGCAGTGTACCTTTCCTTGGAGCTCTCTGCCACTTTCACGTTTCGAAGTTATGTTGGTGGTCTACTGTTTCATGATGTCATAATCCAAAAATTAGATATCCATATATGGACTGTCAAACACATCATCTCTTTTCTTAAACTGTGCAGCTTAATTCAATGTATATAGCTTTTTCAGAAAGCTATTAACCCCAAGTAAAAATCAGAAAGGAGGAATGACAGAAAGCTGGCATCATATTAAAAAAAAAAAAATCCCTACTACTTTGGAGTCGTGATTATTAACATGGAAAAGTATATCCTTTCCACATTGAATTTATTTGGTATGAAGAATCACTAATTTCTAAGCCACTCATATAATTTGCCTATTACTTATATTAACTTCTGTATTCACCAACTGTTTATTTTAAAACTTTTTTCCCAGTTCTTTCAGTAAGCTATACCTTCTTGGATTAATTTTCTTTTTCCAAAGTGCAAATATAATTTTAGAATTAAGACTTTGTTCGCCATCTGTCTTTGAGTTAAATATATAGGTTATTATCTACATTTATATAGTATTAGGTATCCTGAAAAATGCAAAAAAAAATATCCAAAAGAGATTATGAAAGTTGGGGCACCTGGGTGGCTCAGTTGGTTGGGCAGCTGCCTTTGGCTCAGGTAATGATCCCAGGGTCCTGGGATTCAGCTCAGCAGGGAGTCTGCTTCTCCCTCTCCGTCTGCCCCTCCCCCTGCTTGTGCTCTCTCTTTCTCAAATAAATAAATGAAATCTTTAAAAAAAAAAGAGAGATTATGAAAGTGATCAACTGTTGCCTTAAATTCTAACATAAGTGGAGTTTTCTCTATATAATTACTGAAAATCCAAGTGAAAAGTGAAAAAAATCAAATATAAATGGGAGTACTTAAAACATTTTAGTATGTGCACAAGTTAATGTTTCACCTCAAGTCAATAAATACTTCTTGTTTGTTTTCTGAGATTAAGAATTCCTCATACCAGTGAGATCATATGATACATGACTTTCTCTGATTGACTTATTTCACTTAGCATAATACCCTCCAGTTCCATCCACGTCATTGCAAATGGCAAAGTTTCCTTTTTTTTTTTTTTGATGGCTGCATAATATTCCATTGTATATATACACCACATCTTCTTTATCCATTCATCTGTTGATGGACATCTTGGCTCCATCACATCAAGTGTGCTCCTTAATTCCCATCACCTGTTTCACCCATCCCCCCCACCCACCTGGTAACCCACAGTTTGTTCTCTGTATTTAAGAGTCTGTTTCTTGGTTTCACGGAGGCCGTATAATTTCAACATTATACATGTTCCCTTTAATTCTCTTAGGTAGTAGCAGTAACAAATTTCCAGTTTTGGTTTCTAATCCTGATTAAATTCCTGGTCTACTGCCTTGCCTATAGTAAGTAGGTGCTCAGTCAATACTTGTTGAATGAATGATGGTCCATATTTTCCATTATGATCCAGAAATAATGGGGCCATTTTTTAGAATTTAAATTCTCTCTCTCTAGCATATGCACTCAGGCACACCCCATTTTTAAACTGCATTCAACAAGGCTTTAAGCAGATAGAGAATTTGTATTAATTTTCTGTTGCTGTGTTACAAATTACCCCAAACATAGTGACTTAGAGTGGCACACATTGTCCTCACACTTTCTGTGGGTCAGGAGTCCCACAGCTTAGCCGGGTGCTCCGCTCAGGGTCTCACAAGGCCGCATTCAAAGCTGGACAGTGTCAGCCTAGCTGTGCTGTCTTTTGAGGCTTGGAATCCTCTTCCAAGTTCGTTCAGGTTATTGGCAGCATTCAGTTCCTTTTCACTGTAGGACTGAGGCCTTCAGCTCCAAGGCTGCCCCTTTCCACAGCATGGCTGTTTGCTTCTTCAGGGCCAGCAGGAGCGTGTCTGTCTAACCTCAGGAAGGACTGGGTGATACATACAAGTGTTGAACCGCTCTTTTGTCTACCTGAAACTAATATTACACTGTATGTTAGCTGGAATTTAAATAAAAACTTAAAAAAAATACTTCTTGTGCTCCTATGTGATTTTAAAGCTACATGATAAGATCTGAGTATGATAGGGAAAAGCCTATACCAAATACATTAAACCCAGTGCTTGCTCTCCATTTCAGAGACAAAAGGATTTAACCTCAAGGTTATTTGTCAAAGAAAGCAGATTTTTTTTTTTTAATTAAAACAAATGATTTTAGGATTTATAATTATCTTTTGTAAAATACTATCCATAATCAGGTCTTTCTGTCATTTTTAATTTGTTTGGTGGTTTGCTTCTTAGGTATTCATGGGAGTCGACTTGCATGTTGTGAATAAAAACCTTTTGCAGATGTCTGTATTGCAGACATCTCCTGCTTTGTTGTGAGTTGCCTTTACATTCTTCTAACGGTGCATTTTAATGAACATTCTTAATGTTAACGAAGTTCAGTTTACCAGTATTCTCCTCTAAAGTTACTCCTTAATGAAATTTTAACTATTCCAAGTTCATGAAGACATTTTAAGTATATGATCCATCTGGAATTGATTATTACTGTTTTTAGGTAACATGAAAGTCATAATTTCTTTTTTTTTTTTTTTTGTAATAAAGGTATCCAATTCATCACCATTTATGAAGGGAAAAACTTCCATTGTTTTTCAGAAGAATTTCATCCTAAATTTGATGACCATATTTGTATTTATTTATGGATTATCTTTTTAGGTCCAATGGTCAATTTCATCTAAACTACTTATTTATCACATTATTTTAACTATTGACACTTAATTGGCAGTATAAATCCCTTAGTTTTTCTTCAAGACTGTTTTGGCTATGGCCCTAAGCAGTTCCATATTTATTTTAAGTCAATTTATTGTTTTTCATACATCTTGAAAATCATTTTGTTAAATTTTACCAAAAAGCCTGTCGGAATATTTGGGGGGATTTGATTGAATCTATAGGTTATTTTGTGGGAATAAAATGTGCTCCCACACATTTATAGGCAAACACCATCTCCTCATACCTAATCTTAGGCTTCTGTAGCATCAAATTACAGAGAAAACACTGAATGCTGACGTATTTGATGGGTTACTTTCTTTGGGACTATGCCAAAAATAAATAAAATTAAATAGGCACAGAAAACACAATGACAAATAATACCATTAAAAATGTTCCCACTTATTTAGTGGGATATGCTTATGAACCGTTGATATTTTTATATTAAAACTTTTAATCCATGGTCATACTGTATTCTTCCACTAGAAAACAGTTGGTCTTCTTTTTGTGAGGGTTAGCTTCTATTTAGTAAAGTGCATGAAATTAATCTTATGTGTACATTTCAATAATTCTATACCCAGTAACCCTTACTACCCATATCAAGGCATAGAATATTTCCAGCATCCCTTTATATTTCCTCATATGCCTTATGGTCTCCCACTCCTATCTTAGTAAGCCACTCTCCTGATTTCTATAAATATTAATTATGCCACTTTGTGAAAATACACAGAATCATACAGAATATACTATTTTGTGTGTGGCTTCCTACACTTCAACATACCTTTTTTTGAAATTCATGGTGTTGTGTGAACTAATATACTAATATCAATCAATATAATATACTGTCAACTAATATGCTAATCAACTAATATACTGATATTAATATAATAATATCAATTGCATGGGTATATCAAAATTTACTTATCCATTTGTGTGTTAGTGGGCATTTTGGTTATTTTCCGTTTTGAATGTCTGAGTTGAAGTGTGGGTGAAATTACAAGACTGCTTCATTTGATGGATAGATTATTTTAACTTTTTTTTTTTTTTTTTAACAATTTGATCTCCTACAAGATCTCTCTTCCTCCCGGTGATGCTAAGGAGTATTTTTCTCAGCTTGTTTCACTTTATTTTAGTGTCTTACTTCCAACTCAGGTACATTTGAGTGAGTATATAATATCATCGATTGTTTCCCCATTCTTTTGGTCTCCCCAATGCAATAAAGTGTTTTAGTGTGAAGAAGAAGTTATATAACTTATATGCAAAAACAAAGGGGGGTAATTGTAATGATTAACAAATGCCTGTCTATGAATTGTTACATAGGTCCATCTTCCTATTCTATATTTTACTTCCTGGGCTGGGGAAGGAAGCAATTATGAGAATACTGTACATAAAAAACTTTCAACCACGATGTGGGTTTGTATTCAGTGTGATTACATGGTCCTCACCTTTTGACTGCAATGATAATATGAGTGATTATCACTTCAGAATAGGCCATGTGTTCAGCATTTTCTTGACTCTATGCTTTCTTCAAATTGACTGCTTTTTGATGTGTTGTCTATTGAAACACATCACTCATAGGTGACACAATGTCTTAACTAAATGTTATTAAAATACAGGATTAGGGGCGCCTGGGTGGCTCAGTTGGTTAAGCGACTGCCTTCGGCTCAGGTCATGATCCTGGAGACCCAGGATCGAGTCCCGCATCGGGCTCCCTGCTCGGCAGGGAGTCTGCTTCTCCCTCTGACCCTCCCCCCCTCTCATGTGCTCTCTCTCTCTCATTCTCTCTCTCAAATAAATAAATAAAAAATCTTTAAAAAAAAAAATACAGGATTAGATGGTTGGAATATGATTATGCTATATTTCATTTTGTGTCCAATTTTGGTATAATTTAGGTTAACCAAAATAAGTTGAACATATTTCTTTCCTCTTCATTTTCTATTAGAGATTTATATTATTGCCATTATCCGTATATGAATGTTTGGTAAAAATTTACCTGCAAAGCCTAGTGCCTTTTTGCAATACTTTTTAAGAACTTTATTGAAGTGTAATTGACATACAATAAAGCATTTATGTTTGAAGTGTACAGTTTGCTGTATTTTGGCATATGTATACATCTGTAAAGCTGTTGCAGCAATAAAGATGCTAAATCTTTTCTTCACCACCAAAACTTCCTTTGTTCCCTTTTTGTTGTCCCTTGCACCTTCTCCACCCCAACAAACTGCCTCTACGACTGGAGTGCTTTCTCTCATTCTAGACTGAATTGCATTTTCTGGAATTTACATAAATGGATACACACATATGCACGTCTTTGCTCGTGGCATACGTATTTTGAGAATTGATCACGTTACTGCGTGTTATAGGGCTCTTCCTGACTAGCACTCTGTAGCATGGATAGAAAACAATATGCTTGTTCATTCACCTATTGATAGCTATTTGTTGTTTCCTAATTTTTGGTTATTACCTTACCCAAATTGAATTGGTGTAAGACATTAATGTATAAATCTTTGTGTGGACATATGCATTCATTACTCTTGGGTGAATACCTAGAAATGAAATAGTTAGGTCATGTGGGAAGTGTTTATTTAATTTTACGAGAAACTGCCAAAACTATTTTCCAAATTGGCTGTTCCCTTTTACAGACCCAACAGAAGGACTGTTCTTTATTGTCACCAACACTTGCCATAATCAGCCTTTTTAGCTTCAGACTTTCTAAAGATGGATGGTAATATCTCACTGTGTATTATATTTGCATCTCCCCAACGATTAATGTAGTTTAGTATCTTTGCAGGTGCATGTTTGTTCTTTATCATCTTTGCTGAAATTTAAGTTCAAACATTATACTCACATTTAATTTTGTTTCTTCTAATTGAGATTTGATACTTGCTTTTATATGCTGAATATTTTATTAGATATGCAATTTCCAAATATTTTCTCCAAGTCTGATTTTTGCATTTTCATTCTTTGTTTTTCAATGAGTAATTGTTAATTTTGATAAAATCTGAATTACCAATTTTTTAATTTTATAGATTTGTGCTTTGATGATATTTATTATTTCCTTTCTGTTTTGGGTTAAATTTGCTCTATTTTCTCTCTTTTTTAAAATTTTGTGCAGAGATCATTGATATGAAAACTTTCTTTTTGTCCTAATGTAGGGGTTTATTATCTTAAATTTCCCCTTATGTGCTGCGTTAGTGGAATCCCTCAAACTTTGATTTATTGTGTTTTCATTTTAATTCAGTTCAAAATACATTCCAATTTCTCTTTTTGATTTCTTTTTGGACCGAGGAGTTATTTAAAGGCTGCTATTTAATTTCCCAATATTGGGGCATTTTCCATATATTTTCCCTTTAATGCTTTCTAATTTAATTGTGTAGTGGTTAGAGAACATACGTTGCAATATCTGCATCATTTTATATATAATGAGACCTCTTTTAAGACCCCAGATATGTTTTATCTTGGTAATTGTTCTGAGTGTACTTGAAAATAAACTGAATTTTGTTTTGGGCCAAACTGTTCTAAATAATTTAATTAGGTCAAGCTGGTTAATAGTGTTGTTAAGGTCGTCTGTATTCTTGCTGATTTTTCTGTCTACTTTTTCTAACAGTTACTGGGGAGAGGAGCATTGATATCTTGTGGACTTGTTGATTTCTTCTGCAGCTATATCTTTTTTTACTTATTTTATTTTTATTTTTAATTTTTTTAAATTAACATATAATGTATTACTTGTTTCAAGGGTACAGGTCTGTGATTCATCAGTCTTACACAATTCACAGTGCTCACCTTAGCACATACCCTCCCCAATGTCCATCACCCAGCCACCCCATCCCTCCCACCCCCCACCACTCCAGCAATCCTCAGTTTGTTTCCTGAGATTAAGACTCTTACGGTTTGTCTCCCTCTCTGGTTTCTTCTTGTTTCATTTTTCTGTCCCTTACCCTATGATCCTCTGTCTTGTTTTTCAAATTCCTCATATCAGTGAGATAATATGATACTTATCTTTCTCTGATTGACTTATTTCGCTTAGCATAATACCCTCTAGTTCTATCCATGTCATTGCAAATGGCAAGGTTTCCTTTTTTGATGGCTGCATAATATTCCGTTGTATATATACACCACATCTTCTTTATCCATTCATCTGTTGATGGACATCTAGGCTTTTTCCATAGTTTGGCTATTGTGGACATTGCTGCTATAAACATCGAGGTGCACATACCCCTTCGGATCACCACATTTGTATCTTTGGGGTAAATACCCAGTAGTGCAATTGCTGGGTCATACGGTAGCTCTATTTTCAACTTTTTGATGAACCTCCGTACTGTTTTCCAGAGTGGCTGCACCAGCTTGCATTCCCACCAACAGTGTAGGAGGGTTCCCCTTTCTCTGCATCCTCGCCAACATCTGTCATTTCCTGACTTGTTCATTTTAGCCGTTCTGACTGGTGTGAGGTGATATCTCATTGAGGGTTTGATTTGGATTTCCCTGATGCTGAGTGATGTTGAGCACTTTTCCATGTGTCTGTTGGCCATTTGGATGTTATAATTTGAAATTCTATAGTTATGTTCGTAATTCTATAATTATGTTCCTAAATGCCTAGGATTGTTGAGTTCTCTGGAAAATTTGACCACTTTGACACTGTGAAATTATTCTCTTTATCTTTATTAATATTTTCTTAACTGAAGTAGACTTTTTATGCTATTAGTATAGTCATTGCAGCTTTGACTTGACTAGTCAACGTGGTCATGTTTTCGCTTTCTTTTATTTTTAACATGGGGAGTCTTTATATTTAAAATTGGTGTTCTTTAGTCAGCATACAGTCTAATCTTGCTTTTTTTTTTTAACCAATCAATCTGTGCCTTTAATTGGGTATGTTAAAAATATTTACATATAAGAGGATTATTGATATCATTTGGTTTAAATCTACAATCTTAATAATTGTTTATTATTTATCTCACCCATCCTTTGTGCACCCTTTCTCTTCATCTTCTTTCTTTTGGATTGAGTATTTTTTTTCTGAGTCTACCTTTTCTGATTTTTTAAGTTTATTAGCAATAAATCTTTATGTTGTTTTGGTTGATTAAAGAATAATCATCCATACAACACACACATTCCTTTTAGACTTCACTGTATTTTGTTTTACTCTATTTATTATGGGTATATGTGTGTGTGTGTGCATCTGAGATGATGATGGACGCTCTCCTATACTAAGAAAAAGTATTTGCATTGTAACATGAAGATTTTTTTGCTTTGCATAAAATTTTGAGTTGGCTTTTTTTTTTTTCTTTTAAAAACTTGTTTATTTTCTGAATATATTTTGGACCTATTTATATGCTGTAATCATTATGCCTCACTAAGAACTTTTTTTTTTTTAACTGATGTAAAGTTTACATTATATTAATAGACCTTAACATCATTTCTCTTATTGTTGATAGGTTTTTTTTTTTTTTAAAGATTTTATTTATTTATTTGACAGAGAGAGACACAGCGAGAGAGGGAACACAAGAGGGGGAGTGGGAGAGGGAGAAGCAGGCTTCCTGCTGAGCAAGGAGCCCGATGTGGGGCTCGATCCCAGGACCCTGGGATCATGACCTGAGCTGAAGGCAGACGCTTAACGACTGAGCCACCCAGGCGCCCCTGTTGATAGGTTTTACCAAGATTTTCACAATTAGCAAAAAATATTTCTACTGTGTATATTCTAATATTTACTTCCTTGTGAATATGTGGTACACTATTTCTAGAGTATGTGGCCAGAAGTGAAATTTCTACTCTTTCTGTATTCTAAAATTTGGAAATTTACTACAAATTTTATTCAGTAGTTTACTAAAGTTCCTATTTTTACACGTCTTGAATTGTCAGACTTACAGTGTATCCTTTGGTTAATGTAAAATAGTATCACATAGTGTGTATTAATTTGCAGTTTCTTGATTACTAGCGCATTTAATCATTGATTCTAAATTGATTATTGGAAATTCAGGGTATCTCTACTGTAAATTTTTAAATTTGTATTTAAATTAAACCCTTTAGTTTTAATTTGTAGTTTTTATACATTAGAAATGCTAATCTGGGGCGCCTGGGTGGCTCAGTTGGTCAAAGGGCTGCCTTCGGCTCAGGTCATGATCCTGGAGTCCCAGGATTGAGCCCTGCATTTGGCTTCCCACTCAGCGGAGAGTCTGCCTTTCCCTCTGACCCTCCCCCTTCTTGTGCTCTCTCTCTCTCTCTCTCAAATAAATAAGATAAAATCTTAAAAAAAAAGATACTAATATTTTCACAGGTACATGAACCTAAAATATCATCAATTTTATGGGATAGCTGTCTTCGATTTTGTTGACATAGTCCTTTCATTATTTAAATATAGTTAAATACTCTGATCCTCTTCCCTCTCATGCTCTGTCTCTCATTCTTTCTCTCTCAAATAAATAAATAAAATCTTTAAAAAATATATATAGTTAAATATTCTAATCTTTTCAAATGTAGACTGTATATTTTGTGTTCAAATAAGCTACCATAGACTTGAGGTCATCATAATAATCATGTATTGTCTTCTATACTTTAGAAAATGTTTGTTTTTCATATTTAGATCCTTAATCCAATCAGCATGTGTTAATACAGAACTTTCTAAAGGCATACTTCTGCTAGTAATTCCAGGATTTTGAACAATATGGAATGAGGCTTTACATTAATTCCTCAATTTGGAGGAAAACTTGGGAATTCCTATAAAAGTCATCCAGCTTCATCTTTTCATAGGATAGGCTTCCTTCTAACTGAGTCCTAGATATAAATACGTTTCTACGCCACCTTGTTAACACAGTTGTTTTATTTAGTCATTTGGTTAAGGGTCTCTGCTCTACTTCTCCAATCAGAATGATCCTGCATAGATACTCAGTATTTAATTCCTAGATATTGGAGGCAATATTTGAAGCAACATACACCTTAGTTTCTGTGACTTTTCATTCCTAAGTTTCTTCACTGACTTTATGGTCATTCTCTAAGTCTGAACCCCAGGAATCCTAGATTCATTTATTTTGACCTCAGCAGAGTGTTTAAAATTATTAGTACTGTTTATTTAATGTTATTGTGAACATTTTCTCTCATCAGAGATATTGATGGATATAATGTTTCCTTAAACTCCTCAAA
Source organism: Phoca vitulina (assembly GCF_004348235.1). Classification (NCBI taxonomy): domain Eukaryota; kingdom Metazoa; phylum Chordata; class Mammalia; order Carnivora; family Phocidae; genus Phoca; species Phoca vitulina. The sequence goes on from NW_022589720.1 coordinate 20,589,592, forward strand.
ATAAAGGAGGATACATGAAACTTTGCTTTGTGTATTTCAGAGACCTAGTTTGCAATATTTATACAATGATATAATTGATTGCTATAATTTCTTAGTGGATTGTTTCTTTTAATTCATTAACTTCATATTAATACCGTTAATAATTAATTGACAATTATTTTGTTATTAAACTCCAGTTAATTAAAAAGTAATTGATTATTTAATCATTAAAATAATTATGAAATCCATCTTATTAATTAATTACTCAATTCCTTTAATCTCTACCAATGGACTTCATATTAAAACATGATGATTTAATATTTAGTGCCTCTATGCGGGATCTGTATTTTACATGGTATCGTTTTTCATTGCCCTATGTTCAGCCTTTCTGTGGCATCCTGTTTTAGATGTGCATTCCAGCTATTGCTACTCTTAAAAAAAACAGGCAGTTGAATCTGAAGCTGGATGTCAATTAGTGGATCGGTTTACCCTATTTACATTGATACAAATTATTGATATATTTAGATTTATGTTTACTATCCACTGAGAGTTACTACTGACCGACTAAACCAGAACCCATACCTAACCCTCTTTTTCCCTTTAAAGCAACCAAATACTGTCATTTATTGCTTTTTTAAACTAGTGGATGCACATAGGCCCAGGCATCTGAGAAGGGCAAACAAATGTAGCCCAAGTGCCACCTTTCCCCTTTGCTCCTAATCCTGTCAAAGGCAAAGAGCAGGAAGCTGTGCTAACCCTCAGACAGCAGTAAACAGCACGTGCTGATACACAGCTGGATCAGCTGGGGGGTGGCGTGGGGGTGGGGGAGGGATACATACGCACAGAACAGCCCAGCCAGCGCCAGCACCTTCTGTCCCCCAACCTGCATTTTCATTTCCTTTCAACATCTTTTTTAAATGACTCTACACTATTTAAGCCTAATACATTTAAGCTTAATTAAAACTTGAATTATACTTTTAAATTTAAGCCTAATGAAACTCAAATTACACTTTTCTCAGGAATCTGTTCCTTCACAGTGTTTCCTATCTTACTGACTAGTACTAGCATCAACTCATCCCACAAGCCAGAAAGCAGAGATCATTCGTTGTTACCGACTCTCATGATCTCCCCATACATATCTGCTACTGAGTTTAGGTCACTGTATATTCTACTCTTGGATTCATCTCTGCACTCTGCCCTTTATTAGTATAAAAGTTTTCTAGTGTACCCTACACTTTCCAGCCCCTTCATATATATCTGCTCTTGCTATGAGGAAATTGGCTAAATTCTACACTAATTATGCCAGTCCTGTTATTAAAATTATTACACAGACCCCAGTATTTCAGTATGATTTTCACACTCTTTGTCTTAAATACACAATTCCTCAACAAGCCTATCTCTGTTTAACTCTCCCCTTTTAAGCCCACCTTTACTCCACATGCTGACCCCTCTCTAGTCATAACTGGAGAATTATCTTCTCTGAATGTTGGACAGTTTAACACTTCTGCATCTAAATATAGAGTATTATTTCAAAAATACACTATCTTTTCTTGTACTCTGAAAAAAAAAGAAGCTAATTCAAACTTTTTCCAAAACTCAGCATCATTGTGAATTTCTGCAAGCCTTCCTAGAAACTCTCTTCATAGTTCTTAGAAGCTCCTGCGCATACCTTAAGCTGATTTTTATACTGTTAACATGCTTGATATTTCTGTCACTTGTTCTGACAGAGATCAACATCATAGTGCATCTTAAAATATTCTTTTAAATTATCTCTCACCTGCATATTAGAAGAAACTACGAACTACTCTGAATCTTCTGATCACCTGTCCAAATTTTCTCAAATCACTTTTGAGCATCTTGTTGAAATGTTTTCATACTTCTGAAATGAATCACCTCAAACCAGATTTTTTAACAGTACAAGTTGTTCTTTTTCTCAGTATAATTTACAACAAGCAAAGAAGATACTCATATAGTAAATATTCAATGATATCATGAAACATAAGCTGTTAGTCCACATATGGGGTACTTTTTTGTTCATAGCAAGTTTCTAGGGTACCAACGTTGCGACATTCACTATGAGTGAATCTCTGGGCTTTCTAATATCGGGAAGTTAAAATGACATTTTGAAAAAAAAGAAATGTTTATTTAAATAGGACACAAATTGTGAACTATTTGAACTATTTTTTCTCTCTCTGAAGATGGTACTAAACATGTATTTCTGATGTATTTGCGTTTTAACCCATTCATAGCTGCTAGGCTTGTCTAAGAACAAGTTGATGTTTCCTCTATTCATGTGTAGCAAGATAATGGTTTGACTGAGCTCTGTTCAAGTTTGTGTGCTTTTGTTGCCTTTCCACCTTGCAGAGAAAAAAATGCTAGCACCTCTGAAATGCAGACATTTTATCAGTTGAAGAATAGAGCATAATTTTAAAATTATTCCCCTGTTGTATCCAGCTGCATTAACACATGGATAGTGCCTGGCATGTTGTAGAGAAATTGATCAGTCAGCATTCTGGAAGAAAAGGGAGCTAACTCAAACTAGCAGATTTTGAGAAGAGTTTAGTAAAGGGACTATGGCATGGCAATAGTATAGGGAAACCAAAAAGGAAAGTGTAGGACCTGGGGGTGCTGTAATTACCCAGGGCCCTTAAAGTGCTACAGGACAACAAGGGTACTGGAAACCAGGGCAAGTAGCTTTAGGAGAGAACTGCCTTTTGAGAAGTTGAGGTTTCTTGTAGGGTCACAGCATGCCTACAGCATCTACTAAAGCTGTGAGCCAAGACGATGAATACCACTGACTTACTTTTCAATGTCTGCTAGATCTCCTAGTGTTCCCAGTGTTCTAGGCTTCAGATGCTAGCTAACAGGGGATCCCGTGTGGTCCATACAGGGTAGCTTCCCAGAAAATGAAGAATGAATTGAGTTACAAAGGGAAGATCTCTAGAACAGTCTACTCTGTTACCCCCTCAGCATTCATCCTTACATTTTATTTTGGTTAAAATGTAATTTTCAGAACACAGGAGAAGTTGAAGTCCCAGAAGCTACCACATCAGCATTTGCCAATGTCCACTCAGTTCAACTTCCACCTGAAACTGAATATATTAGACATCATTAGTGTTCTCCATATAAGGCAGGGGGTTAAGGTGGTGTACTCGTTCATAAAGTACAGTCTTCACTTCAGCTGGTGAGAAGAACTGAAATTGTAATCATGCCTTTATATTACTAGTACTTCCTACTGTTTCTCTTTCCCTCAAGTAGCCACTCAGTTGAATGGATATTTTAACCAATGGGGTGAACTTAACCTTTATCTTTTGGAGTTACTTTTTATTTGAGTTTACCTAGTCTTCCTATTAACCAGGATTATAAAGTGAGAAAGTAGTAATAGGGATCCCGAATAAATAACTAGGGTTCCAGGTACTATCCTGCTGTCTTCCATAGTTCAGCAGAAACCAGTTTTCTTCTGATGATTGACATCAATCTCCCTGGCTAGCACATATTCCCCTTTACTTCATGTTCAGTTCATTCGAATAACGTGAGCCTCTCAATCTGGACAGATGACAGTCATATATATATATATATATATGACAGTTATATATAATTTAATAGAATTCTGATTATATTCCTCAGAGAAAACATTCCTTTGTTGGGCTCAAAGATGTCTAAGCTAACCAAGCCAAAAATTGTGAGGTTGAAAAAAATTCTCCAAATAATTTTTAGAGATAATCATATAATTTGTACCCTAATCCCTTGGTTCCCAGTACTGTGCATTGATTATGGAAGAGATGACATATCAGTTGCTGCTTTATGGCAGTTGCCATATCCTAAAGAATGACATCTCAGTTTTGGAAGCACTCAAACGTGAGGTTTTACCAACCTTCCAATAGCTAGTATTTTTCTAGGTGATGGAACATACGATATCAGTTAATTCTCTGAGTGTAAATCCATTGCCACATTCATTTCTTTTAGAACGTACCCAGTGGCCAGAGGAAATGTTGTGTGTGAAATCTACAGAAACAGATAAGCAATTGCTGTGGAATCAAGTTCCCTCCCATGCTCCTTCAAAGATGATTTGTGCAATCAAATTTCCACCAAGTGGCTAGCTATTTTTTCCAGGTAAATGGGAATGCCTTGTGGATTCAGCACTGCATCCTGCTAAAGCATGTTGCACACTCAATAGTGGTACTATCTACATTAGTGTTGATAAGAAGTTCATGTTGTTGAGCTCCTGCCTGTCCCCCTCTCCTTGCTTCCATTAGAGGTTTATATATGAGGCCATTGAGTAAACTAGAGAACCTGGAAAAAGAAGCTGGTATTTATATTATTGGTCAGATGTATACTTAAACATCTGATAACTGCATGCTTTCTTTGCATTAAATGCTTTGGTAAGCATTTATATGCAACATAAATATCTTCACACTCCATGTTCATGCATCCATACATCATCGTTCCCCTAGACTTTTTGTACCATGTTCCAATATTTAGGTTTTATTTGTTTGTTTGCCACTGGTCACCTACTCAAAGTGCTAAATACTATTTATGAATTTCAAAGATCTATCCATAAAGAATAATTTCCTTTCTCCACTGTCTTTTAGAGCTCTTTTTGAGTGGGGCCATAGGGAAGAAGTCCTTCACTTTTGACCGATAGCAGATATATTCACAAATCAGGTTCTTGCTGTTTTCTGTTCCATTAATTCTGAGCAGAAGCCACAGGTGTGAAGTTAGAGGAAAGAAGAAATGCAAAAGCAAAGCAAAAAAAGCGAAAGCAAAAGGAGATTTAGTGCAGGAATCTATGACATCTGCACATGTAGTTTTTTATTTTTTTAAGATTTATTTACTTATTTTAGAGAGAGAGTATGCATGCCCTTGAGTCAGGGGAGGGGCAGAGGAAGAGAGAGAGAGAGAGAATATCAAGCAGAGTCCATGCTGAGTGCAGAGCCCAAGTTGGGGCTTGATCTCACGACCCTGGGATTACGGCCCGAGCTGAAATCAAGAGTCGGATGCTTAACCGACTGAGCCACCCAGGTGCCCCCCGCTTTTTTTCCTAAGCTTTTAGGAACTACTCAAGCCCATGATTTTGTCTCATGTATTTGTTTCCTATTAGTGGCTTAAATAATACAAATTAGTCTTACAGTTTTAGTTATCAGGATTCCAAAAATCTAGGTATTGACAGGACTGCATTTTTTTTTTTTTTTGAAGGCTTTAGGGGATAGTCTGTTTTCTTACCTTTTGCAGCTTTTAGAGGGTACCTGCATTCCTTGGTTCATGGAACCATTCTTCATCTTCAAAATCAGCAGTGACCTCTAATTCTGTCATCTCATTTTTCTGACTTTGAAACTCTTGCCTTCATCTTATCATGACCCTTGTTGCCATTGGGCCCACCTGGATAATTCAGGATAATTTTTCAATCCCAAGATCCTTAATGTAATCACATGTACAAAGTCCTTTTCCCATGTAAGGTAACATATTCACAAGCAAACTTCAGTATGAGCCATACAACATTTCAAATGGAGAATAATTTGTCAGTAGAAAAGGTCATGGCCTTATTCCCAAATCCTATGATTTAGGATTCCTGATACTCACTGGGGTTTATCAGAGCTCCATGAAAATTATCTCTCTAGCACAGGCGCTTTCAATAACAATAGGTTTCTGGGTCATAATGCCCATGTGGCTAGGCAGTTTGCACAGCAACCTGGATCTGTTACAGAGCCCTTCTTCCTCTGGGCCAGCTCAAAATTAGCAGCCTTTCAAATTACCCAAGAAGTAGATTGAAACAGGATGGCCAAATGTGATATATATTGCCTTCAGAATCTATAAACAAGATTCTGTTGTGCTTATTTGTTGTGTGTATTGTCCCTGTTTATTGATGGTGGTTGTTGAGAGGTGCCACAGTTTTTCTTTCTTTCTTTCTGCAGCATTGGAAAACATGCTCCAGACCACTTGACTCTAAGAAAATTCATCAATTTTACAGATCCCTGAATATTGAGGGGTTTATTTGTTACCCTTTAGCATCCCCTGTTTTTACCAAGGATGTAGGATGCTGCCTACTTCCTGTGTATCTGTTTTGAAATGATCATACAACCAGAAATATAATGGGCCAGGGTTGTACTCTGTACAGTATCAAGACAACACATGTCCCTAGTCTGGAATATTTTATGGCAGGGAGCTAGGGAGTTGACATAGCCCTGAAAAAGACAGGAAGGGTATACTCTTGTATTTATCATGTGACAGCAGACTGCTTATGTTTTCCTTTGCTGGCAGAGATAGGGGGAAAATGCATTTCTATTTCAATAGCTGTATACCAGGTGTCAGGGTCTGTGTTAATTTTCTCTAGGGGAGATACCGTATCTGGAAATGCAGCTGTGCTTGGAATCACTACCTAATTATGTGGGTGATAATCGACTGTCATTCTCCTTGACACATCTGGCTTTACACTTTCCAAATAGGTATATTGAATGGGGATGTGGTAGGAATTAGCACTCTTGCATATTCAAGTTATTGATGGTGGCACTAATCTTTATAATTCCTCTAGGGGTGTGATATTTTTGTTTTGTTTTGTTTTCTAGTAAGTCAGGGTTGGGCAGGTGCAATTCCAGTGGCTTCTACTTGGCCCTTTCTACCATAACAGTCCTCCCTCCATGGACTGAAGAACCAGTGTGGGGATTTTGACAATTATATCTTATGTTTGTACCCTGTGTATATTTCGGGTTGAGAAGAACAAGTATAGAATGAGTTTAAGATTGTACTGGAGGTGACTTGGGTTCAGACTCCATTTATCACCTGACCTCCATAAGTCCCCCACATCATTAGTTTCCAGAAATAGTTCAAAGCCAGGAGATAATAATCCCTGCAAGATTTATTACTTATTTTCCTTTTGAGAGAGTTTGAAGGAAGATTCAAGTATCTTAATGGGTTAAGAGCATGAATCTGCATATATAATTCAGGTAAGGTTTCTTCCTCCCAGTTATAAAACTTTTTCTTATTATATATGTCAATGTTTACCGTATTAGTTTGGTAATTTTACTCATTTCTAAAACCCCAGCCAATAAATTCCCCAGCACCCTACATCCTTGAAGACCAAATTAAGTAAGTAAGTAACCCATACTATGTGGCTTATGGCTGTAGTTTTTTTCATCATATCTAAGAGTTAAAAGCTACCACTGAGCCTCTACTTATAAACAATTCCATCATTCCCACTGAGGTCAAGTAACCCAATACCATTTTACATCTCCTACCATCATCTCCATCTTACAGAATTCAGTTACCTTAGAGACTTTCAAGAATTCTAATGGCCCCTCATCAAAGCATTTCTCCTTGTAAAGAGTGGATTTTTTTCGGGCTATCTGAAGGGTAGTTGAGTAGATTTCATATAATAGATTCACTCCAACATTCTTTTTTCCTTAAAACTTTGGACCATTTGCATTAGAGTATGAAGTGATACTTTGGAGTTTCATCATTAACTATAGGCCACTATTGAAACCAGGACTTATTTAGTAGATTCTTAAAGTTTAACTTTCAGGCACTTGAGCCATTAAGTTATACCATGAATTCCAGGATAAAAATCCTATAATTTTCCCAATCAGTTCTTCTCCTTTATCTAAACCCCTTATGATTTTCTTCCAAATACCCCATCCCCCAATGGAGCAATTCAATTTGTGGAAGTCTTGTAATTCTTTATGTGTATAGGCTATATCCTACATTCTACTGGAGTAGGCTTTCTACTTATTTTCCTTTTCCTTTCACAACATTTTTGTGTCTGTAATATAGCCTTTTGTTTGTTTTGCTTTCTTTGTTTTAATGCTATCTTGACCTAGTTTTGACGCCCTGCCAAAGGCTTATTAGTTCCACTTTTTGAGTAGCTAATATTTAATCAACACAACCACTTCCCTTATCTGATTCTCACACTGCAGGCTACTATGCACCCATGCTAATTATCCCAGGACCAGGTACTAGATAACTTATGTTAGGCTTTATGCCCAGGAGTCCACAAAATTATTTTAATTAGCCAATCCATAGGTACCCAGGGCCAAACCTAGCCAAGCCCACCTCACTGATCATACATAAACTGACCCAAGCTCCAGATTGCTGTCACCCTGTCACAGGTGCACCTCCCTACGTGGCCCTGCCTAGCTGTCTTCTCTGCTTGGACGAAAATAACAGTTTGGCCCCTCATGTACTTTTGAGTGTTGCGGTGTTGTGTTACACATTAAAGAATCTTTAAAGCTTATAAAACATTGACACTGTGAGCAGAATGGTGTGGCCATGACCACTGACTCATCCATAGGCTCTTGAAGGTTAGCTTTTGGATTACTAATTGTCTATAAACCTCCACAAAAGTGGTTTGGGAGGGAAATACTCTTTTTTTTTTTTATTTTATTATGTTAATCACCATGCATTACATCATTAGTTTTTGATGTAGTGTTCCATGATTCATTGTTTGCGTATAACACACAGTGCTCCATGCAGTACGTGCCCTCTTTAATACCCATCACCAGGCTAACCCATCCCCCCACCCCCCTCCCCTCTAGAACCCTCAGTTTGTTTCTCAGAGTCCACAGTCTCTCATGGTTTGTCTCCCCCTCCAATTTGCCCCCCTTCATTTTTCCCTTCCTACTATCTTTTTCTTTTTCTTTTTTTTAAACATATAATGTGTTATTTGTTTCAGAGGTACAGGTCTATGATTCATCAGTCTTACACAATTCACAGTGCTCACCATGGCACATACCCTCCCCAATGTCTATCACCCAGCCACCCCATCCCTCCCACCCCCCACCACTCCAGGAACCCTCAGTTTGTTTCCTCAGATTAAGGATTCCTTGTATCAATGAGATCATATGATACATGTCTTTCTCTGATTGACTTATTTCGCCTAGCATAATACCCTCTAGTTACATCCACGTCATTGCAAATGGCAACATTTTTTTTGATGGCTGCATAATATTCCATTGTGTGTGTGTGTGTGTGTGTGTGTGTGTGTGTGTGTGTGTGTGTGTATACACCACATCTTCTTTATCCATTCATCTGTTGGACATCTTGGCTCTTTCCATAGTTTGGTTATTGTGGACATTGCTGCTGTAAACATTGGAGTGCACGTACCCCTTTGGATCACTACATTTGTATCTTTGGGGTAAATACCCAGTAGTGCGATTGCTCATATGGTAGCTCTATTTTCAACTTTTTGAGGAACATCTATACTCTTTCTAGAGTGGCTGCACCAGCTTGCATTCCCACCAACAGCATAGGAGGGTTCCCCTTTCTCCGCATCCTCGCCAACATCTGTCATTTCTGAACTTGTTAATTTTAGCCATTCTGACTGGTGTGAGGTGGTATCTCATTGAGGGTTTGATTTGGATTTCCCTGATGCTGAGCGATGTTGAGCACTATTCCATGTGTCTGTTGGCCATTTGGATGTCTTCTTTGCAGAAATGTCTGTTAATGTCTTCTGCCCATTTCTTGATTGGGCTGTTTGTTCTTTGAGTGTTGAGTTTGATAAGTTCTTTATAGATTTTGGATACTAGCGCTTTATCTGATATGTCATTTGAAGATATCTTCTCCCATTCTGTAGTTGTCTTTTGGTTTTGTTGACTGTTTCCTTTGCTGTGCAAAAGGTTTTTATCTTGATGAAGTCCCAATAGTTCATTTTTGCCCTTGTTTCCCTTGCCTTTGGCAATGTTTCTAGGAAGAAGTTGCTGTGGCTGAGGTCGAGGAGGCTGCTGCCTGTGTTCTCCTCTAGGATTTTGATGGACTCCTGTCTCACATTTAGGACTTTCCATCATTTTGAGTCTATTTTTGTGTGTGGTGTAAGGAAATGGTCCACTTTTATTCTTCTGCATGTGGCTATCCAATTTTCCCAACACCATTTGTTGAAGAGTGTCTTTTTTCCATTAGACATTTTTTTCTGCTTTGTCGAAGATTAGTTTACCAGAGAGTGAGGGTCCATTTCTGGGCTCTCTGTTCTGTTCCATTGATCTGTGTGTTTGTTTTTGTGGAAATACCATATTGTCTTGATGATCACAGCTTTGTAATAGAGCTTGAAGTCCGGAATTGTGATGCCACCAGCTTTGCTTTTCTTTTTCAACATTCTTCTGGCTATTCGGGGTCTTTTCTGGTTCCAAACAAATTTTAGGATTATTTGTTCCATTTCTTTGAAAAAAGTGGATGGTATTTTGATGGGGATTGCATTAAATGTGTAGATTGCTCTAGGTAGCATTGACATCTTCACAATATTTGTTCTTCCAATCCATGAGCATGGATTGTTTTTCCATTTCTTTGTGTCTTCCTCAATTTCTTTCATGAGTATTTTATAGTTTTCTGAGTACAGATTCTTTGCCTCTTTGGTTACATTTATTCCTAGGTATCTTATGGTTTTGGGTGCAATTGTAAATGGGATCGACTCCTTAATTTCTCTTTCTTCTGTCTTGTTGTTGGTGTATAGGAATGCCACTGATTTCTGTGCATTGATTTTATATCCTGCCACTTTAATGAATTCCTGTATGAGTTCTAGCAGTTTTGGGGTGGAGTCTTTTGGGCTTTCCACATAAAGTATCATAGCATCTGCAAAGAGTGAGAGTTTCACTTTTGCCAATTCGGATGCCTTTTATATCTTTTTGTTGTCTGATTCCTGTAGCTACGACTTCTAGTACTATGTTGAATAGCAGTGGTGAGAGTGGACATCCCTGTCGCGTTCCTGACCTTAGGGGGAAAGCTCTCAGTTTTTCCCCATTGAGAAAGATATTCGCTGTGGGTTTTTCATAGATGGCTTTTATGATATTGAGGTATGTACCCTCTATCCCTATACTCTGAAGAGTTTAATCAAGAAAGGATGCTTTACTTTGTCAAATGCTTCTTCTGCATCTATTGAGAGGATCATATGGTTCTTGTTCTTTCTTTTATTAATGTATTGTATCACATTGATTGATTTGCAGATTTTGAACCAACCTTGCAGCCCAGGAATAAATCCCACTTGGTCGTGGTGAATAATCCTTTTAATGTACTGTTGGATCCTATTGGCTAATATTTTGGTGAGAATTTTTGCATCCATGTTCATCAGGGATATTGGTCTGTAATTCTCCTTTTTGATGGGGTCTTTGTCTGGTTTGGGGATCAAGGTAATGCTGGCCTCATAAAATGAGCTTGGAAGTTTTCCTTCCATTTCTATTTTTTGGAACAGTTTCAGAAGAATAGGTGTTAATTCTTCTTGAAATGTTTGGTAGAATTCCCCTGGGAAGCCATCTGGCCCTGGGCTCTTGTTTTTTGGGAGATTTTTGATGACTGCTCCAATTTCCTTGGTGGTTATAGGTCTGTTCAAGTTTTCTATTTCTTCCTGTTTCAGTTTTGGTACTTCATACATCTCTAGGAATGCATCCATTTCTTCCAGATTATCTAATTTGCTGGCATATAGTTGCTCATAATATGTTCTTACAATTGTTTGTATTTCTTTGGTGTTGGTTGTGATCTCTCCTCTTTCATTCATGATTTTATTTATTTGGGTCATTTCTCTTTTCTTTCTGATAAGTCTGGCCAGGGGTTTATCAATCTTGTTAATTATTTCAGAGAACCAGCTCCTAGTATCATTGAGCTGTTCTACTGTTCTTTTGGTTTCTATTTCATTGATTTCTGCTCTGATCTTTATTATTTCTCTTCTCCTGCTGGGTTTAGGCTTTATTTGCTGTTCTTTCTCCAGCTCCTTTAGGTGTAGGGTTAAGTTGGATATTTGAGACTTCTCTTGTTTCTTGAGAAAGGCTTGTATTGCTATATACTCTCCTCTTAGGACTGCCTTTGCTGCATCCCAAAGATTTTGAACAGTTGTGTTTTCATTTTCATTTGTTTCCATGAATTTTTTAAATTCTTCTTTAATTTCCTGGTTGACCCATTCATTCTTTAGTAGGATGCTCTTTAGCCTCCATGTATTTGAGTTCTTTCCGACTTTCCTCTTGTGACTGACTTCTAGTATCAAATCATTGTGGTCCGAAAACATGCAGGGAATGATCCCAATCTTTTCGTACCAGTTGAGACCTGATTTGTGACCTAGGACGTGATCTATTCTGGAGAATGTTCCATGGGCACTAGAGAAGAATGTGTATTCTGTTGCTTTGGGATGGAATGTTCTGAATATATCTGTGAAGTCCATTTGGTCCAATGTATTATTTAAAGTCTTTATTTCCTTGTTGATCTTTTGTTTAGATGATCTGTCCATTTCAATGTGAGGGGTCTTAAAGTCCCCTTCTATTATTGTATTGTTGTCGATGTGTTTCTTTGATTTGGTTATTGATTGGCTTATATAATTGGCTGCTCCCATGTTAAGGGCATAGATATTTACAATTGTTAGTCTTCTTGTTGGATAGACCCTTTAAGTATGATACAGTGTCCTTCCTCATCTCTTATTATAGTCTTGGGTTTAAAATCTAATATGTCTGCTATAAGGATTGCCACCCCAGCTTTCTTTTGATGTCCATTAGCATGGTAAATGGTTTTCCACCCCCTCACTTTCAATCTGGAGGTGTCTTTGGGTCTAAAATGAGTCTCTTGCAGACAGTCTATGGATGGGTCTTGGTTTTTTATCCGGTCTTATACCCTTTGTCTTTTGATTGGGGCATTTAGCCCATTTACATTCAGGGTAACTATTGAAAGATATGAATTTAGTGCCATTGTATTGCCTGTAAGGTGACTGTTACTGTATATTGTCTGTGTTCCTTTCTGGTCTATGTTACTTTTAGGCTCTCTCTTTGCTTAGAGGACCCCTTTCAATATTTCTTGTAGAGGACCCCGGCTGGTTTCGTGTTTGCAAATTCTTTTAGTTTTTGTTTGTCCTTGAAGCTTTTTATCTCTCCTATTTTCAATGACAGCCTGGCTGGATACAGTATTCTTGGCTGCATATTTTTCTTGTTTAGTGCTCTGAATATATTATGCCAGCCCTTTCTGGCCTGCCAGGTCTCTGTGGATAGGTCTGTTGCCAGTCTAATGTTTCTACCATTGTAGGTTACAGACCTCTTGTCCCAAGCTGCTTTCAGGATTTTTTCTTTGTCTCTGAGACTTGTAAGTTTTTTCTATTAGATATCTGGGTATTGACCTATTTTTATTTATTTTGAGGGGTTTCTCTGTGCCTCCTGGATTTTGATGCCTGTTTCCTTCCCCAAATTAGGGAAGTTCTCTACTATAATTTGCTCCAATATACCTTCTACCCCTCTCTCTCTTTCTTCTTCTTCTGCTATCCCAATTATTCTAATATTGTTTCGTCTTATGGTGTCACTTATCTCTCAGATTCTGCCCTTGTGATCCAGTAGTTGTTTATCTTTTTCTCACCTTCTCTATTCTCCATCCTTTGGTATTCTATATCCCCAATTTCCTCTTCTGCCTCATTTATCCTAGCAGTTAGAGCCTCTATTTTTGATTGTATCTCATTAATAGCCTTTTCGATTTCAACTTGGTTAGATTTTAGTTCTTTTATTTCTCCAGAAAGGGTTTCTCTAGTATCTTCCATGCTTTTTTCAAGCCCAGCTAGTATCTTTATAATCATCATTCTGAACTCTAGTTCCGACATCTTACTAATGTCTGTATTGATTAGGTCCCGGCAGTTGGTACTGCTTCTTGTTCTTTTTATTGAGTTGAGTTTGTCCATGTTGTCATTTTGTCCAGAGGAGAATAGATGAATGAGAGAACAAAATGCAGGATCAGGCAGGAGACTAGAACAAAGCTATACACTAGAGATTTAGGGTGTTTTTTGGTCTGTTAGAAGAAACTGTATCCCAAAATTTTAGAGAACAACTTATATATATATACCAAAAATAAGGTTAACTACAATGAAGGGTTAGAATATGACTCTAAAAATTAAAAATAAAAAAGATTTTTGAAAATGGGATCAATAAGATGTTGGTTGAAAAAGGGAAAAAGAAGATTTCAAAAAAAAAATAGAAAAAGAAAAGAAAATTAAAAAAAAATTAACTTTGAAATACTAAAGAATTGGGAAAAAAAACCATAAATTCTATGTGCTGTATTCCCCTAGCGCTGGAATTCTGCCGTTGTCTTTGATCGGTAAATTTGGTCTTGGCTGGCTGTTCTTGCTGATCTTCTGGGGGAGGGGCCTGTTGCAGTGGTTCTCAAATGTCTTTGCCAGAGGTGGAATTGCCCTGCCCTTGCCAGGGGCCAGGCTAAGTCATCTGCTCGGGTTTGCTCTCAGTACCTTTTGTTCCCTGAAGGCTTTCCATACAGCTTTGGAGGATGAGAGTGAAAATGGCGGCCTCCCAATCTCTGCCCTGGAGGAGCTAAGAACTCAGGGCCTCACTCCTCAGTGAACCCTCAGAGAAGAGCAGTTACTCCAGTCTCCCCGGTTTCCGGCCACACTCTGTGCTCACCCAGCCTGTGAATGAGCGTTTCTATCTCTGGCACCCGACCCCGTTTGGAGTCTCTGGATGCAGCAGATCCCTGCGGTGTGCTCCTGCACTGCTTCCCCCCGGGGAGGAAGGGGAGTCTCCCCAGATCTGCCGTTTGTTGGGTCCCTGCTGGAAGAGCAGTGGCCTAACTGTGCCATAGATCACGGTTTATGGCAACCCCGAGCTGACAGCCCCCTCCTCGGCTCTGTCTCTGCAGCTGGCTTCCCTGCTCTGATACCTGGGAGCTCTTCTGCACTTAGGCACCCCCGGTGTTTCTGTGACCGCGAGAGTCCTGAGACCACACTGTCCCAGCGAGGGTTCCACCCCCCGCTTAGCCACTGGAGCAAAGTCCCTCAGTGGAGCAGACTTCTAAACATTTCCGATTTTGTGCTCCACTGCTCTATCACTTGCCGGTAGCCAGCTGACGGAGGCTCCCTTTCCCATGGTCTGTCTTCCCATATGTCACCTTAGATTCATTTCTCCGCATGTCCTACCTTCCAGAAAGTGGCCGCTTTTCTGTTCAGAGAGTTGCTGCTATTCTTTTCTTCTATCTCCTGTTGAGTTCATAGATGTTCAGAATGGTTTGATAGCTATATAGCTGAATTCCTGGGACCAGATGAAATTTAGGTCTCCTACTCCTCTTGCTCCTCCGGGAGGGAAATACTCTTGAGGGCAAGCTCTCACCTGTGACTTGTTGCTTGCTGTTTTGTCTACTGGTGGTGGCCATGTCTTCCTTACACAAAATTCCTCAGCATGGAAATATTCAAAACAAAGAGTGCTAAGTCCTGAACTCCAGCAGCTAGACACTTACCCAGATGGGTCCACTCTAGTCCTGGAGGAGTGATGAGCCACTTGAACCACTCTTTCCAGACTTAGCATTCCAGTGGGTTTTGGTCATAGTCTGTATTTCATAGAGTCCTATTCCAAGGCCCCTCATGTCTTTGATATTCCTTTATTATTATTTGAGACAGAACCTAGTTTGTCCATTTGTTTCTAGCAACCCCCTTCTTTGCTGCCACATACCTTGTGCTCTCACCAGCAAAATACAGGATCTCCAGACCCTCAGGAGTACTGTAGGTTACACCCTAACAGACCAGTAGTCCAATGTTTAATCCAAAGGGAGCCCCTGGGGCAAGGGAATCCCATTCCAACCCCAACACCTGCCAAAGTTACCAGTTGCTTGACAGTGCAAGGCCCATAGCCAGAGTGCTTGAACCTTAGTGAGTGCCTCCCCATGTTAGCATGTATATTAACATGCCAAGGAACTGAGGAATTCAGACAAGGGGGCTACCTGCATTATCCCAAGGAGAGCATGCTTTAGTTCGCTAAGTGCAAATTTTATTTTTTATTTTATTTTACTTTTTTTAAAGATTTTATTTATTTATTTGACAGAGACAGCAAGAGAGGGAACACAAGCAGGGGGAGTGGGAGAGGAAGAAGCAGGCTTCTCGCTGAGCAAGGAGCCTGATGCCAGACTCAATCCCAGGATCCTGGGATCATGACCTGAGCCCATGGCAGACATTTAATGACTGAGCCACCCAGGCGCCCTGCTAAGTGCAAATTTTAATGGAAGGTGGATTGGAAAGCTTTAGAATAAGAGAAACACCTGGACTCCTCCCCCACCCCCTTTCCTGTAACCACCTAGAATTTCTGCATAAGAAATTATCATTAAAAAAAAGGCAATAAACAAAAAGCACACACAAAAACCTAGATGTGGCTGGAGGATACTTTATAAATTAAAAATAAATTACAATTTGTCCCAATCAGAAATCCAAAAACTAAAATCATTTATATAACATAAAGATAAAAAGGGCACTGATTGGGGGGTGTCTGGGTGGCTCAGTTGGTTAAGCGTCTAACTCTTGATTTTGGCTCAGGTCATGATCTTGGGGTCATAGGAACAAGCTCCATGTGGGGCCCTGTGCTGGGCATGAAACCTGTTTGGGATTATCTCTCTTCCTCTCACTCTGTCCCTTCCTCCCCTGCCCCCTACCTCCACTCGCTTTCATATGCGTGCCCTCTCTCTCTCAAAAACAACAAAAGAGCACTGATTGGCTTTTGGGCCCCTACAACAGAGGTTCTGCATTACATTTGGCATATGCTAAAATGGACCAATTGATAAAGCTTTATGGATTAATCAATACTGGGGTTCAAATTCCAGATATACCTGGGGATTCCACTGAATTTAAAAATGATACCTGCTACAATTTGAGGAGAGTAATTAAATATGATAGAGAAAACTCAGTATGCCTCACTTTATAGCTTTGCCTAAATTTTCCATAGTTATAATACCCACTGCCCTGTAATATACCATCCTGGTATAAGGTTTGGCACAGTGAATACTAAATTAAAATTAAATTAAGCCTTTGACAGTTATAAATTGGCTTACCCAAATAAGACTATGTGGAAACCCCCATTTAAATTGGTTAAGATGGCTCAGTGTAAGTTAATACAGGACCTCCAAGTATTAAAATGTATTATTACACAAGATCTAATTAATGAATAGCTGACTATCCTCTCTGCTTCTCCATTTGAGAGTCCAATTTTGCCTGTTCTTAATCCAGAAGACTGAATGGTGTCTCATGCTCAATTACTGCAAGCTTAATGCTATGTGGTCCCATTCATTAAGGTCTCCAAACCCAATATCCAATATTACTGAAGTTACTAACTCCAACTGTAAGTATTTTGCTACTGTAGATTTAGCTAATACATCCTGGCTAGTGCCTGTTTTGACGGCCTCTCCCCTGCAGTTCACCTTCACCTGTACAGGGATATCACATACCTTAGCGGCCTTGCCATTGCACACAGTTTTTGCAGCATTTTAACTGCTTCCACCTTTCCCCAGGAGGACAGAAGGGACATTGCACTGATGACATGCTCCTCCAAAAAGTTTCATTTGACACTCAGTAAGGATTCACATGTCAATATCCTTCAGTTCTTTTTTAGTTCTGGAGGCAACCTATTCCTCATTTACAAATTTTACTTAATCTCATTGATGTTGCTACTTATAAGCCCACTATAAATGGAGTTCTCTCCAACAAAGGCTGTACAATCTGTGCAAATTAAAATCAACGGGCATTCCCGTTAGTTCCCCCAGAAGCTCCTTCACTGTAGAGACTTTAACAACCTCTTGTCCCACTCCCTGAAATCTCTGGACCACCTGTGGTGACCATAAATTGCTGATGGGCTTCTGACTCAAGAGACGACCTTTCTCGACCCGGTGCTATACACCATTAAAGTGAAAATTGCTGGCCATGTACTGGGGTCTTTTGAGATAAGAGACTCACAGATTCTGAGCCTGTGACCCAGTGTATCCAGAGGCCCATTATGTTTTGGTCCATGGAATTAGAACCACATAACCTCAGCAAGACTGCAGAGGCCTCCTTGATTCAGGATGGAGCTAAACTTGAGCCCTTAGGCATTTTCCACCTGCGGGAGGGGGTGATTTCCCCTTTCTCAGTCTTTGGCAAGACACCATGTGCTGGAGGGGGTCATCCCTCCTCAAGACCCCTTGGCTCCCTGGATTAACTGAGTCAATAGCAATGGGAAATTATAGAATGTATGAATGACATTGCCACCGTCACAGAATTGATGGAGCTAAGTGAAATGTAGCTACCCCTTATTAAGGATTCCCTGAATAAAAATGGGACCCAAGGTGAGCACAATTGGCCAAACTTCAGAGTGCGTTTTAGCACTGTATGTCAGCAAATGGCTCCATTTGCATATTTTTTACAAAGTTTTGGGCCAATGCCTAAAAATTGTGCCATTTAGGATTAAAAAACAAAACAAAACAACAACAAAAAACCTCTCAACAACTCTGGGAATCTCTTGCCCCACAGATTTATGGAAACATAAATCAAGACCACACATCTCTACGTATTGTAGGGCCACAATATAAGGTCTCATAGGACACTCCTTATCCCCTTGGAGTTTCAGACATTGCTAATAGTAACCAAGGCACATGTCACTTCTCTGAATATATAATGCTGTGCTCTTTAAAAGGCATCCGATGGAATGTTCATCTCCCTAGTAGGTCCCAGGCAGCCAGTTAAATTGGGACACGTAAAGATTTCCTCAAACAATTCCTATTTAAACTGCAGTCTGACAAAGGGATTCCTAAATGGCTCTCTTTCTTGCCCAAGGCCTTAATTTCTATTAATTCAAGACCCTTTGGCTGATTTACACCTCACACCAACTATAAAAATACATTCTCTTAGCCTTTTCCTCTATTTAAAAGGGGGATATGTCTCACTGCCATGTGTATAGAGACTAATTATTTATGAGGTTCTTTAATAACATCTGTCACTGTATTTATGGATTTTTCTTCCTGCTTACATTCCACATGGGGCTGGAGGTTAAATCAAAGGTGCATTCTCTCCTGGGACCTGTTACCCATTAGACTGTCCATCTAGTATGAAACCCATGTGAACCTAAGCTTCAACCACCTAAAAAACCTCCTCAGTACTCAGATTATAAGGAGTGGCTAATTAATCCATACCCTCCCTCAAATCCCCTATAGGAAATTAAAGTGAGTTCTCTAGACCCATTCCCACAGACAGTGTAATCTATCAAAAGGGAAGATTAAAAAACCCTGGTTCATAAATAAAAATCACATTCAGAAATAATAAAGTCAATGCCATATCCCATAATTATAAAACCAGAAAACCCTTCCCTGGTAATAATATGTGCTAAAGAAAGATCAACATCAGACAACAAAAGCCTATCAAGTGCATACACACCATTCTGTTTAGTGTTGGTCTTGTTACTTCTGGTCTGGGTGCTTTCATTGGTTTGGGATCCAGAGGTCCAAACCCTTCAAATAAGCCATTATTTCAACCAAAATGGCAAATGCTAAGGCCCACATGCCATCAAGTTTTGTTAATACAAGTTCTGTGGACCCAAGGCTTTGCTAACTTGCCTACCAGTCACCAAACTGACAAATGAGGCTTAGAGACCACAGTAATTGGTTCAGGTGGAGGGTCTACCTACAGAAAGGATCAGAGATCTACTAATGCTTTGACTGTAGCCTTGTGGGACCCTAAGCAGAGTACCTAGATGAACCACTTCCTACTTAGAGCTATAAACTGTGAGATAATACATTCGTGATGTTTTTGGATGCCAGGTTCAGGGTGAATTGTTATGAGAGCAATAGGTAATTGAAATTATACATATAAATATGTATAGGTACACACATGTATGTGTATATATATGTGTGTGTGTGTATATATATATATATATATATATATATACACACACACAGTTTATATATATTGAAGAGATGAAATGGAGAGAGAAGAATGATATTCAGAGATGGACACCATATTTTAAAAATATTTATAGACACATTTTATTTAATAAACACTCCCATTAGTTAAGGTTCTCAGTTACCTACAACAGGATTCACTCTGGCTAGATAAAGCAGGATAGAAACTTTTTAAACACTTAAAAATAATGAAAAAGATATTGGGAATTTCAGAGTCTCCAAGAAGTCTAGATAGAAAGCAATAGTCATTATATGGGAAACAGTCCAAATACACATAGGGCTTTGTAACAAAAACAACAATTAAACAACAAAAAAAGGATACTCAAACTAATACTTCCTATATTCTTAGACCAGGAGTTACTGTTAAATGTCACAAATACATTTTTGGTGAAATGCTTTTTATAAAATTAAGCTTTATTACATTAAATAAGTCTTTTTCCCTTATTTCCAGCATCAAAGAACTCCACCGTCTTTATAATAAGACATTTCAGAATATTCTAACCTAAATAGAATTAGTGGAAATATACAAGATAACATTTGTGTAAAAATACTTTCCCACCAGTAAAATCTAGATGATATATATTATGGGACTTTCAGAATGGTCCTAAATTACAGATGCAGAAATTAGCTTTATATACATTATAGTAACTAATAATTATAATATTAAACAACACTATAAATTTATGGAATTCAGACTCTCAGTTTACATGTTTGGAGAGCTAAATACAACTAGCTGTATGTTTTGGATCTCAGTACAGGAAAAAAAAATCAATTCCAAACCTGTAAGACATTAGTTTGAAATGATTTTTCTTTCTTTAGGACTCTTAGTGCATTTCCTTTTTGTAACAAGAATTGAGTTACGATCTTTTTCACATTTTGCATCATAGCATAATTCAGTGCATGGTTTTCAGAACCATAATTCCTAACCATGTACTTTGCCTACAGATTCACTTGAGAAATCCCATTCTTTTCATATATCCTGCATTGAAACAGGCAGTTTGCTCATACGTACAAATAATGTATTAATAATAATAATGAAAACATCTAAAAAGGAAAGCATTCCAAAGTAATATTTATTGGGAAATGAATTAAGTTATCAGAAGGTTGTTAATAAGGACTAAAGTTCTTCATCCTTTACCCTTTCTGGGGAATAAGGCAGTGATAACATGTCTTCTGTGGTTTAAGGATAAAGCCGTATTTTTTTTTTTTTTAGAGTATCAAATGAGTCTTACTCTGAGTGATTCTCTGAACTTGCAGGATGGTTTGACTTGTAAAGAGGTAGGATAAAGTCTGTAAAAATAAAGCAGAGAAAACCTTCTTCAGGTATCTCAAGGAAAAATTTGAGTTGTCTGGATAAACTGGTAACTATCTTTGCACCTGGTGAGTAGCAAAAACAAATTTACACTGCAAATGAAATAAGGCAGCAGGGTGTGTGTGTCAACTTTTGTAGTACATAACCTCATGAAAATGACATGAGTAAGGAATGTAAGTGGTATCACAAATACCAAATTGTCTCGATTGAGGTACTTGGTAAGTGCAAAATCACCAATCTGTGTATAGTTATACCGTACAACATTCAAATGTAACATACCAAACTTCCCTTGGGCATCACCATCCTATGCTAAATATGGGCCCATGTGCAGTACAACGATGTAGCTCATGATCTTACTTAGGTTTGGCAAAGCTGAGGCAGTGCCTATTATAGTTTCAAATGATTACCCTGTGAAAAAATTTTTTTAAAGATTTATTTATTTATTTTAGAGAGAGAGTGAAAGAGTGCGAGCAGGGGGAAGGGCAAAGGGAGAGGGAGAGAATCTTCAAACAGACCCCTTTGAGCACAGAGCCCAACACAGGTTTTGATTCCAGGATCCAGAGATCATGACCTGAGCCAAAATCAAGATTAGGGTGCTTAACCGACTGAGCTGCCTAGGTACCCGCCCCCCCCCTTTTTTTAAGTAGGCTCCACTGCCAGCATGGAGGCCAATGCAGGGCTTGAACTTAGCTCCATGAGATCAAGACCTGAGCCGAGGGGTGCCTGGGTGGCTCAGTCGGTTAGGCACCCAACTCTTGGTTTTGGCTCAGGTCATGATCTCATGGGTCCTGGGATGGAGCCCAGAGTCAAGCTCTGTCCTCAGCAGGGCGTCTACTTGAAGATTCTTTCCCTCTGCCCCTCCCCCACACTCTCTCTCTCTCCCTGTCTCTCTAATAAATAAATAAATCTTAAAAAAAAAAAAAAAAAGTCCTGAACCAAGATCAAGAGTTGGACACTTAACCGACTGAGCCACCCAGGCGCCCCAAAAATATTTTTATTTAAAAAGTTTATTCAAAGAAACAGTAAGCTTAGAGCAACATTTCCTTTATAAGATTCAAGTTTATAAGTTTTATAGCTCTAGGAGCTTGTTGATAACATCCAGTCCCAGGACTTATCTTATAGTTTGAGTTAAATGTTGAGATAGACAAAATTCTAAGATAGTTTCCTATGACCCACACTTATATAATCCCTTCCCCATTAGTGGTGGGCAGAACTGTGAATATTATGGAGTATCACTTCTATGATTAGGTTAGTAATCAGCTAACTTTTTGTTAGTCAAGTAGAAGATTAATCATGTGACATCTTAAACTAAGGTGAAGTGTCAAGAGAGTCTCCTGTTAAACTTGAGGTAGGAAACAAGTGGCCAGGTGATCAACTGCACACAGAACTGCACACATAGGGCCTTTGTCCCACAGCCACAAGGAAATGATTTCTGCCAACACACTGGAAGAGCTTGGAAGAGTACTGAGCCTCAGATGAGACAGCAGCCCCAATTGGTGCCTTAATTTTCACCTAGTGAGAACCTGAACTGAGGAGTCTGCTAACTCATGCCTGGACTCCTGATCCATGGAAACTATGAGATCATTTTATTTTCTCAGTTACTAAATGTGTGGTAATTTGTCATATAGCAGTAGAAAAATAACACAGTAGTGTCTTACAAAACAATAACTGGTGTTCTAAAAATAATCGGTAATAGCAAGAACTAAATTTCTCTCTCAGAGTATGAATGAAAAATTTGAATTTCTGTAGTTCTTAGCTAAGTAACATAACTGAGTAAAGAGAGCAGACTATAGAAGACAATAGGGAATTGTAGAATGTGTGCTGAATTGAAGGATCAACTCCACTTCAGCAAGGGGCAATGATGTTAAATGTGACCAAACATTACATTTTTTAAAACAAACCAAAGAAATCTAGGTTTTTGTTTGTTTCTTTGTTTATAATGTGAAATCAGTTTGCAACATGCCCCACCCCCAGGGGGGGATAAATCTGTGTGGACCAAACAGAAGAAGTCAACAGGACAGCATTTTGTAAACTGTGGTATAAAGTTTAAGAGTAAATATATCGGCTTAAGTTCTCCTTTTTAAAATCATCTTTGTGAATGTTTGTCCATATGTAAACCCTTCTACTTTCTGTCTCATTCAATTATTTTTTTCCCTCTACATTCATTCATTGAAATAATCATTGAGTGTCTGCTATGCGACAGAGGCTATTTAATACATAATGTACAAAGAATAAAAAAAAAATCCCAGCCTACATGAGGTTTATTTCTAGCAACATTTTACATGGAAAAAATAATTAAAATGTATACAATGTAAATGTTAATAAGACCTATAAGGGGAAAAAAAACAGTGAAGAAATTATGGAGAGATGGGTGGTGGGGTGGAGGAAGACTGTTTCATGTGCATGTACTTTATTCCAGGCAGTTTCCTATGTGCTAGACCAACAAGACTAAGGAGGATATAATGTTTACTCTCAGAGAGCTTATTTATAGTTGACATACAGGTAATCAGACTATATTCTAATAAGTATTTGTGATGCATAACAGCATACAGTATAGGGTATTAAGCAAACATGCAAGAATGCCAGGAGACTCTGAAAGTTCCTAAAATGTGTGCAAGCTTTCAAATATTTGCTAGGCATTTTAATTAAATAACCTGTAAGTGCCCTTTTACCCTGCTGAGCTCCTATGATTTAAATTGAAGATCCCCTGTGGTCTCAAAAGGAAAATCTTTTCAAATTCTGTATGAGAGTTCAACCTATAAAACTTGAGATCTCCACAACATTCCATGAATCCTTTGGAAAGTAATTGTCCCCATGAACTTTCATATGAAGTCATGCCTAGAAAGACTTTTGATGTGTGTAAAACATGGAGACTGTTTGGTTCTGAGTTTTGCAACTTTTCTAGAAGTACAAGAGTTCTAAAAATCTCCATTTTCAGAATCACTAGCAAAGGTGACCTTAGATGCTTCAAATATGTTCTCCTGAAGTTGGAGCCGCCCATAAAGTCAGCAGCCTTCAAGCTGTGGTAGGGAATGAGGAGATAGAAAGGATCTAGTCGTGGTGGAGTCAACAGTCACTCCAGGAAGGAAAGGATCACACCCAGAAAGGAACCTGTTATATCAAGGATGACGACAATGGAACAGGGTTTAAGTACTAGTGAAATTCAATAAAGAAGGCACAGAGTTTGCCAGACTGACCTAAACATGTCAGTTTTCAGAAAGCTCTACTAAAAGTTGACAAAAATAAATTCAGTGTTTTTCTGCTTAGAAATCAAGGGCTGTGTCTCTTGGTGGTGATGGTGGCCCATGAAGTAGTCTGAGAAGGAAAAAAGGAAGCTCAGGAGCTGCACCAGCTCCCCTGCCCCAGGCTGGCTTCTTTGTGTCAGAGTTGCTACACCAAGATCGGAGCTGTAAAGAAACATTCTCTACTGGAGCAGTAGAAGAGGAAGCCATAGAGGGGCAAAACTTGAAAGCTTTCTTTCCTACTCCACCCCTTCCTGAGGAACCTCTTGAAATAGTTCAAGCAAATTCAATTAATTAAAATTTGAGTTAAAAAAAATGGGGTGTACCTTCAATAAAGATAGAGTTATATGGACAAAAATTTGATGAGGAAAAAATACAAAATGTGAATTTGTTTTTGTCCCCTATACACTGCTTTCAAACTTTGAAGGATTTTCTTTCAAGTCTTTCAAACCGGAGGGGGTATTTTCAACCACAGTGCTTAGCAGTAAATGAATTGCAAGTTAAGTGACTGGTAATCACAAAATTCTCTTTTTTAGAGATATTTTATAGTAAATTGTGACCATGTTAAAAGTTATCATGTGTTTGTCTCTCAATTTAACAGTGTTGTTTATACTTTCTAAAACACTTTCTGTATCTTCTACAAATATCTGATGTTTTCTGACCCCAAAAGCAAAGAGGAAATTATTGGTCTGTTGAAAGAAAAAAACAGAAGGCTGAATTAAATTGCTTTTCTAAAGGACAACACAAAGTAATTACATAGTAAGGGGTTAAGATCTGGAACAAATTTAGCAGGATATAATGGTTAAATGTTGCCCTCTAAAACCTACAATATTGGGGATTAAGATAAAAGTAAGCCCTCATTATCTGTAACTGGTCATTTTTCAGAAAATAAATTAATGCTTTTTTAAAGCTATTACTTGGGTACAACTGTTAAATTTTCTTTCCCTGTTAAAAAAAAATGAATGCCAAAGATGGTGCATAGAAATAGGCTATCTCTTTCTTCTCTTTATGTAATTTTACATGGTGAAACTTTAAATACTGTTTCAACTCTCTTTTACCTGGAGTTCAGTATGCACATAATGAAATAGTACATTTGGACTGATTTCACCAGTTAACTTGGTGAAATTGCCAGTTGATCTTTGTCTTTGAATTCAGACTGATTTGTCAGCTGTGTCTTACAAGTTGAAACTTTACTGTGAAGAGATCAGAACTGTCTTTCCTTCATGTTATTTCAGTTCTTATTAGTAAAATACATTCAGTTCATATGCCATCTTCTTATCAGAGGTATGTCTCCCTTTCTCATCTTTCCTCCCAGGGACAGTACCCTCATGATGGTAGAGGTAAAAACTGTGGTCCAAAACTGTGTCTTTGTTGAATTTGCTGCACAGTGGATGGTCAGAACTGCATCCTTGTGATTTTGCAGTGAGGAGTCTCGTAGTGTGACCATTATTACCAGTTCTTTTGGATATCATGTTAATACTCACTGCAGAAGTCCAGGTGCTTGCTGTTTTCCTTCAAACGTGAGGTTTCTGTATTTTGTGGCTTCCATGACCTCATGTTATCGAGCAGCCACTAATTCTCTCTGCACAGTTGTGTCCTTTGTGTGGCACACCTGTCTCTTGCACACCAAATAGAGCCTGTGGGAGATCAAACTACTAGTTGATACTTATTAATTAGTCTCCATCTTAAACTCTTGCTTTTCTGTTACTCCAACACTGCTGGATGCAGTGGGGACATGGAGTCCCAGCTTATACATTTTCCTGTGTTTTTTCCTCACCTAACTGGGTGTCTTTGAGTACTATAGTCATCTTACTTGTTTTATTTCCAAACTCTCTCCATCCTGCTATACATTTCCTCTTTTGCTTTGCTTTTGGAAATGTCCTGTACATTAGAGTTTCCCTTTTCTGTTTAGTGCCACATTGAGATCAACTAACTCAGACGTAATGGTGAAATGACTGCAAAGAAAAGAAGAATCAACTGATTATAGTAATTTTCTAACACATCAAATTTCACTATTTCAACAAGATTCCCCAAGTAAACTTCAAATTTTCACTTGAAATTACCTCACCTCAAGATTATTAGGCTCTGATAATCCATTCTTTCTTATTGCAGTACGTTGCGGTGCCCAATTCCTGAATTGAATGGTAAGGGATTGAAATGGAGCAGAAACACACAAAATAGAAGAAAAATATGAATGTCATTATAATACATTATGTAGTCAGGGAATAATAGTTATTAGCCATGTGTTCTCTTAAATTTAATTTACTTTTCTTGAGTCATTCATCTTCATCAACCCAGTTTAAATAATTATCAGATAACATCTGAGCAGGCTCAATAACTCAGGATTTAGAAAGGCAATACAGAATTTGTTAAGAATGACAATTACGATTAGGTAATAAATGATATACAATTTACTAATGACTAACAAAGACCCAAATTAATAAATGTCAAATTAAAATTTTATACATGTGGCTCTGCTAATACCATAAAATCCTTAAGCACTAGAGAATTGCTAAAACTCTTTGGTAAGGGTGGATATAAAAATTGGTTTAATCGGGATCCTCTCCTTTTATTGTTCTGAGTTGTAGTATTTATTGATCTTTTGAACCACTTGTATTCACATCTCATCTGTTGATTCATATCTGCTATTTCTTTGTGTTAACACTTTGAATAACAATTATCTAGCATACTAATCTGTCCTTATTTACATGAAGTGCATACTCTAAATATACTATGTTCAGTTGCTAATTTTCTAGAATGAAAAATGTTCTTTTCCTTCTAGTGAATATGCAGTTCTTTTCATTCAATGCAGAATAAAAGGAGATCAGGTTACTTTAAATCAGTCCAAAACCTGAAAACTAACTGCAGCTGCCTCTTACTAGGAAGTTATGCTTCCATCTTGCCCACATACAATTGTTCGAATAAACCACAGTGACTTACTGGCCTGGCCTGGATCTCTGTCTTTTTATGTCTCTCTGATCTGTTTTTTTATTTAAAAGGAATCCCATTGCAGACAGTCTTTTTGCCCTAACATGCTTGCAGTAAAAGCAATATTTAATATTCCCTCTGGCTCCAGAAGCTGAGTTAGATTGTTCAGATTGCTTGCCTACATTCTGACATTAAATGCCTATTGTAATTTGGCAAATATATAACATTTGGCATACTGTCATTTTTATACTTGTTTGTCTAGAGAAGTATATTTGAGCTTATATGGCAGTGATACTGTTAATAATTGAAGCTTTCAATTAGTCAAATATATATTGCATACTAGATGGAAACATACTTTAGGTTTATATATTTGCTTTTTTCATTCAACTCTTTTGATGTCATATACAGTGCATGGAATGGAATTCAAATATTTTCTGTGAATTTATATTTAAACTCACAAACAACATAGTGCATAGTTACCGTTTTCAGAAAAAATTGACAAGTTTGTGTTTGAAATTATCTTTTTTCCTGTTTGAAGTTCTAAAACTTTCTTTTTATTTCAATTATTTCAGTGTTTTCCAAATGAAAGAGGACATAGCAAATGTAAAACAAAGAAGCAGTAATAATTGAAATATATCACTCATATATCAATTCCTAAAATTAAATTTTGATAGTGTCACATCTAAAACTGTGACCTGGCAGTTTCTGGAATACTTATTTAAATTAGTAGTTGTCTGAAAAATATTCTGTGCTAGTAAGTAAGTGTTCCACAAATAAAAATAGTGCCAAATCACCTTTTAGTTAGTCATTAATTACCATTAATACATTTATTTAAGGGGACAGGATCATCTAAAAACAGCTAGGAAGTATTCTGAAGCTAGTGACAGCTAGTGATGACTCACAATTAACATCATGCCCTGAAAGTTATTCATTCAATTTATATTTGACTAGAAAAACACTTTTAAAATGTGATTTTTAGGGACACCTGAGTGGCTAAGACAGTTAAACGTCTGCCTTCAGCTCGGGTCATGATCCCAGAGTCCTGGGATTGAGTCCCGAATCGGGCTCCCTGCTCAGCGGGGAGCCTGCTTCTCCCTCTGCCTGCCGCTCCCCCGCTGCTCGTGTTCTCTCCCTTTCTCTCTCTGTCTCTGACAAATAAATAAAATCTTTAAAAGAAATAAAATGTGATTTTTTACTTTCTTCATTTAAATTAATCCAAAATGTTTTGGCAGTGGAAATTCCTAAAGAGTTAAAAAATTAGTGGAAGTGCACCTGAAAGTATGAACTGCCTTGAAGACCAGTTTATGTATAAAGGCTATTTCAGAGATTCGTCAGATATCTATCTATCCAAATAAGTTTCACATAATTTCTTGTTATAGAGTTACTTTAAATCAAATCTTTAAACCAAACAGCATAGTCTGTGAGATCCACATACAGTAATTCCAAGAGATTATTTTCTAAATTTTATTATTCTCTGTTATGCAGCCGTTTATTGGTTACTTTG
The DNA here is from genome assembly GCF_004348235.1 of Phoca vitulina. Classification (NCBI taxonomy): domain Eukaryota; kingdom Metazoa; phylum Chordata; class Mammalia; order Carnivora; family Phocidae; genus Phoca; species Phoca vitulina. The sequence goes on from NW_022589720.1 coordinate 20,618,186, forward strand.
CAGTGACAGAAATTCTGCAGCAAAATGATTCTTGCATGAAATGGAATGCTAAAGCATATTGGGGAATAAAAGAATTCCTATAAATGTTTAAATAAAAATTTTATTGTTACAGAACATTTTGCCCATATTAACATCTGTTCCTGTTCAGGGAGATTTTCTTCTTGGCAAGGTAGGACCTTATCCGTCCAATGGTTCTCAAACAGTCCCAGAATGCGTGGAGAGCCGCTCAAAGAGCTCATCACTCTGCACCTGTTCAGGCCGCACAGCCCAGTTTTGAACTACAGAGTGAAAGCAGAATAATACACACAAGGTGCTTTAATTCTGCAAAAAGGAATCATATTATGTGTCCCTTGTTGACAAAATTCATGAATACCCCACATAACCTGATAGTAAAAAGAAAAATCATTGGACTTATCATTGCAGTCTTTAAATATTTAGGACCATATAGTGCTGTTAGAATTTTCTAAAGTGAACTTGCAAGTATAATTAATTATTAACCCAAGTTAAATCCTTCAGATACCATATTTTCTACTTACTCAGATCAGTCATCTTATGACAGACTACCTCATCTATCTGTTAGGGAATGCTGGTTGCAGTTCCCAGCAACTTCTTATAAGTCATTTAACTGTAGATTCCTGATTAATTTTGTTTCCCTCTTTAATACTGTGGCCTGCTGGAATCAAGGACAGAACGTGAGTCAGAATTCAGGAATCCAAAGGGACCTTATTTATTAGTATTTCTGTCCTGGGAGATGGCACATAAAAGGCTAATTGGGCTCAAAGTCTGAGGAAACAAAGTTCCACTCTTATAAAGTGCAGATTTATGCAATTCATGGATTCTCAAAGTATACCTTGGACCTACAAAAGGCTCTGTACCTAAAACATTCTCCTTTTCCCACATCACTCTGCTTATTCACATAGTATGAGAAAACCACTGTTTTATTTGTTTTCTTAAAATATTTTATCTTAAAAAAGTATAAAAATTCAGGAGAAAACAAAGTTTGGTTTATTCGAGAAGGAATTTGGCTCCTACAACCCTATTTAAACTGCCAATCTTTGGGAACTACACAATGGTTAGCAAATAATACAGTGAATTCAGATATTCACAAATAAAATACAAATTTAAAAAATGAAATCACTCATTAGGTTTCCCTAGCTTCCAAAAAAATCTTAGAATTTATCTTTAATTCTATTCAAGCAGAAAAGTGAGGTAACCAGTAGGAACAGCCAGCAAGAGTTACAGAAATCTGAATATTGCTGCTGCCAAGATTTACTTTTAATAAAATTTGCTGAAGGCTGAGTTTTATAAAATTCCCATTATACAACCTTGAAACTTGGAAATCCATCTGGATGTTGGTTTTGAGCCCATGTGTCTCTCAGAAATGAAGTGATTTGTTACTTAGGATAGCTAATCTCCTGCCAATAAAAGCAGTACCTGTGTTGGTGATGGGGGTCTAGGAGGTACCACTAAAAAAATATATCACTGGGAAATCACGTATTTCAGTAGATGGAAAATATAAATCTTGTGTGGAGAGAAGCTTGATAGTTATTGTACCCAGCCCAAAGCATTGTGCCTGTGCATTGTCCTGTCTAATCGATACTTTTAGCTGTTTTGTGTTGTCATTATTATTATTGGATAAATGAATTGATGCTAGAAAACACTTATATCTTAACAAACATATAGTAATAAAAAATAATGGTGTAAAAAGTATGTTTAATTATAATTGAATGTTTTTTTACAAATCAAATATTTATATTTCTTATATTACTGTTGGGTGAAGGAGTTGGTTTAATCTATAATGATAAAAGTATTTCTGGAGACCTCCATGCCCTTGGTCTCTAGCATTCACTCAAATCCTGTTGACATCACACTGTGGAGCTGACAGCAATTTTGTGCAAATATGAAACTAGCATTAATAATCATTCTTTACTGAAAAAGAAAAAAAAATAATCACTTTGCCAGCATACCCAAAATTCTTCAATAGATCATTATTGGAAAAAGACCTCCAATTTGAATTATAGTGCTATTTTAGTATCTTGAAGCAAAAATATCTACCAGTGTAGCACTCTGTGATTTAAAAAGCATTTTCAGATGAATTATTGTATTTTTTTCATAATTATATAAGAAGCAAGCAGTATAAGAATTATGTAATCATTTAAATAAAAATCAATAATTGAGGACACCAAGGCTCACAATTACTAATTATATGAACCACATCAGTATTCCTTTTTTGTTTTTAGACATTTTATTTTTAAATAAATTATTTTTAAATTATTATTTTTAAATAATCTCTGCACCCAATGTGGGTCTTGAACTCACAGCCCCAAGGTCTAGAGTCACATGCTCTACTGACTGAGCCAGCCAAACACCCTGACATCAATATTCCTTAATGCAAGATTTAGGAGAGTGTTCTTACCATTCTATCAGTTCTAGACTAAATCATGTTACTTTCCAGTGATGGAAAATAGCTATAACTATGGAGATATATAAATTGTTAACAATAAAAAACATAGTTTATGTTGCATAAAACAATAAAAATTTTCATTTTTATGTGCACTAATGACGTGATGTATTTATTCAGCATAATCTTCATTTACAGGTGAGTAGGTGAGGACACTCTCTTTCCATATGCCTCCTTTATTTTCTGCAACATTCACTTTATGGTCTGCTACCTTTGAAAACATATGGCTGTTCTGGGCACTTTCATCACTACTTCCCTTTTGGAAAGCTATCAACTGTAATTTTTGAAGACTGTATGGTCTTCCTGTTACTCTATATCATGTTAGTGCATATCATGATTCCCTGCTATTAGACAAATTCGTAAAATCCTAGGGTATTGCTGAGGTCAAATGTTTCTCTAGCATATTTTTATCCAGTAATTTAGAAGCATCATTCCATTTATTGTATAGCTTGCTTTATGTAATTATAAATTACATAAATTTATACATTATGTAAATTATGTAAATTATAATTTAAATAATAGTAATTAATAATTATAAAATAGAGTGAATTTTAATTTTGCTGAGGCATTTTGAAAGCATATATTGGCAACAAAATCTGCTCACATTTATTGATTTGTGTGTGTGTGTGTGTTTTGTACAATGGCTGTTTTATAGGATTATTTTTCTTAAGTTAACTTAAGGTTTTAATTTTATTGAATACATGTTGCAAGAATATTTTGTTCTTTATGTAACTGACACAAGCATCCCAAATGAATCACTCATGTGTCCACATGTCTGACAGGTTTTCTAATGAGTACTTAAGGAATCAGTTTATGTGGGAATTTGTTGGAAGAAGAATAAGATAAATTTTTGGTCCATTAGGTTAAAATGGGATTGAGTAGTAAACATGTCATCTGTCTTAGATTGTAGACATGGATGAAACTGTCCTTCTCATAATTTTAAGGGTGTTCCATTTCCCTGAGAAAATTTATAAGACACAAGATTCCAAGCAGCACTCTTTCATGCGTAAAAAGAGACACATTGCACACTGTGTCATAGAGCACCAAATGGGCTGGCAGAAGAACAAAGAAAGTCAGCAAGGATATCCAGGAAAGGTGATAACAATCACCAAACTTGCACAGTGGCAAAAGATGGAACAGGAGTGTTAAATAGCATTAGAGGAAAGATACCAAGTCAGAAAACCAGGTAGCTGAGTAGACTTTTTATAAGGTAGGACTAAATTTTACAATGCAGGTAGAATTCTGCTTCCTTTTCAGTTCTTTGTTTCTCTGAGTTTTGGGTTTAGTTTGAGGCTGGTACCCCTTATGATAGCAAAAATGGCTCTGTGAATTTTAGTCCTTAAAACACCGTATCAATCTCTCCCTAGAACAACTCCTACTTCTCAGAAAATGATTGAAACTTACTATGATTCAACTAGATAAGGTCAGATGCATACCCCATAAAAATGCAGTGTTGTCAGGTAAGGGGACAATTCTCATTAACTTAACCTAGGTAAAGGACTTCACACCTTGAACTAGGAGTGGAGTAGCTTTTCTGGAAGATGTTTAGTTCCTAAAGTAGATTGGGGAGGGCGGGCACCAAGAAGACAAAGAGGCTCATTGTTGCTAAGAGGGCAACCATCAGTTATCTACTATATAATCTCATAAGGTTGTAAAAATTAAATAAGATAATAATGCACGTAGAGTCATTTACACAATGTGTGGTCATTATTAAGCAATTCTTTTTCAGTGGTGGTGATGTGATATTCTTAGGATGTGAATTTACAATATAGAAATGCATTTGGGAAGCTAAACCAACTTCTAGGTAACTTGGGACTTAAGTATTGGTATCTAATTCTGGCTTCCTTCCTAACTTAATATAGAAAACACTGATTTTATATGAAAATAAGGGATATAACACATCTCTGTGCTGGAAGTACATGTTGGAAAATGTTAGTGCAGTCATCAACAATTTAGAAAACTATTTGCCAAGGAAGACTGTCTGAAAGAAGAGCTAATCTGATCTGCAATTATTCCCAAATACCTTCTAAGAAGTGCATAGAAGATATGAGATACTACACTAACCCTTTTCTAAAGCGAGTGAGTAGTAGTAAAAGCCATGGGACAGCTCTTCAGTGATGGGGTACACATGGGCAGTGCACTGATATCAGGGCCATACCAAGCAAGGATATTGTGTCTCATCTTTATCACAGGAAGGGGATCAAAAAAAAAAAAAAAAAGTACCAGTTAGCTGTTAACAGGTATGCAAAACTTTAGTTTTTCATCATAAAAATAACTGTTATGCCTTAAACATCCCTGGAAAGAGTTCTCTACTTATTCCTCTTAGCTAGTTCTCTGAATTGGCAAAATTAAATTACCCTGTATTTTAACATTTTCTTTATTCTTTACCTAGTCCTGAATGATTTGTTCAGTAATTAGATCACTAACAAACTTCATCTCAATTTTAAATACTGATCAAGCAGAGCATTTCCTTTGAAAGGATAAATAAATAAAAGAATCAGATGCATGAAAATATTGTTTCAAAATAAAAATCTCTGAGGAAGTAGATTAATAGTTGAATTAATGCAAAATTTAGGGTGTTTAGGAAAGTTTTATAATTTTTGTCATAAAAAATTTAAAGGAACTTCTCATAAAAAGAAAAAAAATAAAATCAGAGAATAATAGTATGAGAATCAGAAATATGACCAGTACATTAAATACACTTTGGACATGGTGAATAATTAGTGTAATAATGAAACAAATCAAAGTAGTGAAGTTACAAATATTGTTAATTTTTTTTTCTGAAAGGAGAGGTATTTTAAATAAAGCAAAATAAGAAGAGGAAGAATGATACAGCAAAGCTGAAATTTGTATAATAGTACTTTAGAAGGAAGTAGATTACAAGAATCACAATAACTTTTTAAAAAGTATTTTTTTTTTAAATAAAAAGCATTTATGATGTGGAAACAAATAAAACAAACTAAACTTGTGTTTCAGATTAAAAAAAAACCTCAAAAAAAGCAGGGGAATATGAATGAAATGTGACTCCAAAATTTTGTAAATCTGGTTGCAATGTTTAAATTTCAAAGACAAAGAAAAATTCATTTGCGTATAGAAGAGGAAATGGCTTATAAAAAGGAAGGGGGTGCCTGGGGCCTGGGTGGCTTAGTTGGTTAAGCCTCAGACTCTTGATGTCAGCTCAGGTACTGATCTCAGGTTGTGAGATTGAGCCCCTTGGTGGTGGGGGTGGGTGTCTGTGCTCAGCGGGGAGTCTGCTTCTCTAGCTCTCTCCCTCTCCCTTTGCCCTTACCCTTGTGTGGGCATGCATCTTTTCTCTCTTTCTCTCAAATAAATCTTAAAATAAAAAGGGAGAAAAATATAAGGATGTGAGCAAACACAGAGGATCGGATTGTCAAATCAGATTCATACAAATCAGTTATAACCCAGGATTGCACTTTACCAATAACATGAAAGGCAGATAAAGAGGCTCAGATAGAGCTGGGAGTTTTGGAGGCGTTCTGCATATCTCCTGCGCTTGCATTGGGCATACTTTCTTTGTCGCAGAGAGAAAGAAGTTTGAGACTTGTCTGTCCCCTCATACAAGGACCATTTATTTAGGTTATTGAACATCTTCATTTTATACCAAGATTGCTGAAGATTTTATATAATATTTTCAGGGAATCATGTATGCCTAAATCCCTGGATTTTAGCTGTGTTTGCTATAAGGAATCCTAAGCCAAGGATATTTGGCTAAGAGTTTTAATAAATAAGGACTCTCCTTCCTTCTAGACAATATTAATAATCTCCTTAGGAGGACTTTCAGTTAACATCAGGTCATCTGCCTCTTTCCCCAAAACATTCCTCCAGTATTCAGGACAGGGATGAATCACAGTCTAGCTGCTTTAAATCTTTCCTCCCATTTGTATTCCTCTCAGTTTAATATCCCCTTGCTATATATATATATTTCAGTTTTCTTTTTATATTTATCATACAAAATTTTCTCCAAAATCTTTTTACAGAATGATAAGCCAATTAACAATCAAAAGACCACTGAGATTTGACTCTTTCAATGGGAAATAATAACTTCCCCTACAAACAGGGTAATTTTGACTGTATACCTTCTACCTTCTCCCTAATTCAGACTTTCTAGCTCAGCAGATTGTACAAGTTGCTATAAAACTAATAATAACAGTACATTCACTAGAAATTGCTCTTGGCCCCTACTCCCAGGCATATAACATGGGTTTTTGACAAATAAAGAATCATAGAACTGTCTCTGCTGCTTGGTAATGGAGGTGATTCACAATTAGCCTTAATGAGGCTAGATGCGGTAAATTTATGACCCAACCTAAAATATCTCTGGAATACACACTGTCAAGAATAAAGTTATGGATATGATGTTTCAGGGCATCAGCCTACTTGGAATGCTTATTTAATCTCAGGCCTGCGAACACTAGACTAGGAAAACAAAAAAAAATTGTGTTGAGGAGGCAAAGTTACAGAGGTATGCAATTGCATCCTCCAACAACCAGATTTTAAAAACCTTCCTTTCATAATTCAGTTTTAAGGCACATTAACTAAAATAGCTAAACTTTTTACAAATTTTTATATATGTATATATGTGTGTAAATATGATATATATATATATTACTGAAGTATAGTTGACACACAATGCTACATTAGTTTCAAACGTACAACATAGTGATTCAGTAAGTCTGTACATTATGCTATGCTCACAAGTGTAGTTACCACCCATCACCATGCAACTCTATTACAATACTGTTGACTATGTTCCCTATGCTGTACCTTTCATCCCTGTGACTTAATTCATTCCATAACTAGAAAACTGTATCTCCCACTTCCCTTCACCCATTTTGCCCATCCCCTACCCCCTCCCCTCTGGCTACCATCAGTTTTTTCTTTGTATTTATGGGTTTGTTTCTACTTTTTCTTTAAGTAGCAGGCTATTGGCATTTTTTATTCTATTTTCAATGAGGTCACTGTTCTAGAGGCAGTAAGGTTTATGGATATTCCATGTAATACTATCTTTTTTGTGCACTTATATAAATTGATAGTTGTGAATTATTCACCTTGATGTATTTTGATCAAAAGAAATTCATCCGGGGCACCTGGATGTCTCAGTCAGTTGCACTCCTGACTCTTGGCTTTTCCTCAGGTCATGATCTCAGGGCTGTGAGATGGAGCCCCATGTCAGGGTCTGCGCTCAGTGGGGAGTCTGCTTGAAAATTCTCTCCCTCTGCCCCCCCCCAATAAATAAATAAATCTTGAAAAAAAATTCATCCAGGTAGGCCAAATTGATAGTTTGCTATTGAAGACCTTAAATTGCGTTCTTCAAGGCTGGTTCTGTTATAGCGTAAGGCTAGGGTTGAATAGGCATCATTCTGGTTACGTGAGGCTAGAAGAGAAGTCTAATGCAATCCATTTGACATTTGTGTCTGACTCTTGTTGTTGGAGAGTTTTGTTTACAGTTGCTCTTTTTTTTTCCTTTCTAGAGTTGGGGAGAGAGAGAGAGTGAGCACCGGGGGGAGGGGCAGAGGGAGAGGGAGACAGAGAGTCTCAAGCAGACTCCAAGCCCAGCAGAGCCCATCACAGGGATTGATCTCATGACTCTGAAATCATGACCTGAGCCAAAACCAAGAGTTGGACGCTCAACTGACTGAGCCACCTAGGCTCCCCAGCTTATACTGTTTTCAAGTGACACCTTTCCTGTATACATGGGCACAATTCTTTGGCACAGTGACCTCTTAGTCTGATTCGTGTCATCTCTTAGTCCATCAGATGCAAAGTCTTAATTACTGACACAACTAGAACCAGGTAGCTACCTTTTGGGATATGACCAAGCATTGGATTTAGCCTTACAATCCTTTCTAAGTCTGCAACTATGTTTTGTTTTTTGTTTTTTTGTTTTTTTTGTGGGTTTTTTGGTGGTCATCTACATTATCCACTTTACTTCTTCAAATTCCCATAAAGATTTCCATTCATCTTGGGCCTGTTTGCCTAATTATATATAAGTGCTATTGGCTATATCTTAAGATTCTGTGCGTACTATAATAATGCATTGAGAGTGGGACCCTAGTGCTCTTTCTGCTGCTATCTCTATATATATTTTTTTACTTTGACCACTAAAAAAATGTGGAGTTGCCCTCCTCCCCCAAGATTGTTCCATCTTCAAGGTGTATTGTTACTGATTTCCAAACATCAAAGTGTCCCTTAATCCAGAAAGTCTCATCACTGAGTCAGGTGGCCAGCTTTGCCTTGGCTGGGATAGAATCTGGGGCTCTGATCAAACAGTGATGGGAGCAAAAGCTCTTTGAAAGTTTCTCTCCTTTACTGTTTGGGCAGTGAACCAACCTCCTCCTGAAGGCAGTAAACTCCCCTTGAATTCTGCTCCCTTTAATGTGTTCTTTAACATAATCCATTTTATGAGTGGGCTTTGCTCCATTGCTCCCTCTCTTGTTTATTACTGGAAGGCCGTTTCCCCCAAACTATTGAATGTAGTCTGTTATTCTACTTTCATTTCACTCTCAGTAGGAAGCAAGATGTTAGCTTTTCATTCAGGCTTTTTCAGATTCTATGGCTTTAATTGAAGCAATAACTTTAGCACGTTATTTGAGAATTATCTGTTATAAATCATGATCCTCAGATTCATAATTGGATTTGAGTTCTTTTGGACTAGGATATAAAGAGTGAATTTGCTAAGGTGTTTGAGGAGCTTGGAGTGGGACTGGAGCTGCTCCCTTCACCAATCGCACTTTGATAATAAGCTGTCAAACTTTTAATAGAAAAATTCCATATATTTACTTTTTTTCACTCCATTTTTAAAAGCTAAATACACAAAACCAACCAGCTGATCAGGTTCTCATTTCCTCACAGGCCTTTTCAAGTCCCCTCTTCAGGCTCCCTTTCTTTTGTAAGGGTGGATTTTTTTCCCTAGTTATGCAGTTCTTGTACACAGTAACTGAGCCAATTAAAACCTACGAGGCACCCAAGATCAAGAAGCCCACCCTATCACTGCATCTATCAACAGCTTTGTCAATGGCATTAATTAAGTTTGTCTCTATGGTCATCATAAAGACAGTATAAAGTCACTTATATTGTTAACATTTCACCCACTTAGGGAGGATTCCATTTCTGTGTTTGGAAAGGTAGGGTAGTTACCCTTCTCAGGGCAGATGTGCCCAATAGCATTTATCTACTGGTACAGATTAGCGGGCATATGCCCGGAAACTCCTATCTATAAAAGTTTGCCCTCTGTTGAGTATCTCTATCAATTCAAATAGTCCATTTTATTCAGTGGAATAAAAAATTAGTGATACGCCTTCTGAATATTAATTCTAAGAATGTATGCCTGTATGACCAGGTTTCTGCTGATACTGTTTTATAAAACAATCCAGGTATTTAAAAGAATACTCTCCTTTGCCTCCAGATATCTGTATATTCTTACAGATAATGGAAGACCTTAATTGAGTAAGTTTGTAAGTGAATATCACATCTCACCACAGCCATAAGGCTTTTTAAGCCCAAGTCTTAAGAAGGCTTTCCAGAGATAGGAAAAACTAGTCTTACATACAGATTTTTCTCTCAGTTTTATTTCTTCTTCTTTTTATGTTTTAGCCTGGACCACGACTGTTAGCAACAACCAAGGAGTAGAAATTTTGCTACCTTCTTTCAGTCTTACACTGCCCAACAATTATTCAGCTGGTTCCACTGGATCTCTTTTCTCCAAATTCCACTGATAAGATTGCCCACCATTTCCCTCATACAGAGGATGGGTAGGTAGTAATTCTGTCATCAAAGTCTCATTACATTTTTCTCATCCTTACCCTTTTCTTCTAAAAAGTACCCTAGCCATTATGATTTATGAGTCTGTAAAGCAATCCTGTTCACAATGCCAGTGAAAGCTAACACAAAATTTCAGTTGTCAGATTTGACTCACACAAATCAGAGACATTACCCAGCATTAAAATTTACTAATAATATGAAACACACAATCATGCAAGAAGCAAAGGCAAACGTGGGAGAAATCTGCACATTCTGCATAGTTCCTTGGTACTTGTCTCACATTGGACATACTTCTCTGGCCCAGTGGGATAGATGAGGTCGCTAAGTGTAATTTGTGGGTCACTTCACCTGAAAGGGAGAGCTTAGGTTATGAAGCATCTTTGTTTTATACCCAGATGATTGTACGGCTCCTGTGACATTTTCTGGCGAGTCATGGTTCATAAATCTATAGATTCAAGGTTGTTTACCATAAGCAATCCTAAAGCAAGATAATTCCATTAAGACTAATCCATAGACATTACTCTCCTAGTAAATATCAGAAGTTTATTTATCAGAATATCAAAATACATTTACAAGGTGATAAAACCAAGCCACTGACCAACCTTCTTTTCCCAGGACAACTTTCCCCAGTAACCTTCCCTTATAATTTGGGGAGACAGGGGCACCTGGGTGGCTCAGTCGGTTAAGTGTCTGCCTTCGGCTCAGGTTGTGATCCCAACGTCCTGGGATTGAGCCCCACCTCAGACTCTGCTCAGCGGGGAGCCTGCTTCTCCCTCTCCCCCCTGCTTGTGATCTCTCTCTCTCTCAAAGAAATAAAATCTTAAAAAAATAATTTGGGGAGATGTGGATTCCAGAGCAGCTGCTTAACTTCTCTACAACCCAGAATGGGTTTGCCCTATTCTATAACTCTAAAATCTAAAAGTTAACAGGTAACAATGTCAGAAACTTGATGGAAAATGAGTTTGATCTAAGATTCCTAAATCCAACAATATGTGTTAAACATACAAGAAAAATAATATATATGTAAGTATAGCTAATTAAAAAAATGCTTCACATAAAATTCTTATTTTTTATAAAAATATTCACAGATTTTTTTTTCACCCAGATTTTTCTAAACCAATATGCATAAACTAATATCTCCATTTTCTACTTAAACTCTTGCATAATTTTTTTTTAAACATTTGATTCCATTTGAGTTTATTCTGGTTTACGCTGGTGGTATGGATCCAATTTTAACCTTTTCCAAATGACTTCCTGCTTCCCCAGTATCTTTTACGAAGTCATCTTAACTCCATTGATTTCAGATATTCTTTTTAATATATAAAAAGTCTCCATAGTAGGTTGATTCTATTTCTGGATTTCTAGTCTGGTTCATTGGTTTTAATATTCATCATGAACCAATACAAAATATTCTTTTTATTTTGGGGTGTATTCATCTCTTGGGGCTGCAGTAACATAATATCACAAGCTGGATGGCTTAAGTAACAAATAAATTTCTCACACTTTTGAGGCTGAGAAGTTCAAGATCAAGTTGCTCCTGGCTGATTCATTTCCTGCTGAGAGCTTTCTCCATGGCTTATAGATAGCCACCTTCTTGCTATGTTCTCACGAAGTCCTTTCTCTGTGCATGTAGGTGATACAGAGACAGACAGACCTGCAGACAGATAGGGAACATACGGGAGAAAGGGAGCTTTCTGGTGTCTCTTTTTATAAGGACACTAATTCCATCAGTTAAATCATTTAAACTTAATTACTTCCATAAAGTCTATATCTAATATAGTCACATTGGAAGTTAGAGCTCCAAGGTACGATTTTGTGGGAATACAAACATTTAGTCCATCACATGGAGTTTTATCACATACATATATTTTATTATCTAGTAGCATTTCTCCCAACCCCTCAACTATAGTACATCATTTTTAGGGTTGCTCTTGCTATTTATTCTTGCTATTTATTCTTATTTCTTTTCCTATATGAATACTATAATCGATTTCTCTCATTCACATACACAAACACAAAACTACTTAATATGAAGTAAGTTTACCATAATGAGTAAGGTATTTCACGTATATGTATATATTTACATTTTTATGTATACATGTTTGTATTCCTATAATGAAGAAAACAACTTGTTTTCCAGGAAACTTGAACATTTACAAAAACTGTATTAATCTATATTAAATCATTTGTTAAAGAGTCACAATATACCATAAAGTAAATATAATAAAATGCAGTATATGATAAAAATCCCACCCAAAAAGGAGATATTTATTTAGAAGAATAATGGAATCCCCACTTAAACACTTTAGGTCAAAGACAAAATAGAAGTAGATGGAAAATAATTTTTTAAAATGTTAATGAATATAATAAATACTAGAATTTAAGAGACACAGTAAAGTTAGAGAGTGAAAGAGGATTTCAGTTACCTCCATTTTGACCTCAGTCTTGTACTTTCCAATTGATTAAGTTCTTTTCAGCTTATCTCTTAGCTGAAGCAAAAGACACGGCCAGCACAGCATCCCCTGGTGGGAACTGAAACTGCCCTTCAGACCAATAAAGACCGCCCTGATTCAGCAAGGCCCCATGTGACTGACCCCAAGACAGTGATGGGCCTGACCTTTACTGCCCGTTTGTCCTACATTTTCCTTATATAAACCTAGGAGTATTTTCAGCACTTTGGAGACAGTCTTTGAGACTAGTCTGCTGTCTTCCCGGTGTTGGCCTCAATGAAATAAATTCCTTTCTTGTTTCACCACCATTTATTTCTCTGCCTTTGGATTCTGACAGTGGTGAGTGGCTGAATCTGGTCTGTTTGGGACCCCCAAGCCAGGTGCTCTCGACCCCCTGCACCCTGGCTACAAAAGTAGTGTTAAATATTCATATAAACAAACCATAGGCCCAAAGTGGTGTTACCTAAGGCTCTAAATCAGTAAACCAAGACTTAAACCTAACCTGTTTCAACCCCTTAAGAAATGGATCCTTTAACTGGATAATATTGGAATTTCCTGGTCAGCACTATGTAATTTATTGATAGACCCTTTCTATTTCCCCTAAGAGGTTGACCTTGACTACAACAATAGATTCTTTGCTAATAGTTTCCTTTATTTCTACTCCCTCTTTATCTTTAAAAATCTTTCATTTTCTGCAATACTTTGGAGTTCCCCTCTACTTGCTAGACAGGATGCTGCCCAATTCATAGATCAATTAATAAAGCCATTTAGATCTTTAAAATTCATTTGGTTGAATTTTTGTTAACTTATAAACACAATGAAAGAATAAAAAATAAAGAGTTAAGAAACAACTTCAAAAATATATAAAACTTCGACAAAGCAAACCAAAAGAAAGCAGAAATAGGGAATAATATAAAAATAAAAAATTAACTATCTAAAACATCCATAAAATGGAGCTGTTAAATGAAGAAAGATAACAAATATGCCCCAAAATAACATTCACAAACCGTTCATTAACCTAAAGAAGAAAAAATAAGAATAAATATAAGAAATTATACCACAGTGCTATAAAACTAGGTATCAACCACAAGAAAAAAATCTGGACAGAGCAAAGTACATGGAGGTCAAATAACATGCTACTAAACAATGAATGGGTCAACCAAGAAATCAAAGAGGAAATCAAAAACACACATGGAAACAAATGAAAATGAAAACACAATGGTTTAAAATCTTTGAGAAGCAGCAAAAGTTGTTCTGAGAGGGAAGTTTATAGCAATACGGGCCTACCTCAAGAAGCAAGACAAATCTTAAACAGCCTAACCTTACACCTAAAGGAGCTGGGAAAAGATAGACAAAACTCCAAACCAGTAGAAGGAAGGAAATAAAGATTTGCACAGAGATAAATAAGATAGAAACTAAAAAACCAATATAATGGATCTATGAAACCAGGAGCTGTTTCTTTGAAAAGATCAACAAAACTGATAAACTTTTATATAGACTCATTAAAAAAAAAAAAAAAAAAGAGAGAGAGGACTCAACCAAACAAAATCAGAAGTGAAATAGAGGGGTGCCTGTGTGTGTGGCTCAGTCAGTTAAGCATCCGACTTCAGCTCAAGTCATGACCTCAGGGTCTTAGGATCAAGCCCCACGTGTAGCACCATGCTCAGTGGGGAGTTCGCTTGTCCCTCTGTCCCTCGTCCCATCCATGCCCACTCTCTCTCTCAAATAAAATCTTAAAAAAAAAGAAATGAAATAGAAAAATAAGAAGCAACACGACAGATACAAAGGATTATAAGAGAATATTTTGAAAAGCTACATGCCAACAAATCAGACAATGCAGAAGAAATGGATAAATTCCAAGAACTGTATAACCTCCCAAAACTGAGTTAGGAAGAAATAGAAAATTTGAACAGACTGATTACCAGCAATGAAGCTGAATCAGTAATCAAAAAACTCCCAACAAACAAAAGTCTAGGACTAGATGGCTTCACAGGTTAATTCTACCAAACATGTAAAGAAGAATTAATACCTCTTCTCAAACTACTCCAAAAAATAGGAAAGGAAAGAAAATTTTCCAAATTCATTCTATGAGGCCAGCATCTCCCTGATACCAAAACCAAATAAAGAACTGCAAGCCAATATCCTTAATGAACATAGATGCAAAAATCTTCAGCAGAATACTAGCAAACCAAATCCAACAATACATCAAAAGAACCATTCACCATGATCAAGTGGGATTTATTCCTGGGATGCAAGGGTGGTTCAATATTTGCAAATCAACATTGGTTGATCATATGATCATTTCAGTAGATGGAGAAAAAGCAGTTAACTAAGTACAACATCCATTCATGATAAAAAACCCTTAACAAAGTAGGGTGAAAGGGAACATACCTCAACATAATAAAAGCCATAAAGGAAAATCCCACAGCTAACATCATATTCAATGGTGAAAAAATGAGAGCTTTTCCCTTAAGGTCAGGAACAAGACAGGATGTCCACTCTTACCACTTTTATTCAGTATAATACTAGAAGTCCTAGTAGCCACAGCAATCAAACAAGAGAAGGGAATAAAAAGCACCCAAATTAGTAAAGGAGAAGTACAACTTCCAATATTTGCTGATTACATGATTGTGTAGAAAACCCTAACAACTCCACCAAAAAACTACTAGAACTGATAAATGAATTCAGTAAGGGTGCAGGATACAAAATCAATGTACAGAAATCTGTTGCATTCCTATACATTAGTAATGAAGCAGCAGAAAGAGAAATTAAGAAAGCAATCCCATTTACAGTTGCACCAAAAATAATAAAATACCTAGGAATAAACTTAAGCATAGAGGTGAAAGACCTGCACTCTGAAAACTATAAAACATTGATGAAATAAATTGAAGATGACACAAACAAATGGAAAGCAAAAATAAACTATTGGGACTACATAAAAATAAAAAGCTTCTGCACAACAAAAGAAATACTCAACAAAACTAAAACTATTGAATAGAAAAAGATATCCAATAAATGCATATCCAATAAAGGGTTAGTACCCAAAATATATAAAGAAATTATACAACTCAACTGCAAAAAACACAAATAATCCAATTTAAAAAATGGGGAGAAAACATGAATAGACGTTTCTCCAAAGAGGACATACAGATGGCCAACAAACACATGAAAAGTTGTTCAGCATTATTCATCATCAGGGAAGTGAAAATCAAAAAGCCTGATGAGATATCACCTCATACCTTTCAGAATGGCTAAAATCAAACACAAGGAACACATTTTGCAGGGATGTGGATAAAAAGGAACTTGTACACTGTTGGTGGAAATGTAAACTGGTGCAGCCACTGTGGAAAACAGTATGGAAGATCTTCAAAAAATTAGAACTAGAACTACCATGTGATGCAGTAATTCCATTTCCCAAAGAATATGAAAACACTAATTTGGAAAGATATATGCACCCTAAGTTTATTGCAGCATTATTTACAATAGCTAAAATATGGAAGCAGTCCAAGTATCCATGGATAGATGAATGGATAAAGGTGTGTGTGTGTGTGTGTGTGTGTGTGTGTGTGTGTGTGTGTGTGTGTAGGAATATTACTCAGCCATAAAAAAAGAATGAAATCTTGCCATTTGCAAAAACATGGCTGGATCTAGACAGCATTATGCTAAGCAAAATAAATCAGTCAGAAAAAGACAAATACCATATGATTTCACTCCTATGTGGAATTTAAGAAACAAAACAAATGAACAAAGGAAAAAAAAGGAGACACACCAAAAACAAACACTTAACTATAGAGAACAAACTGATGGTTATCAGAGAGGAGGTAGGTGGGAGGGTGGGTTAAATAGGTAAAGGGGATTAAGAATACACTTATCTTGATGAGCACTGAGTAGTATATGGAATTTTTGAATCACTGTATTGTACACCTGAAATTAATATAACGCTGTATGTTAACTATACTGTATTTAGTATTTTTAAAAAATTCCAGATGGAAACAAAATAAATATAAGAAATTACAAAGGAGAAATGATTATTGGAATGAGAATAATTTAATATATTTATAAAATACATATTTCTAAAACTTCACCGTTTTTCAAAATACTTTATATGTATCGTTTCATAGAAAAAATAATTGCTAAAATTGCCCCCAAAGATAATTTTTAAAGACAAAATTTGTAGTTTTATTTTTTAAAAGATTTATTTATTTGAGAGAGCAAGCAGGGGGAGGGGCAAAGGGTGAGAGAGAGAGAGAATCTCAAGCAGACTCCCCACTGAGCACGGAGCCCGATTCAGGGCTCCATCTCAGGACCCCGAGATCATGATCTGAGCCAAAATCAAGAATCAGACGCTTAACCAACTGAGCCACCCAGGTGTCCCAAAGATAAAATTTTTAAACAGATCAATTTCCAAGGGAGGAATAGAGAAATTTTTTAAGGAACCAACCCACAAAAATGCAACTTGTCAAGCTGGCTTCACAGGAATTCTACCAAACATTCAGAAGCCTCAACTGTGTGTTCTTTAGTTATCGTAAGACAATATAACTACTATGCTTAGTTTGTTCTAAGTTCCTTGTGGAAAAGAATCTAAAATGAAACAAAATTGGCAAACTATAATATGCCCAGATATGCTGTTTAGGATATGATTTGATGTTTGAAACTAATTCTTTACATTTAGAAACAGCCACATAGAGAGAAAATGGACTTTCTACCAATGCCTCTAGTTACCTCAGTGTAAATTCCCCAAGGGAGTTTTAGATGTTCTTTGCAAACTTTGGGAGAGTATTTATTTGGGAACACTTGTTTATCTGAGCACAGGGTGATTTGATGATCCCTCCTAAAGAGGACTTAGATGGTAACTAAGATTCTGTTATATAGATAGCTTTGCTTCCATAATGCAACTTCTTGGAAACAAATGAGCCTCGCTGTGCTTGCCGTTGGAAAACAGCAGGAATATGTAGGAAGCAACCGGTTTAATTGGAACCATTTGTAAGTTGTTTGACATATTTGTATTTTTTTCCTGAGAATGTGCTCATGGAAAGCTATGACCACTCTATTCAGAGAAATATATATATCACAAACAGAATGTTTGACTGCATGAATGTGATGATTAATTTTATTTGTCCGCTTGAATGGGATGTCCAGATATTTGGTCAAACATTATTTCGGTTGTGTCTGTGAGAGTGCTTTGGATGAGATTAACATTGGAATTCGTAGACTGAGTAAAGCAGTTGCCCTTCCTAATATGGATGGCCTTGAATTCTGCAAGAGGGGCTAAAGAGCTGTTTTACTACAAATGGGTGCTATTCTTCAGGGAAAGGGGGACTGACCCGAAAGGGGGAATGACCCAGAAGGTGATTCAGAGATCATTAAAGCCACTACTCCCACCACAGCCCCAGGGGCAAGGGTGTTTCTCTCCCTAGTAACAGAAGGTGGGGCTGCCTCTCTGATTTCAGGGGGCCGGGATGATGCTGCCCAGTCCCACAAAGTTGGGACTACCCTTGCAAGAGTTGGAGAGGCAGCCACCCACAGAGCCGTGGGGATGATTCTTCTACTGCATTGGGCCTGCAGGGCAGAGCACTGAACTAAAGAGGATTATCCTCAAGCCATAAACTCTCCTGGAATTTGCCTTGCTAGGAATTGGACTTGCTTGATATCCATCATCCCTTCCTCCTTGAATGGAAAGATCTATCTTATGCCTGTCCACTATTGTATTTTGGAAGGACATAACCTGTCTGGTTTTGTAACCAAACTAATGTGAGTTTGCTCCTTGGTTGGTCACAGATAAGAATTACACCAGATGGAGTTGTCATGAAAAGGAAACTTTATTTGCAGCAAATAACTTCCAAAGCTGTGACTCCTTGAACAGGGCTGGATGGGCTTCTTTCATTTAGGGTTAGGATTAATGCTTAGATAAGGGAGCCTTGTCATCATATGTAGAGGTAGACATAAGGGCTCACCTTAAGGATACATGCCTATACATACATTATATATTATGTAAATAAGGCTTATGCTTCTCCCTTGGCTGGAGATTTTAGCATTATAATGAGGTAAAGGTACCTGTTGGTCACCCCGTGGGTCACTCCATGGTCCATCTGTGCAAGTGTGAGTCAGGGGTTAAGTTCAGATTGGCCTGGCTGGTGTGGGCCAGTGGAACTCTTTGTCAGGGCAGTTGTTACTCCTTGAGGGTAGAGGACACCAGAGCCCTCTCCTGTGCATACACCTAGGAAAGGCTTTGTGAGGACAGAGTGAGAAGGAGGACATCCGCCAGTCAGGAGGAGAGCTCTCACTAGAAACCAGATTGACTGGCTCCTTGACCTTGGACTTCCTAGTCTCCAGAACTTTGAGAAGTAAGTTTTTTATTGTTCAAGCCACCTATCTGTATTACCTGTTATGGCAGCCTGAGTAGACTAAGACAATAGGTGTCATAGTCACATGAATCTTCTCCCCTGGTATCCAAGAAACCTCTGACTAGGTATATTAAAAACAGCAACGGCGAAGAGTAGAAGAGCTACTCCAAAAGAGCAGTCACCGCAAGGAAATTTGGGGCAGCCCCGAATACTGCTGGCAATTGCTCCTTATATTACTCGCTCACATTAACAGGAGCCGTCACTGTTAGTTTCATAAGCTGCCAGGAGCTTCTGTGTCTAGGAGGGTTTGACAGCTGATGGAGACACTGGTGGTAGGCCTGGCCATTGAGGGTCTGCGTCAGGAAGTGTTTCTGCCAAGAGCCTCTGCTGTCGGGTAAAGCCCTTAGGACAAAGCAGATCCTGTACTTTCACTTTTAGAGAGAAAGTGACTGGATGGTGAAGGTATTAAAAACCTTTTACATGATAAAAAGCTGAAGGACTAGAGAATGTTTAACTTAGAAAAGTTAACATTTTGGCGATGTGATAAGTCCGTTCAAATATCTGAAGCCATCCATCATGGAGTAGGTATTAACTGTGTTCTATAGTTTCTCAAGTGGTAAGATTGGAATGTATGGGTGGAAGCTTCAGGAAGACAAATACTGGCTCAGTATAAAAACTTTTTTTCCTTTACTTTTAGAACTGTCCAAAGATGTAATTGAACTACAGTGACTTTCTTTTTTAACTTGTGAGTTTCAAATAATGGTAGATTTATAGAAGAGTTGCAAAAATATACAGAGTTCCATACATTCTTCACTATTTACATTAACAACATATGAAACCATAATAATCTAAACCAAAACTAAAACTAATAACATCAATAACAATAATAATATCGATAGAATATTTTGAACTAAACTACAGACTTTATTTGGATTTCACCTGCTTTTTCCACTGAAGTCTTTTTTTTTTCCTGTTTCAGGATCTAATTTACAATTTCACATTACATTTTGTTTTCATGACTCAGTGATTTGTAATATCTGTTGAAACCTTGCTTTATTATTACTGAAGGCATGAATTAAAACTTTATTAATGTTAGCTGCATTTTTTATTATAATTTCATATTAGTTAATTGTGACTATTTTGTAATAAGGCAAGTTCAAATTTATTTGGATAGATGAGTTTGGAATTTTGATTGATGGCATAGTAAAATTATATTGGCAAGAATGTAGAGTTCTCCAAGGTGCTCTGTCTTTGATGAGACTAGCAATTAAAATATGTAGTAATAATAAGAAAGTATTGGGGCGCCTGGGTGGCTCGGTTGGTTGGGTGACTGCCTTCAGCTTGGGTCATGATCCCAGAGTCCTGGGATCGAGCCCCGCATCGGGATCCCTGCTCAGCGGGGAGTCTGCTTCTCCCTCTCCCACTCCCCCTGCTTGTGTTCCTTCTCACGCTGTGTCTCTCTCTCTCTGTCAATTAAATAAATAAATAAAATCTTTAAAAAAATAATAAAGTACTGATGCATAAAATTTTGCAGGAGTCTAAGTACAAACCTCTGATACTGGACTTTAAATATGAATTTCATGTATCTTAATGGTTATAAAATGTGTTACTATTTCTACTTAAACAGCTGGTCAGGCTAACTCTATCTTATTTATGTAATTAAAGGTGATATAGATAAGTGGAGAAAGTTTATAATATAACAAGCTGATAATATATTTAAAAAATTCTTTATCCATTAGTAGTTATTCTCAGACTTTTCTGCCTGAGAACTTGCATTGTTTCATGTGTCACTGAGACTGTAGACTCAAACCTCATTGCCTTTTCATCTGTAACCTTGTTAGGTGGATGCAACTATATGGGCAGTCTAACCATATGTATTTTTCAATATTTGGTTGCTTTTTTGGTTTGGCCAAAAATAAATCAGGGCTCTAGAAAGAATATTAAGATAAATCATTATGAGATAGTATGGCAAACACCTAAGAGATATGAAATTTGTACAGTATGCCTCCAAAGGGCTAATGGCTGTTTGAATTGAGAATGTTAGGTTTGGGGTTAGTTGTTTGTTTTGTTTATCTCACTTTCTTCTACCTCAATGTATGTTGAATGGTTAAGTGCTTTCATAACCAAGGAGCAAATTAGTTATGTAAGATGGAAAATTTGAACAATTCTGAGTAGTAATTTTTTCTTTCTCTCCCAATATTTATATACCTTTTATTCTTCTAGAGTATTTAGGAGAGTCTCATCTCTTTCTTAAATTTATTCTTGTCTTTTTTTAGTTTACATATTCTGGGTCAACATATGTCTGTAGTTATTTCATTGGTGACAATTTCATCAATCAAAGCAAAAGAACCTCAATATGATGCTGAAACTGTGGGAGAGTCATGACTCTCTGAGCCATGGACTCAGCTGTTCCTGTCCATGTAGAGAGCTTTCTTCCAGGGATTATACTTTGATGAGTCTTTGTTTTATCTATTTTTTTTTATGGCTGTTAATGCTTTTAATGGAGTGGGTACAAAATGCATCAGTGCAGAAGAATGTTTTATATACTCATTATGAGTCTTTGTTTTATCTAAATAACTTCTGTTATAAAGGCAGAATAATTGCAGTATTGAAGTAGAATTAGCTAAAAGTTGGTAAGTAAAAAGATACCTGTAATAATATAGTTTTATCTCATTTAGATATGTATAACTTTAAAACACAGTCTGACTGGAAGTATGTTGGGATTACCAAATGAATTTTATTCAAAAGGGAGATATAGTTGAACTAATAATACCACACTCTACTGACTGGGTCTTACATGAATATATTCCTGTGGGAGTTAAGCTTCCAATTTTT
Source organism: Phoca vitulina (assembly GCF_004348235.1). Lineage (NCBI taxonomy): Eukaryota > Metazoa > Chordata > Mammalia > Carnivora > Phocidae > Phoca > Phoca vitulina. The sequence goes on from NW_022589720.1 coordinate 20,640,058, forward strand.
TATATAAGAATCTTGGGAGAATTAAAATAAAAATCCATGTTCTGAGATTTCTTTGTCATGCAATAGGACCTTATTACTAGAGAATTTACTTAATTGCTATAAAAAATTGTTCAAATAAGCCTGTTCTCCAGAGGGACATTAAGAAGTAAGATGAACTTTCTGGATCCTTTAGTACACAAACCCCCAATTTTGAGAGTTAAGGCAATTTTCAGGATGGGTAATAGAAACACTTCTTACAACAGATCCATTTACTTACTTTCTCATTACCTATTGCTTCTATGATATAATTTACTCTTTATATGGCATGCTTTACTTCTGAACATAAGATCCTATTTGCTTGTATTTTGTAGGCAGTGGAATTAGAGTTAAGTGCTTTTTCTCTAGAATTGGCCATCTTAAATCATAGCTTAAAATCTTCCACATTCTCCTTTTATATGTCTTCTGTACGTATTCTGAGCCTGCTCTTGTCTTCTAATAAGATATCTGGATAATCCTGATTATATAGCTCTCTGTGATGAGTGCTGAAATATAATAAATTTCTCACTTCCTCTCCAGTTTTGATTGTTATCACAGTATTTTTTTTTAGTAAGAAACTGGGAGATGGTCTGTCATTCAGTTCCATGAATGCATCCTTCTTATCCATACCACTTCCCTCGTTCTTCTCTAAACTTCCCATAATTTTTCTCTGCTATTGCAATACTTCTTGTGTTGGAGCTCCACAAAACCACCCCCATTTTGAAGATTTGTTAGGACGACTTGTGAGACTCCATATATAATCACAGTGACATAGTAGGAGTATATAGTTAGATCATAATGGAAAAAGGCATTGTTGAATTCTGGAGGAATTTGTATCCAGACTATCTTATGCTCTCACCCTCCTATGAGTGGTCACAGAGAAAATTCTTCTTCAAGCAGTGAAAATGCAGCAATATGTGTATGATGTTTCTGCCCAGGAAAGCCTGTTAGAGACTCAGTGTCAAGTTTTATTATTGGGAGCTAGTCATATAGGCACCTTCTACCTAAAATTTATTACAATTCCAGAGTCCCAAATGAAAGCAAGTATTGAGTATAAGTCATTTGCACAAACAGTCTAGGCATGATGAAACATTATCATCATTTAACACTCAAAATCCTGGCTCTGAGATTTTGACCCAAGGACCAACCTTGCAAGCGACCATGTTAACTCTTTTCTGTGTACTCTCTACCCTGTCTTACTCTCTATTATAATTGTTTTTTCCAATCCATTTTCTACATAGCAGAAAAATGATTTCCTAGCCATGAATTAAATTACAGTCTTAAATCCTTGAAGGCATTCCAAAAATCCCTTCCAGATGTAGGAGATCTGTTTGGTAGCATCCTTCTCAGGAAATTATTTTGATGTGTCCATCAAAAATTTACTACTTAAACCATGATCATTTTTCAACCCTCACATCCTCTACCATTATCAGAGGTATTTTACGAATGTGTACATGGCTGTGTGTGTGTGTGTGTGTGTGTGTGTGTGTTTGTGTATTTTTCCACTTAGTACAGAGTTGACAGACTTCTGTAAAGGGTCAGATAACCAGTATTTTAAGCTTGGCAGGCAATATAGTCTGTCACAACCACTCAACTTCATCATTGTAGCAGGAAATCAACCATAGACAACAGGTAAATGACTGGGAGTGTGTGTTCCAATAAAGATTTATTTGCAAAAACGGCTGATGAGGTAGATTTAGGCCACTGGGGGGGAAGTGAAAGAAAGACTGAGAATGACTACATACATGGTTCTGGAAATATTTATAGAGGAAAATGAATGGATAAATGATGATATTAAAACTGATACACAACAACTGTGTCAATGTTGTGGACTGGTAAACAGTTTACTTGCTTGTATCTAAACGACTTTACTGATAGAATCGGCCACATTAACTGTTTAGTTATTTATACATATTTAAAATAATATCTATAGTAAAGGTACAGTGAAACTAAATGATCATGAAACCAGAATTATATGTTTGCTTCCTGTATCCTAGAATTTGCAATCACTTAGTTAGCACTTAGACTTGCTCTCTTCATTTCAGGACCTCACAGTTTACACAATTGATGCTTTGAGCCCACTTAGAACAATCTCAAGAGGCTTTACCATATCTATTTAGCGTCTAGGTCAGCAATCTAGAAATGTAGGGTCTAACAAGTTTTATTAACATGATATATTCCTGCTGTGTTGATATGCAAATACTGAGAAATTTAATGTTCCTTATACTCATGAAATTGGTTATATATCTCTTCAGTTAAAGGATCTCCCATCTAATAATGCTTATAATTCTTACTACAAAGTAAAGGATAACAGTGTCAAGGTTCTTGCTAAGCTAGAACTTAAGAAGGCAGACAATGACAGGGAAGTAATAATTTAAATAAGTAGATTAAATATATGTAAATCATTCTACTCTGGCATAGACAGCAAGGGGAATAAGAGTCCAGCTGTATTTAAATCATCATTTTGGAAAGGTTTACTCCTAAAGGTATTGCACTTATTCTGCATTTGCCCAACTTGAATGTGGAAAACATTCTACTTTGGATTGCTTACACTGCAGAAAATGGAGAAGAAAATAAAGTTTTTGTCAAGAATTGAATATAGAAAAAAACCCCTGAGGTAAGTAATTGGGGTCCACGTGTCATATAGTTCCTTATAAGGAAATCTTTAAAAAAGAAGAGGGAGGAAGAGGAAGAGAAAGAGGAGACAGACAAGGAAGAGAATGGTTCAAGTTTGTAAATATTTACAGTAAGAACAGGATATCCAGTGTCAATCAGAGGAAAAGAAAGTAGAAACAAAATGGACATTATTCTGATGCTACTTTGAAGGATTCTGGATCTATAATTTAATGGACCAGAATGTCTTGTCTATCAGAAAGAATCAACCCAGCATTCTCTAGAAGGAAGGATAGTAAAGTTATTAATAAGATACGTTTTTGAAAAGAGATAAAACCAGATTATTCTGCTGGCCCTTACTAGATTTATACCTTCTGTTGAAGCTACTTATATAACCATAAAGCCGCAGTTTCCATGCTTGTGAAAGGAGAGCAGCAATTTTTAATTTATTAAATTTTTAATTTATAAACTAGTTGAGACGATTGAATCAGATCATACATATAAAATGCTTTTTAATTGTTTATATCATTTATTGCTGCTTCTGTCATCTTATCCTTCCAGTGTGACTTCTGGTAAAGTCACAGAGGTTCACCATATGGGTATTTCTCAGAACTTATAGTCTCTAAATATAAGCAAAAAGAGAGAATCTTAAGCAGGCTCCACCCCCAGTGTGGAGCCCAACTCGGGTCTTGATCTCACAACCCTGAGATCATGACTCCAGCCGAAATAGAGTTGGACGCTTCACAGACTGAGCCACCCAGGCGCCCCTAAGCAAAAAAGTTTTGAATGTATTTCATCAAAGGAAAATAACTTTCCAAAAACCACTTTAACGGTGTACATTTAAAAATTTTCTTTCTTGGTTGTACTTCCTGATGCAAGTAATTCTTGGAGCATTGCCAAATTAGTGACACTATGTGATATACCAAAATGATTCCATCTCCGTAGGGGAACCTGTTGGTGGTTGGTAAGGTCAGCAGAAGAATCTGTTTTTCACCCTGAGAACAATATGTGGGCTCAACATAATGAGGTGAGATTTTATGAGAATGTTTATTCTGGATGCATTGTGGGGGCTAGAACAAAGAGAGGCAAGTATGAGGGCCTCTTCCCGCACAGCTCCTGTCAGCCCTCCACAGCAACCTCTTCTCTCAAGAACAGATTTACTGCTGACAGGAAGAGCAGATTCCATAATTTCCCCAATTTTAATAGGAGCTAAGCTTTGGAATTATATGGAAATACGATGTTGATTTTTATGGTTACTTGTTGGGAGGGACTAGAAGTTAGGCTATTTTAGAAAAAAATGAATATAATAAATCATTCAATTTATTGTGGCCATTTTCCTTACCTCTCACATTGTGGTTCTGTGCTTTGTGAAACCTGTGTTCAGTTTTGTCTCATTCCCTTGCTTACTTTATTTTTAAACCTTATCTAGAGGATGATATTATGCTCATTGATTCTACATAACATAGAGTTGCAGAGAAGGGAAAAGGAAGTTTCAGTGTTAGGGTTGTTTTAAGTAAGATCACATCTTCACAGTCATTTTGAGTGATATTAAGGATCTCCCGTTTCTTAGAAACCCTTTTACATTGCCTTTAGGATATTGAGGAATAGAAAGGGAGTTAGATTTTCATGGGTATTATTATAGACTGAATGTATGCCCCCTAAAATTCATATGTTGAAGGACTAATTCCCCATATGATGGTGTTAGGAGATGGTGCCTTTGGGTAGTAGTTTGGTTTAGATGAAGTCATGAGGATGAACGCCTCACAATGGAATTAGTAACTTGGTAAGAAAAGCTGTGACAGAGCTTTCTCTCTTTCTCTCTCATATGTGCTCACACATGGTGAGGACTACTATCTGCAAGATGAGTGTTCTCACCAGGAACTGCATTGGCTGGCACCTTGATCTTGGACTTCCCAGCCTCCAGAACTGTCAGAAATAAATGTCTGTTGTTTAAGCCAACCAGTCCCTGGTATTTTGTTAGGGTAGTCTGAGCTTACCAAGACAAGTATATAACAATTATGAATCTTTAAAAACAAAAAACAAAAAACAAAAGCCAGCCCTGAATTACAGAAACTTTCTCTATTAGCACATTGAAATATTTAATTTTTAAACAATGTGAAATCTGCTTCTTTCCCACCTCCTTATAATCTTTCTCAGAAATAAACCAAAGGAGAACAAAAGTCAAAACTTCAAATGCCTATAGAGTATTTTTTAAAAAACATTTTATTTATTTTTTATTTTTTGAGAGAGAGTGAGAGCTAGCAAGATCACAGAGGGAGAGGGGGAGGGAGAAGCAGACTCAATGCAGGGCTCGATCCCAGGACCCTGAGATCATGACCTGAGCCGAAGGCAGACGCTTAACGAGTGAGCCACCCAGATGCCCCACCTATAGAGTATTTAAGTAAAATCATCCCATTTGAAATGTTGGTAACAAAATCAAACACAGTATACCTGTGGATAAAGTCAGCCCACGGGCTAATCTGACTTTTTGAGCTAGAGTATCATTTGGGTACTTATAACTTTCATTCCTTACACGTAAAATTCAAGCTTCAAACTTTAAGCATATATAGCTTTCCAATTGAAATATATATTTAAAGAGATGCATATATATGCATATATATATACACAAATATATATTCAATAACCTGGAATATAATAAGGAATATCAAAACTTAGAACTGCTTTAGCTTGAAGTGAATATAGCAAGATATTTAAAAATATCCATACCAATATTTCTGACCCAGAGAAATAAGCAACTGGAAAGATTAAGAAATTTGAAAAAATAAGTAATTACTAAGATTCCAAAGGTAGAATTTTTTTTAGCTAGATTATAAATTCGTAAATAGGTAGAAAAATCCTCTCTTAAAGAGTAATCTTCAGTTATTTCGAGATTTGTTGGAGTGACTGTAACTAGAGAGCAAAAACTCTGGAAAGCTAAGTAGTTTCCTTCAAAGACATTAACTTGAAACGAGTATGAAAGGTTTTATTTCTATAATAATGTAAAGTGCTTTTTGTCAATGCAAAAAGAAAAAAAAGAGACTTTAAATGCAGCTTTAAGCACAGACAAAGATACACTCTGGGCTACTGAGAAAAGTCTACTTAATTTTATTGATTTTTTTCCTTCAGTTTAAATTCTCTAGTCCCCATGGTCTTTTATCATTTTTATTCAGAGGTGAATATGAGGTCAAAATTCAATTTTACTGTGTCTTTCATATTATCATTTGTAATCATATTGTGGATTATTGAATATCATTAGCTACCCATTGAAAGTTTCAACCCAAGAAGCCAGCTTAGAATATTCTCTAGAAGAAATTGAAGTTTCCATTTATTTTACACAGCTTGTATATTTTTAAGCAGATACAATCATTTTGAGAGACAAGTGCAATAGCAGAAGCAGTGTTTACTGTTAAGCTAAGAGTGGGTTTTAAAAAGCATAAATGACTTTTGATTTGCATTTCTTAATGATTACATAACTGTTATAGAATGATGGGCATAACTCTCCCTATGCATACACTGTGCCACATTCCACAAAAGGTTTTATGCTATTTCCAAAAAAATACTCAAAATGTCATGTATTTAAGAGAGGCCACTCCCTTACTACTTGAGTCAGTCCTGTTGAGAACTGGATTTAAGGATTGGCAAAAATCAGCTTTCCAATGTGCACATAAAATATGCACAAAATGAGTTTTACTTTCGTTATTCATAGGTTTCAGCCTGAGGAATATTCATGAACATACATTCCCCTGTTTCCCTACCACATTCTCTCAGGAGCAGTCACTCTGCCAGCGTGAGGAGAGTGGAGTCCATCATCTCAGGGTAGGACTAAGCTTTTCAGATTTCTTGTAGCCTAGCCATGTTTCCAGGTCATTCCAGTATAATTTTTAAAATATAGATGTTTTCAAAAATACCTTTTAGATGAGCTATTTTACCCACATGGAGCAGCTAGGTCCCGGTTCGAGATCTCTTAGGCAATCAATGCCATGTCACTATACTATCCAGTCATGTGATGGTGAACAGCCATCATACACAGCTGGTCACGCCACAAGTATATAATGTAAGTTTTAACAATTAGGAAGGATGGAAAATGAGAAAATACAGGGAAAAATAATTTTTGAGTAAAAATCCATTCAGAACACAAGATAGACCAATGGATTTTATCATTGATCAGATTCTACATCACATTCAGTGTAGGATCAAAGAATATCCACAATTATCTCAGAAGTCTGGAAAAGATCTTGCTCTTTTCCAACTACATATCTCTGTGGATTTTTTTAAAATACCATTCCACCAAAATAACATGATATAACACTGAATGCAGAAGCAGATGTGAAAATCCACCTGTCTTTAATGAAAGGAGACATTAATGTAGTCTCACTTTTTTTTTTTTTTTTTGTATTGGAAATGTGTCAAATGAAAATATTTATGTTAACACATACTGGGCTTATTATGGTTATTTTTAAATCAATTAATAAATATAAATATCTCCATTTTAATTTCAAATATGGTAATATTAATGCAAAAATCCCACATCATCAAAAGCTCTTTGGGTTCTCAGTTGTTTTTAGGAGTATAAAATATTTCTGAGAAGAAAAGTTTGGGAACCATTACCTTATAATTAAAACGTTTCTACTTGGAAAACAAAAGGATGGTATCTGTTTTAGTAACATAGGCTGGAATTATACACACTGTTCCTTACTGGGTTTTCTTTTGGAATCTCTTCTTCCATTTGATCTTTTGAGGCTTGTCTTCATTTTTTTGGGGACAATCTGCTTTTCTTTTTTTCTTTTCCTAATTATGCCATTGCAAGTTCCATCTCTGATATCTTATCATCTCTTCTCTGATATCTTATCATCTCTTCTCTGATGTAATGTAGTTTACCTATTAAAAATCTTTGTATAGGATACGGATCAGTATGGTTTTTGTGTAATGATGATGTGTTTGTTCACAATATTAATGCACCCAAATGCAGTATTATTTTTCTTGGTAAGAATACTTCATACTTCACTGTTTTTTAAAGTTTTTTTTTATTTTTAAATTTATATGGTTCATTTTTTAAGTTCTTAATATTTACTGAGTTTTTTTTTTTTTTTCCTGAACCAACTATTTAAGGAAAGTTTGTGTTGTAGGGAACATAGAGTGATATTATTGACTAGTTAGGAAATTCCTTATTTTAAAAATATGTTTAGTCCTTATTTCTATCCAGCCAATTGCCTTTATGAGCTCTTTTTAAACAATGCAGTCTCTCTTTTCTGTTAGTGCCACAATGAGAGACTGTTTTTCTGTAAGTATGAATTGTCTGTGTGATCACTTGTTTCAAAATACTTTTGATTTAAGTGAGTGTCATTTGCTTATAATTTCTGTTTCTATATTCATAAAGAAAGAGATTTAGGATTTGCCATAGGATCCAAAAAGGAAATTCACTGTAATTTTAGAAAAGTTTAATCAATTATGGTGATTTTGAAATGTATAATATTCTTACACATGCCTGTTTTATACCAAAAAAAAATGCTATACTTGCACTTGAGGTATGTTTTTCAAAGGTCTTATATATTTCATTCATAGATTTATCTGGAAAAGCCAGTATATGAAATACATTTATATATACTTAAAGTATGTATTTATATCTCAATTTATTGTTTCATATTTTTTCTATAGAATGAAATATTGTTTTGAAATACACTTTTGATTTCGAAACTGACAAGTGGTTTTGTGTTTATTGAAAGTCTATTTGTGGCATTTGAGCTTATTTTATATGTATCTATTATTTTTTTTCAAATAAATGTATGTCAGATGTTATGAGGCACAATATTTTTCCTGAGATTTGTTTTTAGATTTGAAGTGATTGCAACCTTTTGTACTCCCCTGCTAACAGATATTCTATTTTATATCTAAGTATAGTAACTTATTACATATTATTTATAATAGGGATATATCATATATACAGACAAAACATGTTTTATATGCATATATCTATATATAATATTTCTTATATTTATACATATGCATGTATATATGTGTTGATTTTTACACACAACACTTAGATTTTGTGTATCTACATAAATATATCTTTTTATATATTTATCCTAACATTTCCAATATATTTATTTATATCTTAATTGACTACTGATGATATTTATGCTTTTTACTTGTGTTCAAAATTTTAGAAATCTAAAGAAAATGGAGAAGTATATAATAGAGATTTGTAGACCTAAAAGTTGCTCACTGGGGGGCGCCTGGGTGACTCTGTCAGTTACGTGTTGGACTCTTGATTTCGGCTCAGGTCATGATCTCGGGGTCTTGGGATTGAGACCCACATCGGGCTCCATGCTCAGTGGGGGGGTCTCCTTCTCTCCCTCTGCCCCTCCCCCTGCTCTCTCTCTCTCTCTCTAAAATAAATAAATCTTTAAAAAAAAGGTTGCTCATTGATTTTTATATAAATATTTGAATCATAAAAATAAATATTTCTTAGTTATTTGACATTTTCTTCTTTGTGAACTTGCCAATCATATCTGTGCTTTTGAACAAATATTCCCACTTCTTTATTTTTCTAACATAAAACAGATATCACATCTACTCCTTTTCTTTCATTGAAAATTTTTGTCTTATTTGATACTTCTGCAAAACCGCATCACTCTGCCTTTTTAATCTTTAGATGGCCTTAATGATGGTTCCTTGTGATTTCCTGTCAAATATAAAACATGTTTGGTCAATTCTTAAATAATTATGTTTCAAAGTTGTGCATGTAATGACCACGTCAGATACAAATAACAAAATCCTCCAAATAAGTGGAGTCCCTGACTGCTCAAGAAACCATTAACTTTGTTGAATAACATGTTCTGCCTCCTGCCATTTTGAAGGTCATGCTGATTTTATTGATCTGGTTTGCTATTTTTTCCCATTAACTTTTCTTTTAAAGGCAATTGTACTGAAGAAGAAGCGGTATTCACTGACAGCTTTCAGCTCCATGTCACCCATGGAGATCTTTAGTTCTCTGTGGTGTTTCCGTGGTTTAGGTTGTTAATGAGCTGTCTTCTTCAGGCTGATTGTCAGTTCATAATACTATGCTGATTCGGCAAAGCCACCCTTAATCTCCTTCTGTGTGCACTTGTAAGGAATGGTTATCAGTTTTCTAGAGCTTCTTTGTTACTAATATCTAAGAAGTTGTGATGATGCCCTTGGCTTATTGGACTAGAAAGTTTCCTTAGACAAACTAAGAAATGGGAAATCTGTCATGGCCTTCTGAATGTCTTGTTGCCTTTTTGTACATAACTATATAAAAACGATTGAAATCAATCTTATGCTGCACATTTCTAAACTTTCCTGGTGAAGAAAAACAATTTGCTCCTGTATTCATACAAACTCAAGGGATGAGTAGCTAACATAACACACAGAAACATACTTTTAAAGGTTAACACCAGGCTCTCCAAGGATCTTTGAGGAAAGTACATACACAGATGTATTGACATTTTATTGCAAATTTGGTATCAAATTTATTGCAAACTTGATTGTATATTTGTGTGAATGTGTGAATTTTGATATACCTTTAAGTAATTTTAAAATGTATTCTGCCATGTAGAGTTAACATTAGGAAATGTATATGTATGACTTTAGCATTAACTTTCTACTATAGACATTTTTGTTTTATAGAAACCTGATTATTTCAGTGAATACATTTTAATCTGAAGTCTATAAAGATCTTCCTATGAAATATCTAATTAATTGATATTTGGAAACCCCACTATTGACATAATTAACTTATTTTTTTAACGATTTTATTTATTTGAGAGAGAGAGAGCATAAGCAGGGGGAGTGGCTGAGAGAGTGGGAGAAGCAGGCTCTCTACTGAGCAGGGAGCCCAACATGAACCCTGAACCCAAATCCCAGAACCCTGAGATCATGACCTGAGCCAAAGGCAAATGCTTGAACCGACTGAGCCACTCAGATGCCCCAACAGAATTAACTTATTAAAAACAGATGCATGACTATGGGCATTTCAGGGTAGTGGGTGCTTGAATTGGGAATTGTCTTCCTTAGTCAGATTAGGAGAATTTACTCACCACCACCCCCTTTTTAAGGGTTGTTTTATTTGAGGAGAGAGAGCACATGCGAATGGGGGGTAAGAGCAGAGGGAGAACGAGAAACTTTAGGAGACTCTGTGCTGAGTGTGGAGCCCACGTGAGGCTTGATCTCACGACCCAAGGATCAGGGCCCTGAGATCAGGACCTCAGCCGAAAACAAGAGTTGGACACTTAACCAACTGCGGCCCCTAGGCGCCCCAGCCCTAGAGAGACTTGTAAATAAGGATAATTTTGATGAACTATAAAAGGCTGCAGAGGATGTTTTCAACTATATATTTCTCCATATATTTCCATATAGCTTACTTTTACTTTCTTGCCCATTATCAGTGACTATTTCTGTCTTAATTATGTCCTGGAAGTTAGAGTTGTTATTTTGTACTTGTTCCTAATTATTAGACATTTTTGTTTTATTTTGTTTTCATCTTGATTTTTCAAAATAGATTGAACAATCTACATGTTGGGAAAACTAGTATTTTTGGAGATGTATTATCTGTGGAATGCATTAACACAATGTATCGAACAACTAGTTTCATATCAAACAGTGCTGTAGACCACATTTCATATTATTTTGTTTGAGATTTTTGTTTAGTTGATACGTTTTGGTATTGGCTTGGGATGTCCAATTGTCCCTCATGTGTTGGTAGTCATTGTATATTGAATTTCCACGTGCCTAGTGCAGGTTTAAGCTGCCCAGAACACTTATCTTTGCCACAAATAAGGGAAGAGGCTTTTTCTTCTATGTTCATATCTAAGCTTTTCTTTTAAGTTAGGTTCATATCTTCATCATAAAGCCACCTTAACAATAGTAAGCCCTTTCCCTCTTGGCTGAATTAACGCAAGTTCATGCACTCCAAGAAAGAAGGTATGGCCACTCATAAGGGAATTTATTTGTTTTCTAGGATATATGCTTGTTCATGGCTATCATGAAGTTTTGTGGCTCGTGGCATTTAAAAAAATATTGGCAATCCCAATATATGGGTTGTGTGATCTCTTTGTGGGAAGGAAAATAATTCATATAAATTTACTATTAATAAATCTCAGCATAATTACAATATAAATATGATTGGTAATACTTCATTTATCTCTTGGTATGACTAAGCCAAATAATGAAATAGTATGCACTTTCTTTGTTAAAGACCATTGAATATATTCCCGATAATTCACAAATTATCCAAGATTTTACTAGTTTTATTAGAAAGGGAAGGGCAATATCATACCAGATTAAGAAGTAGGATTATAAAAAAAAAAAAAAAAAAAAAGTAGCATTGCGTTTTCGGTATGGTAAATTAGAAAGGAAATTAAAATCTAAATTGCATGGTATCTTGTATGTCTGTATTACATGTGGCAGAAGTGGTGATAAAATGCTACCTTGACTACACTAGTAATGAAAGGAAAAATCACTTACTGCTGGAAATATATGAATTATATGCATTTGGGAATAAAATTGAAATAACCAGGAGAATGTTTCTACTCAAAAGATTCAGTTGTGAAGCAAATTCATTCAAAGGAAATAATGGAATATGGATATGGAATTAGAATATCAGACCCAAATACACTGGTTCATTCTTGGTTAAAAGGAAAAGAAACAATAGGTCACAAATTTCTTTTGCATTTGAAGGCAAACTTGGGGGGAAGAAATGTTTACATAATACTGTGAACATAAAAAGTGTCAGAGTAATTATTATGCTTGGCTGCACAAGTAAGGGAGAAGGTTAAAAGGATGATTACATAAGGGTAACTTGCAAGTGAGACTAATTTTTTGAGTTAAATCTATATATGTTCTGTAATCATGGTCATGAAATCGCCTTTAAGCCATTTATTCCAAGAAAAAAATAATAATAAAAAAAAGCTTTCATGTGATATTCTGCAGTTAGGTACAAAAAAAAAAAAAATTGTATGGAAAGATCCCATGGAAAGCAGCCATTATCTGTAAAATTGCTTCACTGTTTAATTCCAAATTTCCTGTAGTCACAGTGTTTGCAAGGATGCCTGCTAGAGGAAGTTTAGTTGAATCAAACATAGGGCATCTCTGCTTCTGATGGATAACTTACTAAACATAAACTTACATCTATTACCTTGATAATAATTGTACATTTTCTTATTCTAAACAGAAAACATTTAGACACTGGCTTAAGTGTCTCTTTAAAATTAAAAGAAAATAAATGGATGCTGAGTAGGTATATGCTGTCAATGTGAAGCTTTTTTTTTCCAATATACCCAGTGTCATACTGAGGAATGTCGCTTCTATAGTTAGTTTGCTAAATATAACTTATCATGAGTAGATGATGAATTTTTATCATTAGCATTTTTTGATTCAGCAAAGAGAAGCATATGTTTTATCTCCTTTAGTCTGTTAAAGTGTTCAGTTTTATATGGAATCCCTCTTCCATGGTAAGCTCTCCCTGAGAGTGATGGAAATGTATTTAATGCATTGTTTGTATCATTTGTCCTAATATTTAAAAGAAAAATGTAGAAGAGAATATGTTCATAATTGAGATTGGCTTACCCTTTTCCTTTGCAGTGGCGTTCCTGTCCAGTTTGGTAAAGACATCACATGGGCCTCATATAAGTTGGGTAGATTTTCTGCTCTAGACTCTTGGCCAGATACAAGAAAATACCTGTTTCATGGATGATTGTTAGAACTGGCCTATAAAATTGTTGGATTTAGTGCAGTTTGTGTGGATTTTTTTCCCTCAGGGCATGTAAGGTGGGTTGAATAGTGTATCCCAAAGTTCATGTCCAACCAGGACTTCAGAAGGTGTCCTTGTTTGGAAATAGGGTCTTTTGTGGTTGTATTTAATTAAGATAAGGTCATATAGTAAGTGTGGGTCCTAAATCCAATGTCCTTGATGTCCTTATAATGAATATCATTTTACAAGTATTAGTTTTATAAGACTTTTAGATAACCTACTGTATCCCAATTTGTTTTCATAAATGCTAAAATGAAATTGTATAGTATTCATAAAAATAAGGTCATTCACATAAACTTAAAAATATGTCTTTGCTTTTGCTTAAAATGTTACCTTAGTATAAGAACCCTGATTCTTTATGTTGATTAACATTTGAGACACATGGTTTAGACAAATTTAAAACAAACCAAAAAACTGTATTGATAAATCTGACGTGTTTGGTAGACAAGACCGTATAATATATGGAAGCTAGGTGAGAAAATGTTAAGACTGGTTAGTAGGGAAAAGGTTGTGAAACTGGACAAAAAAGCAAGCTATTTCTAAATAGATTTTTTTCCCCAAAGGTTATCATATCAGTACTTTAAATTTTGATATCTCTTATCCAGCTTCCTGAAACTATGGACTGCACTACTAAAGACACTTTTTTTAAAAAAAAGTAAAATGGATTAAAATTAAATTTCTCTTGTATTGAATGATGACATCTTTACTAGTGACTTAAATTATCACAATCATAAAATGAGCCAAAAATCTTTAAACATGTTGTAGACAAACACACAGTTAATTTCATTAATAGGTTTTGATTTATAAAGTTTAATCTAGAGCTAAAACAGTGGAAGATACCAGATGAAACATAATTTTTTTCTAGTTTTTTCAAATATTTTCTAAGAAGTTTTAATAGTTGGTTCAGTGGAAAACATCATGTAAAGTCGTTATTGTGTAAAGTTTTCCTTAACTCAAATTTTAGCCTTATCTTAGATCATATAGATGATCTTCTGTTAAAAGTTAGATTGGGAAAATCAATCCATTTCATATAAACCACCAAGCAGTCATTAAATTGAAACCTATCTATCTTTCATTTTATTTTGATGTCTTAAAGTGACATTTCTTTGAGCAATTTCTTCTCTTTTAGCAATTTTAGTTAATATTTCCCCCTTGACTACTTTTAGTTTCGGTCTTTGAAACTTTATCATTGTTAGTTTGCAGTTCTTCTTTCTGTCTTTATTTCAACTAAGTTTTAGAATCATTTTGGACTAATATTCCAAATAATGCTTGGAGAAAAAAAACATAACACTACAACAAAACAAAAATATATCTCAATAAAGATTTCTATGTTCTAGCAATACTATTCATCTTTTCCAAAACAACATCCTATAGAGAACTCATTCTCTTGAGGGAGCAATTCTAAAGAACTTCTGCAACTCACAAGTTCCAGTATTTTATTTTATAGCAAGAAAAATAAGGTTACAAAAAGTCCAAGTCAACTTGTATCAGCAAGTAAACTACTGTGATGTGCAAATGGCAAGGCAGACTTTCTCATCTAAAACTTTTTGTGTAATAATAAAGTAAAACCAGATCTAAGTACCTGAGTATTTTTATCTAAGTACAGAACCAATTGTAGCATTTTGAGGTTGTAAGAATCTTTTGCCTCTTTATTAAGTAAATATTACTTTTAAAGGAACAAGCTCAGCATTCTTTGTTTTATACTTTTTTAAATAATTTTAAACGAGATATTTGTTCCAAAGTTAGTATTTTCAACTATATATGGATATACATATAGAGGTTTATTATTATAATGGGAAGAGATCATAGAAATCATATAATTCACATCAGACATACATTACACATGAATATGAACACATACATTAATCAAGAAAAAGGCAATTGTTTAAAGTGTCACAGCTGTCTTTGGCTGTACATTCCTGTCTCATTATTGCTCTACTCATTTATCCCTCAAACTCTTGCCCTCTGTCATCCTCTGTGATATAATCCAATATATGTTATAATAAATTTGTTAGGAGTTCATAATTAAACAAGACAGTCTTCCATTCTCATGGAGCATACAACTTAGTGGAAAGGAAAACTATTACTGTTAAAAAAAATAAGTAATATATAGCACAATGATAAGTAAAATTTTAAAAAATTAAAACGTGGTGATGATTAGGGAGGGAGAGAGTTGAGGAACTTTAAAGAGCTGTTCAGGAAGGATTTTCTGAGAGCTGAGACATGAATGGGGACAGGATATGACCATGTAAAATGTGGGGTTAAAGAGAATGAGTGGAGCCAGGAAACTAAGGTGAGAACTGGTTTTCCTTGGTCAGGGGCCACAAAGGAACTAGTGTGGTGTATTCAGAATGAGGAAAGCAGATAGTGTTGAAAGGCAGATTTTGCATTGTAATAGGAGTTCTGGATGGTCTGAGGCAGAAAGGATGAGTTGGTATCAGCTTTTTTGCCTAATGAAAAAATGGACCATATCAGATCCAGAACGGTATCAAGGTGCAGTTTAACATATTCACGATCAGGTGGCTTTTGGAGTGACAGTTGTGGATATGAAGAGAAATGATCCAATTCAGGCCAAATTTTGGAAGTGTAAAAGAAAGAACTTTTTTTTTTTTTTTTTTTTTAAAGATTTTATTTATTTGACAGAGAGAGAGATAGCGAGAGCAGGAACACAAGCAGGGGGAGTGGGAGAGGGAGAAGCAGGCTTCCCGCCGAGCAGGGAGCCCGATGTGGGACTCGATCCCGGGACCCCGGGATCATGACCTGAGCCGAAGGCAGACGCTTAACGACTGAGCCACCCAGGCGCCCAAAAGAAAGAACTTTTTATAAGTTTAAATACACCAAGTTAGAAAACAAAGAGCCACAAATTCAACCCACTTCATAGACACCTGGGTAGCTTCACCTCCCTCAGTTTCTATAAAGTGCTATGAAGATAGAGCTACTGATATGCAACTCTACTGGGTAGCTGGTTTATCCAGTGTTTAGCTCTTGAGCAGCCGGACCTCCAAGCCCAGAATTCCCCCAATAAATTTGGTGGGTCATTAGAATGCTAACAAAACCACCATATTCACACATCTGTTATGAAAAATGTAGAGTAGCAATGGGATAGGAAGGCTTTAATGAAGAACAATGTGCATCATGCCCATGTGGTAAGAACCTTCTTTCTGCTTCTGTCTCATTAGTCCACTGGAGATAAGATAAAGGAATGAAATAAAAATGTTTTCTGCCTTGATGACTGTTCAAATGCATGGATTACCTGAGACGGGGACACTAGGAGGATTGTGATCTTTGTAGAAAGGGTTCTATAATGAATTTTATTTTTTAAAAATCATTTTAAAGCTCAAAATAACCGTATAGATTATCTAGTCAACTCACTCATGATGAAAGTAAGAAATATGACTCAGAAACATGAAATGATAACTTGTCCAAGGTTGTGTGACAAGTTATTGCAGCAGCTGAGACTAGGATGCAGAATAGCCATCAGTTCCGTTTCTTTCCACTGACAGAACAATGCATTTTAGTTTACCACTTATCTGCCAAGAAAATATATTAGTTAATAAGTGCTTAGAAGCTAACTTCCTGGAAAACATCATGGTATGCCTTTCTTGTGTACACTTATGTTTAATTCAAATCGCAAACTGCCCTTGGAATGTAAATGAGTGTGTTCTTTGCAGGTTAAGTGGTAACATTGTGACAAAGAATAATTTAAAATGTAAGCAGTTTATTAGTTATTATGCACAGTGTAGAACAGAGATACCATCTTGTGGGTATTAACATTTTATCTTTTCTCTAAGTGGAAAAATGCTTTGGCATTCTAGGGATCATATAGCACAATGAAACATACCTACGGTTTGGAGTCAATTAATTATACCTTGGCTCAGCCTCATCTTGGCTATGAAAATTCACACATGCATTCCACTCCACTGAGCCTCAGTTTCCTTTCTGTGAATTATGAATAGGATAAAAGAGTGTTATTATAAAAATTAAACAAGATAGCTCCTAAGAGACTATCTAGAGCATAATATGCATTCATTAAATGTTAGATTTAACCAATATTAGAATATAAGGTGGCATGCATTTTAATTCAAAAACAGTTGCTCCTTGAAGGAACCTTAAAATGCTCCCTGTATCTTTCCAGACATACCTACTCCTATAGCCTCTCTTACAGATATCATTACATACCTTTTCAGAAATGTGATTATTCACATTTGAATCACTGGGAAGAACTATAAAAATGTAAGAGATGCTAGAGAATACTTTTAATGATTGTTCAGCAGAAGTTTTCCTTGGGGAAAATTTAATCATTAAAATTCCCAGGCATTTTATTATCATCTCATGCAATTCCCTGAATAACTGTATCCCTTGTTAATCCACTAATTTATTCTGTGGCTGGTCCTTCTGACTAATGTCCCCAGTGTCTTTTAACTGAGTAGAAATACTGTCAATTATGGAGTTTCTTTTGACCTCTCAACATTTCTCTCCCCGCCCAGTGTTGATTATTAATATTGGGAGGGTATTTATTATGCAGAAAGCATTTTTATCTGAGTGGACCACTAGATAAAAATTAGTGTGGAAGTAACAGTTTCCCCTATCAAACCAATACTGTGTGTGGTTCCATGAAGAAGTAGTAGTTCTGGACAAATCTAGAATAATTATTTTAGTAACTGGGAGATCTAACTACAAATACAGAGCTTTCAGTTTTATGTCCCCCAAGTTCCTATAGAGTTGGCATGTGTAGTACTCAGGATTAAATATTGATAAGTAGGAACATCTGACAGATGTGTTTTATTTTCCAAAATACAAAGCCACTTCACACTGTATAATAATATAATGCGAATGCATATGGCATAATAGCATATATGTGTGAGTAATAATAAATTTAGTGAGTACATGGAGCTTACTTTATTCATCCATCTCTTCACTTATTAATTCATTTTACAAATATTTAAGGACACTTTTCACCCATCAGTTTCTTTCTAGACAGTGGGAATACAATGAAAGAAAGAAGAAAAGACATAGTTGCTGACCAAATCTATCATAGAATCTACTAAGGAACAGATATTAATCAAAGAGTCACACAAGTAAATATAAAATTAAAAGTTGTTTATAAAGTGCTAAATAGGCCCTAGATGTTACGAACTGCATTATGAAGACTCTGTAGTTAGTTCAGCAAAAGATCATCTAATGAAATAGTGGAGCTAAAATTGAAGACAGAATAGAAATTAACATGGCAAATGGAGGAATGAACGGGAGAGTCCTGGGCTGAGAGAAGAGTATACGCAAAAGGCCTGTGCAAGAGCGAACATGAAGTATACAAGAGAATAAAATGAGTGTAGTGTATCTGGGGCACCAAGATCAAGATGGAAATATGTTTATATGAGGTTAGACAGGTAGATAGGATCAGAATACCTAGTCTTGTTTTCTATTTTAATATATTTTGCTTTTCATCTAAGGGCAAAGGATACTAAGATATTTTAAGCAGAGGGCAATATAATCAGATCTGAATTTTGATGAGTGGACTCTACTTGTCGGAGGAAATAGCTTAGTTAGGCCAAGACTTGTATATACTGGGATCGACTGAAGTATCCCACTATGTAGGTGAAGTATTTCACACCAAAGATTATGATAGCTGGAAACTGCCAAATAGAAGAGGAAAAAAAAAGCTAATAGTGGATATTTAAGTAATAAAATGACCAAGAAATGTTGATAGCCTGGATAAGGGTGGAAGAGACACCCTAGGTTCTCAAGTTCAAATATTTATGACGATGCCATGCATTCAGACAGGGGGCCCTTCTAGGGTACAAAATCATGGACGGCGAGTTCATGAGTTTTATTTCAAACTTGTTAGTTTTAAGGTGAATTGAGACTTCAAAGGAAGGTGTCATAGAGAAATAGAGATACATAGGCATAAAGTTCAAATAACAGAATTGGGCTAGAATTTTGTTAAAGCAAAATAAGTCAGATAAAAAATCAGATAACAGTGACAACTGAATTCACTAACATAGTGTTGTTTATTGTGAAAAAACTGACATAAGGAGAAATAAGATTTGAAAGAACACAAAAAGGTTAAGAAAAAAAAAGGGTGGGGGGCATTAGGTAGAGGTAGTCAGTGACATAGAAAAGAGGGTGAACTCGAAGAAGCCAAGAAAGGTGGTTTCAAGGAGAGAGTGAATACAAACTGCTGTAGGATTCAATGTCCCCTAAGTCACTATTGATCTTAGCAAAATATATTTTGTAGGAGTTAAGAGGAGGCAGTCCCAATTTTAGTGAGGTAATTAGCGAGTGATAAAAAATAGGTATAGCAACTTCAACTCTGAAGAAGTTGGCTACATGGGTGAGTGTAGGGATATGTGATTGCTACCTAAGATATGGGATGGTTAAAATTACATCTGCATGTTTTATTCCCTATGGAAAATGAAAAATCTCGATCATCTAGTAAAATATAATAAAGAGAAGAATAAATACATTAATTTGATTTGAGAAATAGAGGTAGAAAAAAACCAGCAAGGTGCAGCTTTGCTATAAAAATGGGAGCATTGATGTTACGTGAAAAACAAAATGTTCAACAAGAAAGAGTTTTAGTAAATGCAGGTAAACAGGGAGAGCTCTTTCAGTAAAATAGTGAATATGGACATGACTGGATTTCATTAGGAAAATGATAAGGAATAGACATGGGATTTTTTTTTTTTTTTTTTGCTTTCATCAGGTTTACAAGTTAGTGAGTTACATTTACAGTTACAGTTACAGTTTCAACCTGAAAAAGGGGAGGGGGGAGAACTTGGAAGTCTACTCCACGTAGCCAGGTTACTTTGTATTTTTCCTAATGTCAGCAAGGGAGGCACCTCCAGGTCATTTTCCCCATAAATATTTGAAGACAATTCAATTGACTCACTCTCCTTTTTCAAGCCCAAATTATCTCCTCCTGGAGAGAAAAAGTTTTACTCAATGGGTAGTATTTTAAATTGTGATAAGTCTCACTTTTGAAAGAAACACAATTCTGACCTTTACAATTGTAAAAACTTCCAGATTCTCCGGAAGGCAAAGGTTCAGAAGTATGAGTCTATTACTTCTTACTTGATATAGTATAAAACTTTCAAAGCATCACGATGTAATTTCAGTCTATGAAGTAACTCTATTTTTTTCTTTAATTTTCTACTTCTTCATCTTCATATTTTTCTCATTCTAAATTTTCCTAATCTCATTTCCCCTCTGCTCTAACCTGCTTTCTAAAATCATCTTGTAATTTACACAATATTGGTAAAGTTTTAGGAACTATTTTTATTAGTTACTGATTATTATCCAAACTAATTACTGTTGTAAAAGTAATGCATGATTAAGCTGAGTTAAAAAATCAGGTACAGTACAAGATTATGAGTTGAATATTAAAAAGACTACTTCTCTTCAAATCCCCCTAAGGTGATGAGATGTAACAAGGTGCTCATTTTACTACTTATGTTCTAGGAGAGTACAATCTACACACAAAAAACCATATACATACACATACACATTCACATACATATATATATTTATACATAAATAATAAATACATTTTACATAAAGTGTTCAATTTACAGGCTTACAATTCACAAACAGTACTGTAGTGGATATTTTACTGAATGTTTTACTAAAGTATTACAGATATTCTATTATATTTTATCCTAATAACCTTCCTTGCTTTTAAGGCTTCTCTGCCTGATATTAACATAGCTACTGCTACTTTCTTTTGATTATCAAGAGCATGGTATATCTTCCTTCATGTATTTACTTTTGATCTATATGTGTCTATATTTAAAGTAGGTTTCTTGTAGACAACATAGAATTGGGTCTTATTTTTTGGTTCACTTTGACAATCACTTTTAATTGATATATTTAGACCCTTGACACCAAAAGTGATTATTGATAGTTGGATTAATAACCATTTGGTTACTGTTTTCTATTTGTTGCCATATTCTTTCTTCCTAGTTTTGTCTTTCACTTTTTTCTATATTTTGTGCTTTAAATTGAGCATTTTTATATGATTCTTTATTCTTTCCTTTTTTGCAGTATCAGTTACAAATTTTTAAAAACTTTTTTTAGTGGTTCCCATAGAGTTTCCAATATACATTTGCAGCTAATCCAATTGCACTTGAAAATAACATTATACCACTTCACAAGTAGTATGAGTACCTTATAAAACAAAAAATTATAATTCCTTCCTCCCATCCCTTGAATTACTGCTGTGATTCATTTCATTTATAAATAAGCATATTTATATATGCAAATATAAACACACATAATCAAATATTTTGTTGGTATTATTATTTTTAATAATTTAAAATACCATATACATGCTTTAAAATCTCAAATATGTATCTTCAACCCAGACTTCTCTTGAGAACTAGATGTTATTATTATTTTGAACAAACTGTGATCTGTTAGATCAGTTCAGAATAAGAATAAGAAAATTAAAAGTTTTTATTTTACCTTTACTTATTTTTTGATGCTGTTACTTTCTTTATGTAGATCTTAGTTTCTAATTATTATTTCCTTCTCTCTAAAGAACTTCTAACATTTTTTGTAAGGCAGGTTTACTGGCAAAATTTTCCTCATTTTTTGTTTGTCTAATAAAGTATTTTTCTTTCACTTTTGAAGGACAGTTTTACAAATTCCGTAATCCTAGGTTGGAGTTCTTTTTTTTTCAACACATTAAACGTTTCACTCCACTCTCTTTTTTCTTGTATGGTTTTGGGGAGAAGAAGATACAATTTCTTGTTCCTCTGTAAGGAAGGTGTTTTTTTTTCCCCTCTCTAGTTTCCTTTAGGATTTTTTTTTATCTTTGATTATTTTATACTTTGAAAATGATATACCTGGGTGTAGTTTGTTTTTTTCTTCGTTTGTTTTTGGATTTATCCTGTTTGGTGTTCTCTGAGCTTCGTGGGTCTGTGGTTTGGAGTCTGACATTAATTTGGAGACATTCTCAGTCACTGTTGTTTTGTTTTTTTGTTTTTTTCTCAAAATATTTCTTCTATTCCTTTCTCTCTTTTTTCTGTTTCTGTTTCTGGTATTCCCATTATGCATAATTATATTTGTTGTTGTCCCACAGTCCCTGGATACTCTCTTCTGTTTTTAGTTTTCATTCTGTTCTTTTTGCTTTTTGGTTTTTAAGGATTCTATTGATGTGTTCTCCAAGCCAGATGTTCTTTCCACAGCTGTGTTCAGTCTACTTAAAAAACTATCAAAGGCATTCTTTATTTCTGTTATAATATTTTTGATCTCTAGTATTTCTTTGTGGTTCTTTTTTGGGGGGGATTTCCATCTCTCTGCTTATATTGTCCATCTGTTCTTTCAGTGCTGTCCATTATAGCCCTTAGCACATAAATTGTAGCTGTTTTAAACAGCCAGTCTAATAATCTAACATCCTTGCTATGTTTGGTTCTGATGTTTGCTCTGTTTGTTCAAATTGTATTTTTCACCTCTTAGTGATATTTATATTTTTTTCTTGATAACCAGACATTATGTATCACATAAAATAAACTGCTGTAAAGAAGGCTTTGGGAATGTTGTGATGCATGTTGGGAGGGGAAGCATTCTATAGTCCTATGATTAGGTCTCACATTTTTAGGGAGCTTATGCCTCCGACTGTGAACCTCACAAGTGTTCTTAATTTTTCTCCCCCCTTAGGTTAGACAGGTTGGCTAGTATGGGTTGAAGTTGGGTAGTTCCCTTTTATGTGGAAGGCTAGAGGTGACTGGGTTGATCATTTCCTTTCTCCCAAGATAAATTAGGCTCTGATAATACCCCAGCAAGTTAGGCTTCTGTTTAACTAGTTTCCCTTGAGAGCAGTTTTGTGTAACAAGAACAGAGTGCTCTGGCATACTTCAGAATGGTTAGTAATCAAGAGGGGACATCTCTCTGAATTTTCTCTGGCAATCTGGTTGAGCTCAGGGAAATTAATCTCAGAAAAATATGTGGCTACCTATGACTGGATCCCCCTGGAGTTTTTAACTCTCAGACTTGTCCACCCTGAGACTTTAGCAAGTCGTCAATTACTGTTAAGGTTTTCCTACTCTGTCACTGCTAAACATGAGTTTATACCAACGTCTGCATAATTCATTACCCACCAGCTGGATCACTCTAGCATCTCCCCTTGCTTATCTGTAAATTCCCACCATAACAGAGAGAAACCTAGCTCCTCATTATTCACCAGCCATTTAGTTAATTGTTCAGTTTCAGCATACATGTATAGCAGTAGCAGAAATGTTAACCCATATACTCCATGGGAAGCAATTTTATCAACTACAGTGTCATATTGATGGGCAGTTTCTTTTGTCTTTAGTCCTAAAGACTGCATTCATTTCCAAAGTTAGTTACATCAGCACCCTTTTCTTTTTTCATGTTTGTCGTACAGGTAGATTGGCTTGTCAGAGTCTGTTTTTCCTCCTATCTTTCAAGTTCCTAAATGATTTTTTAAAGAAAATTCATGTACATTAAGGTTCCCTCTTTGTGCTGTGTTTGACATATCCATAATGTCATATATGCACCATTACATAGTAGTTCACCACCATCAAAATCCTCTAAGCTTCCTCTGTTGAGACCTTCTTTTTTAACCCCCAAACCACTGCCAACCACGGAACTTTTTACTCTCACTAACTTTGCCTTTTCCAGATGACATTTAATTTCCAACATACAGCCTTTTAACATTGGCTTATTTTATTTAGAGGAAGACAGAATTTGTCCATGTCTTTCTATGGCTTGAGAGCTTATTTCCTTTTATCACTGAAAATATTCTATATATGCTCTATTTTATTTATTCATCAACATATTGAAGGACATCTTGGTTGGGTTGAATGAATCTGCTAGAAACATTTATGTGCAATGTTTTTGTGCAAATAAATTTACAGTTCACTTGGATAAATACCTAGGAGCATAACTGCTGGATTGCATTGTAAAACTGTTTTCCTAAGAAACTGCCAAATTGTCTTCTAACGTGGCTAAAAATTTTGCAGTTTTGCATTCTCACAGCAGTGAAAGAGTGTTCATGCCATTCATTATCCTTGCCAGCATTTGGTAATGTCAGATTTATTTATTTTTCTTTTTAGTATTACGGATATTCTAATAGATATGCAGCAGCATCGTGTTATTTTATTTTGCAATTCCCTAATGATAAATTATTTTGAGTATGTTTTTATCTGTATATTTTCTTTGGTGAGGTCTCTGTTCAGATCTTTTGCCCATTTTTCAAAAAATTAGTGTTTTATTTTCTTACTCTGATTTAAAAAGTCCTTACATGTTTTGGATACAAGTAATTTATCAGATTTTTTTTTTTCAAAATTTCCCCTATCTGTGGTTTGCTTTTTATTCTCTTAATAGTGTTTTTCACATAGTAAAAGAGTCCAACTTTTCATTTTTTGTTTTTTAAATAAATCATGATTTTGATGTTGTATCTAAGAACTCATTGGCAAACCTAAGAGCAACTAGGTTTTCTCCTATGTTTAGTTCTAGAAGTTTGGTTAATTTTGAATTTTACATTTAGGTCTCTGAACCGTTTTGAGTTAATTTTTGTGAGGTTTGTAAATTTTTTGTCAAGATTTTGTATTTGCATGTCCAGTTTTTTCCAGCACAATTTGATGAATAGACTATTTTTTCTCCATTGAATTGTGTTTGTGACTTACCCCAAAATTGGTAGACTATAGTTGTATGAATTTATTTCTAGGTTCTCTGTTATTTTCCATTCATCTAGCTGTCTATTTTTTTATGCCAACACTTCATTATTGTTTTGTAGTAAATCTTGAGATCAGATAGTGTCAGTCCTCCAATTTTGTTGTTCTTTTTCATTGTTACGGTGACTATATTGTGTCTTTTGCCTTTCCATATAAGCTTTCTATCATGTTTATAAATACATTTCCATCATGAACCTCAAAACACTTTGAGACTCTACTTATCACCTAGTTCCAGATTACTTCAAAATTTCCAAATATTTGTTACAGCAGCTCCTCACTCTCATTACTGAAATCTGCATGAGTATTCTAGATCTGCCATTAACAAAACACCACGATCTGAGTGATGTTAAACAGAAACTTATTCTTTCATGGTTTAGGAAGCTCGAGGTCTAAAATAAAAGTTGCCGGAAGGGCCATTCTCTCTCTGAAGGTTGTAGAGGAGTATCCTTCCCTACCTTTTTCTATCATCCTGTTGTTACGAGAAACCATCCTGGTGTTCCTTGACTTGCAGGTGCGTCACTCCAGTATCTGCCTCCAGTCACATGACATTATCTCCATGTGTGTCTGTGTTCACATTTTCCTCTTCTTATAAAGATACCAGTCATTGGATTGGGGCCCCCCCACTGTAATCCAGTATGACCTCATATTAACTTGATTACACCTGTAAAGACTCTATTTACAAATGAGGTCATACTCAGGTGCCCGAGTTAGAAATCAACATATCTTTTTGGGGATACAGTTCAACTTATGACATTGTGTAATAGGAACTGATGTAAACAATCTCTCATGTGAGATTTTATGTCAATATGGTTAACCTTGGGCTGTTTTTAAGATTTACTGTAGCTTTAAGTAGAAGGGACTCACAATTTTCAGGTGTATCTTGTTTTCCCTAAGCCCTCTCTTTTTTCCTTCTATTTAAAGGGTATTTATTTTTTTTAATTTATAATTTAAATTCAGTTAGTTAACATACAGTATAATATTAGTTTCAGGTGTACAACATATATCTATATATATCTATATCTATATATCTATATCTATATCTATCTATATATATATATATAAGTCCTCTCAAATAGAGGCTGAGCCTTGTGGCTCTTTGGGCTGTAAGCCTCTGTTAGTATGTGAGCTCTGGGATGCAGTGGTAAGGAGTAGGACAGAGAAACCTGTCTATAATACTATAATTAAGTTTCAGGGTTTTAGTGAGCCTGTGTTTCTGGACTGCAACCTTTACAAATGTTTCTTCATTCTTTCCCTTCCTATAGGTGAGAAAGGAAGGCTAGAAGGAGCTGGAGTGAAGGAAATACCCTTCCACCAAGTGAAATAAGGCTCTTGAAAAGTCTTTTTTACTGCAAGTAGGAATTTGTTAAGGAGCACACTCTCGGCATATTTCAAAATGGTCACTTTCCTCTCTTCGCCAGAGGTATGAGGTGATTTTTCTTTTTCTTTTTTTTTATATATCTTTATTTTTGAGAAACTAGTGGAATTCTTAGAAGTAAACCCCACAAAAATACGGGGTTCTCCTAAAACCGAAAACTCCATGAGGTTTACATACACTCCCACTCTGTTTCACACATCCGCTAGCAATTTGTCAAAATTACCGTTTTTGTGTTCCTGCCAGTTTATGGCTCCAGCAACTTCTGCTGCAGGTAAGCTTTTTCTGTGATTTTTCTGTATTTGCCAGGCTTTCCAGATTTCAGTGTCAGTTTGGTCTGTGATCTCTTTTCTCCGATGGGTCCAAGAAAATTTATTGAAGAATGTTTTAGAATTTTTCTTGTTGTAAGGATGGGATTGAAAACTTCCAAGCTTTTTCATGTCAGGGTTGAAGCTAGAATCCTGTTGCTTTCAATTTTTGAAAGATAGTTTCGTCATTTATAAGATTCTTGTTTGGTTCTTTAAGCGCTGTGATTATGTCTTTGCACTGTCTTCTGAACTCCATTGTTTCCACTGAGCAGTCACACATTTGGGTTTCTTTTGTATTTTATGAGTAACTTTACTCTGGCTTTTTTCAAAATTTTGTTGTCTTTGGGTCTCAGCATTTTTACTATTAATGTATCTGGGTGATATGTTGACTTAATATTTTTCTGCTTCTCGCATTGTTACATTGATTGAGTTTTAAATATTATTCTACATAGACATTTCTGTTATGAAAATAACTTAGCTTTGGTTTATCTTTTTACGTATTGTTGGATTTGATTTTCAAATCAGAATTTAAAAAAAGGTTGTTTTTTTTTTTTTGAGAACATCTAAAAAGTATTAATGTTATAGGCAGAGGGAAGCATATCTCTACTTTTTTTTTACCCTTGTGCATCTATGTTCAGGAAATAACATTCCCTTCCTGTATTGTCCTCATTAGATTTTGTACTGAGGTTGGTTAGTCTGAACTCATAAAAATATTAGGAAGTGTTTTCACTATTCCTATTAAGAATTAATGTAAATTTGTTATTCATTAAATGTTTCAAATATTTTGCCAATGAAGCTATAAGTTTGTGAAGGTTATTTTGGGGATGGGATGATTATTAATAATAGATTAATATACTTAATATGAATCAGACCAAATCTATAGCCTTATTCATTCAGTCTTATTAAATTGTGCTTTGACAATTTTTTTACTTAAATCCAATTTTTATATGTATTGGGGTAAAGCTGTTCTTAAATCAAGTTATTTTCTTTTTAATGCCTCTGTGTTCTCTAGAATATAACATTTTATCCCTCTATGTGATATGGTATTTTCTTACTTATTTCTTTATTAATCTTACTGTGGTATTATCATTAAAAAATTTTTCCTTTGTTGATTTTCTCCATTGTAATGATACCAGTCCATTGATTTTCTGTTACCTTTATTATTTAGTTCCTAATAGTTTCTTTTAGTTTGATTTGGTTTTCCCCTAAATTCTTGATATGAAGAATATATCGCATAATTTCTGACATCACTTTTCTTGTATAGAGATTTAACTATAAACTTCCCTCTGAGTTTTTAGGCTCAGATACATGTTTTGAAATCTTCTACTCTATTACCATTGTCTTTTTTTCTTGTTTATTTTGTGGATTTTCTTGATTCATATATTATTTAGAATTCTATGTTTTTAGTTACAAGTGTTGTGGAAGGGGTAGTTTCAGACTTGGCTCTTTCTGAAATAATGGCTAGAACTCTACAGGTCACAGAACCAGTGTGAGTGTTTTGCCTGCTGCTATTTCTATCTCAATTAGGCAGTTCAGTGCGAGAAATAACCAACAGCTATATGTATAAAATCAGGTTGTTTTGCACTTGAGCTGGAATGTCATTATTTCTCCTAGCCTAATTATAGCTAGATTCCATTCAGATGCCACTGCTTCCACATATATTCATGTTCCATGTTGTCTCTCATGAGAAAATACCAATAATTGCAATACTCCTATAGTCCGAAGGTTTTATCACCTCACATACTAGCATCAGTAGAGTCCTTATCACCACTTTAAGAGAGATAGAGGTCATATTCTAAAATCCCATTCTGAAGATCTTTCTAGGGCCACCCCTGGTACCAATTGCATTAGTTTTGGTTTCTCCAAGAAAGTAGAGCTTGACGTAAGACTTGAGTGCATATATTTTAATGTGAAAAATTATCTGAGGAAGAAGACACTTGGGGAAGAGTAAAATAGAAAAGGAAAACTAATACAGAATTATTATTGACGTCATTACTTCTTTGGTTAGCTGGGGCATGATTCTGCTGAGATCATTTGAGGAGTTTTATGAGAACACCTAAAAAGGTTGGGTTTTTTTTTTTTTTTTTTTTGAGAACATCTAAAAAGTATTAATGTTACAGGCAGAGGGAAGCATAGCTCTACTGGTTCATTGTCCTCCTTGGTCAAGGGTCCTAGCATGGAGTACAATTTCCACATGATGTTGGGTTTTTAAATGTTCAAGGACCCAGGGTGTTGCTGTAAGATTCAGACACCACAATGTTACAGAAGGTGTGGGATAGAAATATAGAACGACATGGTGGCATTGAAGCAGGGTGCTGCCAATGCTTACCAGCAGTGCTGGTTACCAAAGTATGGTTAAACTCAAGTATGGGCTAAGAGAATTTGAGGTGATATACAAGATGGGTCTGATAAAGTGTAGTGTATTCTAACTCTTAAAGTTGTGAATCTCGAAAGAATGTTTCAAAAATAGAAAAAAGAGGCAAGTGTGCTAAGCAGATAAACTCTCTAGTTTATATATAATATTAATACATTTTTTAGAAAGAAATACTAAAATGTAATGGTTATGATCACCTTTTGTGTCATTATCACTAGGCTATAGTGTCTCATTTTTCAAACAAACACAAATCTGTGTTTGATTGTATAATGTGTTACGGTAGTTTGTAGATGTGATTAAACCATATTTAGCTCACTTAAAGGGGCACTTATCCTGATAATGTGGACCTGCATCTAGCAGTTGAGAGGCCTTATTAGCAGAGCTGAGACTTCTCTGAAGAAGAACAAATTCTTCCTCTTGATAGCAGCTTTAATTCATACCTGAGAATTCTAGCTAGCCTTTCCATATGCTTTGCCCTAGGGATTTCAGACTTGTGTAGCTAGACCACACAGTTGTGTTAGTCAGGCATTTATAGTATTTTTTGTAATGTATATCTCCTGCTGGTTCTCTTTCTCTGATTGAACACTTTCTGATACTGATTTTGTTACCAAAAGTGGTTCTAGAGAAAAGAATTTTAAGAGTGTGATTTCTGAATTGGTTCTGTATCTTCTAAAATTTGTTCTCTAGTCAGATTAGATATAAAGCCACTAAAGACTATTTTCAGGAGTAAAGAGAGCACTGGTATTTCATGACATGATATGGAAATGTTCATGAGAAAAATATTTTCATTGTATATTCTTTTTTATTTTTTTTTTAAGATTTTATTTATTTATTTGAGAGAGAATGAGAGACAGAGAGCATGAGAGGGAGGAGGGTCAGAGGGAGAAGCAGACTCCCTGCCGAGCAGGGAGCCCGATGCGGGACTCGATCCCAGGACTCCAGGATCATGACCTGAGCCGAAGGCAGTCGCTTAACCAACTGAGCCACCCAGGCGCCCTTTTCATTGTATATTCTTAATAAAATATCTATAGTTGAGGTTCTGTTGACTAAGTATATCACACATAGAACATTTTAGTCAAACTAAAGACTATGATGGGGTTGGCTCATAACTGAGCTGGAAAAACTGAAGAAAGAAAGAGGCAGTCTCATGGCTTCAAATGACCAGTTTAACGTGACCTGCAGTGTTCTATGTCCGTGTCCAAATAAACCCTATGTCCTGGAGCCTCAGGGCCAAGCTTTCTGAAAGTCAAATTCTGTGAGCAGTTAAATTACAACACAAATTGAGTTTCCTACTTAGTGAAACTTCTGTTAAAATTAGGGCATTTATGGGCAGGGGGAGGAAATGGCGTTCTGAAATGGAATGGGAGCATGTGGATAGATCTTGATGAATCTAGGGACATTGACACCTAGATTCTACTGAATCTTCTTTGCCTGTAGAAATAGCTCTTCCACCCCTGGTTATGGAGTTTGGCACTTCTTTGCCCAA
This sequence comes from Phoca vitulina, assembly GCF_004348235.1. Classification (NCBI taxonomy): domain Eukaryota; kingdom Metazoa; phylum Chordata; class Mammalia; order Carnivora; family Phocidae; genus Phoca; species Phoca vitulina. The sequence continues at coordinate 20,670,690 of NW_022589720.1, forward strand.
AGAAGTGGTCTCCACTGAGTTAGTTGCCATACATGGAACTGCTAGTCCTCATTAAGACCTACCCCCATCACCCTTCTTATTTCCAGACCTAATGCCACAAAGGGTAAGAAACAAAGTGTGACCTACAGAGAGTTCTGCTATACACCAAAAAAAATTACATGTTTTTTTTTTCCGATTTATCCTAACAGAAATCTGAGGAATATGTATAGAAAATTGTCATAAGGATGTAGGATCATGGTAGAAGGAATATAAATTTGGATCAAGACAAACTTGTTGATTTGTGCCCACTAAACTGATTCCAGATTCAATGTTTTAGATTAAAGATTTAGAAAAAGCTGTAATAGTTTGCAGGGTTTGCTGAAGTGTGAACCCAAAATAAATAAGTTGAAATATCAGAAATTTCCTAGTCTATAGAGAAAAACGTCAAAGCTCAGGGAAGTTGGAATATTAGAGTGGATTTAGCTTATAAGAATTGTTCACCCACTCTAGTGAGATCCAGAGGACACACATTTCACCAGAACTGTGAGGGAAGCCCCACCATCCTTGAGGAGCTCTATGCTGTCATCTTTTCTGTATGTCAGAAGTTACAGTGGGAATTGCTGCCCCTGAAATGGAATCCCTAAATTCACTGGGGGTAATTGGATTCTGGGATGAAAAGGCAAACTGGTGGCATTTAATCACCAAAGACAAGGAGGGTGTGGTTACCGTAATGGACAGTTGGGTCAAAGCAGTTTACTAGTTGATCATAGCATCCTTAGAAAAGAAATAGGACAGTTCATTAAATATTTATTTGATCTGTATAAGCAAAAGAGTTCAGGATAGAATGAGCAGAATTCTAACTTTATCTAAACAGTCATGGCTCTTACATCAATTCTCAAACTGGAGGCAGTTAACTGGTATAGAACCCTTTGAAGGAAAGGGAATCTGGGTCCACCTGAAAAAGGACCCTGCTAAACTGTCAATTTGTATTGCTAATCTATCTCTCTTAGATTTTTCCAAAGGCACTATAGAAAGTTATTACTGTGATGTGCATTAGGGGAAGAGAAATAATCATACTTTTCTGAAATTACTAGACGCTGACTCTGAACTGGTAATAATTCCTGGAAATCTCCACATTGGTTCCCTGACCTGTGGACTGTGGACTCTTATGTTACAAAAGACCAAATAGAAGGCACTAGAACTGCCTCTCCTGACAGAAATAGTAAACCAAAGGCAGTGTCACATTCCTGGAGTGATTGCAGAGGTTAGTGCCACCACTAAGAACTTGAAAGTTGCAGGAGTTGGGACTCCCTCCTCATCTCATTTAATTTGCTAGTGAAGAAAATAGATGTGAACAATGACCATAGTCCTAAAATTAATTGGTTGGTGACTCCATTTGCAACTGCTATTTCAGATGAAGTTAATATTGCTTTATCACATCAACAGATATCCTGGTACTGGGTATGTAGCTATAATCAGTCAAATGTTTTTGTTGGTGTACCTCAGGGGAATTTCTAGTGGTCCAGTGGTATGGGGCATGCCAAGATATCATTTCTAAGGTAAAGAATAAATGGCCACATCTGGCTTCTTCTATATCTGAAAAAGTGGCACAATGTCTAGTGGACATCTTTGAATTTCAGAAGCAACGTATTTCTCATTTGGGTGTTAATGTGGTCCAAGAAGCCCCAAAGCTTCTACTTTAAAAGATTGATTGATTGATTTAAAAGAGAGAGAGCGAGCGAGAGAGAGGGAGCATGAGTAGGGAGGAGGGGTGGAGGGAGAGGGAGAAGCAGACTCTCCACTGAGCAGGCAGCCTGATGCAGGACTTGATCCCAGGACCCTGGGATCACAACCTGAGCCAAGGCAGACGCTTAACCAACAGAACCACCCAGGCACCCAGCCAAAGCTTCTACTTTTAAGTAGGACTCAAGAGAAGGCTGCACAACAGGTTTAGAGGTGCGATGCTTTTCCACTTAAGTTGCGTGATCTAGCAGATCCAATGATACTTGAACTACCAGTGGGAGAGTCATACTGTTTGCAGCCCTAGGAAGGACGCTGTAGGTGAATCACGGTTCTGACTCTTAGGATCAACCTCTACTAACCTATATGGATAACTACTCTTCTTTTGAGAAACAGCTTGGGCTTGCTGCTGGAACTTAGTAGGGACTGAAGTCTTAGCTATGGGCCAGCACTCACCAAACAACCTGAGCTGCTCATTATCAACTGGGTGTCATTTGACCCACCAAGTCATAATGCTGAGTGTTCCCAGCAGCACTCCATTATCAAATAAAAGTGGTATATGTGAGATCAACCTCATGCTTTCAGGGTCACCTTAAGAATAAGACAGGGACACAAATTTCCATGGCCCTCACTCCTATATTACTTTCTCTCTCCTTATCTGTGTGTATGAACTCATGGGGAGTCCCTTACAACTAGTTGATGGCAAAAGGGAAACCTCTGGCCTGGCTTATAAATATTTCCACACAACATACAGGCACCACCTGATATAACACAACTAGAGCACGATAAGCCCTTTCTAGGATAGCTCTGAAGGACAGTGATAAAAACCTGTCCGTTGGGGCCCTGGTGGCTCAGTCGGTTAAGCGTCTGCCTTTGGCTCAGGTCATAATCCCTGGGTTTGAGCCCTGCATCGGGCTCCCTGCTCTGCGGGAAGCCTGCTTCTTCCTCCTCCCTGCTCATGCTCTCTCTCGCTCTCTCTCTCTCTCTCTCTCTCAAATAAATAAAATCTAAACAAACAAACAAAAACCAAACCAAACAAACAAACAAAAAAACCTCTTAGTAGGCAAAACTTCATATGGTAAAGCTGGCTGTTCATTTATCCTGCAAGGATAAGTGGCTAGAGTAGTAGTGTATATGGGCGGTGACCAGTAGTTTGGCTGGATGGCCAGGGACTGGGAAGACCCATCAGTGGGATATTGGTGTCAAGTAGATCTGGGGAAGGTGTATTTGGATAGCTCTTTCTGAATAGGAAACAATGTGAAGATAAGTGTGTACCATCTGAATCGTCACCAAAGTGTGACCTTAGCAAGGGAAAATTTTAGTGAGTGTTTAAGATGACTCATTCTGAACAAGTCCAGTCATGCTCTAGCCACTGCTGAATGACTACCAGCAGCAAAGAACAACATTAAGTCTCCAATATGACCCTCATTCCCAGGGGTGGTCAGCCAGCTACCTGGTGGCTAGTTAATTACATTGGACTGTTTTTATCATAGAAGGGGTAGCTCTTTGTAGTTTTGGGAATAGTTACTCTGGATATGTGTTTTCCTTCCCTGAATGTAAAATTTCTGCCGACACACATTTGTAGATTTATACAATGCCTAATCTACCTTCATGGTATTCCACACAGCATTTCTCATGGTCAAATAAGTCATTTTGCAGCAAATGAAGTATGACAGTGGGCTCATGCTAATGGAATTCATTGGTCTTATCATGTTTCCCATGATTCTGAAGCACTTGTCTAGATAGAAGGGTGGAATGGCCCTTTGGTGACTCAGTCACAGCACCAACTGGCGGCACTCCCTTGTGAGATTTCCAGGAGGCTGTATGTGCTCCCAGTTAGTCTCCAGATCTATCTAGTATCCAGTATCTAGTTATTCCCATTGCCAAGAATTGCAGGTCCAGGAAGCAGTGTGTGGAATCTTATTAGTGATCCACTAGTAAAATATTTACTTCTCATTCCCACATTAGGCTCTGTTGGTGTAGAAGTGTGTCAGAAGGAGAAATGTTTCTATCATGAGAGATAGTAATGATTCCATTAAAGTTGAAGTTTATTTGTCATTTGGCCATTTTGGGTTCCTCATGCCTCTAAATCAACAGTCAAAAGAAGTTATTGTACTGAATAGGATGACTTTTTTCATGATTATCAAAGGGAAATTGTGTTATTACTATAAAACAGAGATGAGGAAAGGTATACCTGGAGTATAGAAAAGTCCTTACATCCTGGGATTAAAGTCAATGAAAAACTTCAGCAATCTAATTGATGCATGACTGCTAATGATCCATACTTTTGGGGTTAAGGTTTAGTTTACCACCACCACCATCCCTCCCTGCCACCAAGGCAATGATCCAAAACCAACTAAAATGTTTGCTGAGGGCAAAGAGAATATGAAATGGTAGTGAAAGAAGTTAGTTATAAATACCAGCTAAAACCACATGACCAGTTGCTGAAATGAGGACTGTAATAGTTATTTGTTCTTAGTTTTGTTATAATGTTTTATATTAATAAAATATTTTTATTTTCTTTTATTATCATCCAACATAAGATATATTAATGATTTAATTTTGTTGTAATATTTAAGTTATAGGATGTCAAAAGAGCAGGGTAAACATAGCCAAAGACTTTGCATCCTTTTCTGAGGAAAGATCATTTTTTTTAGTTGTACGTAGGATAGTTTGTATCTTATTAAGTGCAAACATCATATTGTTGGTATCCTTATTTGGAGATTAATTATGGATCGAGGAGATGAGTATGAATGCCAATTTGAGAAGAGGTAGACTGCGATGCCCAATTTTATGTGTCAGCTTGGCAAGGCCAAAGTCCCCAGTTCTTTAATCAAAGACTAATCTAGGTGGTGCTGTGAAGGTATTTCATAAAGGTGGATAAAGTCTAAGTGAATTAACTTTAAGTTATATTATTTTAGATAATATGGAGAGGTCTGATTTCAGCATTGAAAGGCTTTAAGAATTGAACTAAGGCTTCCGTGAAAAAGAAAAAATTGTGCTCGTGGACTGCAGCTTTACCTGATACATTGCATTCCCTACAAATTTCTGACATGCGTAGCCAGCCCCAATGTTCACATATGACAATCCTTTGCAATAAATCTTAGTATATATTTCCTAATGGTTATGTTCCCCTGGTTGATCCCTGAATGATCTATATTTTGGTACCAGGACTGATACAGTATTGAAGTAATATGCAGAAGGAAAGTAATCAACTTTATTCTGTCTTAGCACACAGACTGATTAAAAACACAAACTGACAATTTTAGAGCATGATTTCCCTTCACACACTGAAATTTAAAACAACACATTGAAGTGGCTTCCTTAAAGATATTGCACAGAACATGATCTAAGCAAAAGGAGTAGAAAATGAAATATATTTGATTCTTTTTAATGTATTTACTCTCATTAAAAGATTTAAGCTGATATTTCTGGTTTCAAAGCAAGTTTTCCCTTTGGTGTTCAGGTATGTATTAATCCCTTAAACAAATTAGCAAGATCTGTATAAATTTTTGCCTGTATTTTCTAATAGACTCCATTTTAAAGAAAGTTTGACCTATTTGCACATTAAAATTTAAATGATTTAAAATTCATGGAAGAAATTTAGAAGCAGGCTTTTATCATGTTAGATATGTTGGAACTGATGGGAACTATTTATAATAGTTTAATAAATTGTTATGCATTCATGTCACTGTCTTTAGTTATATTTGGTTATAGAATTGATAATGATAATGAACAATAATCTCTGGTAGGAAAATTTTTAAATGTTTAATTATATGCTATGCTATTTAATATTAAAATAATCTCCTCCTCTCAAGTAAAAGAAGAAATCTGTCAATGTTCTTTTGTATAATAAATTCAGTGATTAAATATTTAATACAAATATACATATATTCAGTATGACTTTGCTTCTAAAATGAGCTCTTTATCTTTTCTGCTAAAAAAATGTTGGAAGATAGACTAATTTCATTGATTACTAAGGAAACATTGTAAAAGGGTATATATGGGAAATATTTAGTTTATAACTCGTTTATCACCATATATAGATGACATTTTCTGTATCCATCTTGTAGTTCATATTAAGATTCATCTTTTTGCAGTATAATGTGAACCACACTTTCCTTTGATTCACACAATAAAAAAGAAACAAAGGGTGAACATTCTCTTTTGCAATGATCTATACTAATGGTTTACAGATTCTTTTTAGTCTACTGTTTTGTACTGTATTCTCACATAAATCTCAAGTGCCAACTACATTTTGATTCTATTAGTTTGGTCCCAAATTTGCCTAGATAAACTTTTTTTTTTTTTTTTTTTTTTACAATGCATTTCATTAGAAAGTTGACACATTGACTTTCTAGAAATGAAATGGCTCTTGACCATGGAGTTTAGAATCTTTAATATTCAATCTAGTGTCATCTTATCATACTCAGACTTCTAGATATGTTATTGAAGGACCCAGTTGCAAAGGTAAAACTTAAAAAAAATATTTTATCTCTTAATTGAAGCTATCAAATGAAACAAGTAGCTTTTCTGTAATGTACTGCTATGTTTCTTCAATATACATATTAATGTATAAAATGTATTAAATACAATTAACTTTTCATGGAGATTGCTTTTTAAAACATTTTTTATGACTCTAGGAATTTAAATTTATATTTTTACATCAATATGGAGGAAAATTATCTTAATTTTTGAATGATACAGTTTTAAAGCGATTTCCAGTCAATATCAAAAGTAAAACTCTTCTTAGTTTTATGTATTTAGTACTCTGCTAAATCCTTTAGAAATATTTATAAAAGTTATACCAGGTTAACATTAGAAATAGAATTTGTAGATTATGGAATTGAGGTTTAGAGAACATGTTTTACTTTCATAAGGCCTCAAAGCTAATAAATGGTAGAAACAGAATTTATATATTTTTTCTTGACACCATGGAATACATTCTTATATATATTATTGGATTTCTTTTCAGTATAAACATAAAAAAATAGTTTACAAACTGATTTCTCAAATATTAAACATTTAAACAATAACTGTTGATGGGGAATGAGTAAGGGAAAGGAAAGGAAAGAATCCAGCTCCCCCCAGCTTCCCTGACTCAATGGCGTTATGAAAACTGAATATCCACATGAAAAGTAATGAAGTTTGGAGCACCTGGGTGGTGCAGTTGGTTAGGTCTTTGACTCTTGATTTTGGCTCAGGTCTGATCTCAGGGTCTTGAAATTGAGCCCTACTTTGGGTTCTGCACTAGAGGCGGAGTCTGCTTGAGTTTCTCTCTCTTCCTCTGCCCCTCCCTCCTCTCTAAAATAAATAAAACTTTAAGGAAAAAAAGAATGAAGTTTGACCCTTATACCCTGCCCGCCCACCCGCCAACACACACACTCAAAATCAAGGACCTAAATGTGAGATCCAAACTCTTAGAAGAAAACATAAGGGAAAATCCTGATGAAGTTGGACTTGACAGTGATTCCTTGAACATGACATCAGAAGCAGAGGTAAGAAGAGTAGATCTGTTGGAGTATATCAAAATTAAAAACTTTAGTGCCTCAGAAGATACTGTTAACAGAGTAAAAGGGAAAAAAGTTTGCAAGTCTTATATCTGATTGAGGGGTTAATATCTAGAACATGCAGAAAACTCTGACAACAGCAGCAAAAAGAAAAACCTAATTAAAAAATGGTCAAAAGACTTGAATGAACATTTCTCCAAGGGTGGTATGCAAATGGACAGTAGCATATGAAAAGATACTTAGCATTACTTATTATAAATGCAAATTTCTCTAAACCATAATGACCTGCCACTTCATGCTCATTAGGGAAGTTAAGGGGAGGGAGAGTGAGAGAGGGGGAAGAATGAATAGTAAAATGCTATTTTCTATCTCTATAGCTGTTGTTCTAGAACATTATTTAGTTGGAATCAAGCAGGATGCAGCCTTTTTAAATTGGGTTATTTTACTTAATAGTATGCATTTAAGGCTCCTTCATGTCTTTCCATGACTTGAATGTTCATTTCTTTTTAGCACTGAATAATATTTCGTAGTCTAGATGTAATACAGTTTATCCATTAATCTACTAATGGACATCTTGGTTCCTTCCAAATTTTGGCAGTTATGAATAAAGCTGCTGTAAATATTTGTGTTTAGGTTTTTGTGTAGACCTAAATTTTCAACACATTTGGGCGAATACCAAGGAGCAAAATTGCTGGATCAATATAGTAAGAGTATGTCTAGTTTTTTAAGAAACCGTCTTCTAAGGTGATTGTACCATTATGCATTCTCATTAATGAATGTGTTCCAGTTGCTACGCATGAGCCATAGCTAATTTTCAATTGTCTCCTTGTTTTATAGTGTTCCCTTGAAGAACTGAAGTTATATGTAGAAGCATCAAATTAGTAGCTAAGCATAGTTCATATTCCCTTCTTTTCATTTTCTGGGGCAGTGAAAAGAAGTATCTTGCTCCTTCATATTATGTATTAATCCATGAAACACTGTGTTTCAATAAGAAATGCAAAAGTAGGAAGAATGTTAGAATATTATTCAGTTAAAAGTAAATGAATAGAAGCATAAATAAATGTAAATAAAACACCTGAACGTTATAATCTGATAGTGTTAAGTGACATATTTATCTCTTTCTTCTTAACTTAGAAATGTTGTCTTTGCAAAAGGGCTATTGTAAGAAATAACCTGACCAATGGCCCAATGACCATTTTTGTGTTTTATAAATGTCACAATTATTATGTACTGTTTTTAAAAATAAATTTAAATTAATTTTGCAAGATAGGTATAATTCTGTTTAGAGATAAAGAATCTGAGGCTTAGGCAAGTCAGTGTTTTCCCAAGGTTTCATTACTAGAAAATAACAAAAATTGATTTTTTTTCCCTGGAGAAACCAGAGGTAGTACAGCATTCTGTGAGTTTTCAGAAGTGTTAAAATTTAAAAAGGAAACTATTCTGATGGTAGAGGTGGGTGCATGATATAAATTCAAATACCTGCTCTATCCAATCATAAATCTTTATAATACTGTACTATAAAGCTATATTGTTAGATATTAATTATTAATGTACTTGTCCATCTGCCCACTAAATTTTGAGCACCTACAGGTTTAAAACAAAGTATACTTCAGTTACTTGTTAAATCTTAAAGTCCTTAGCATGGAGCTCAATTTACAGTGTTCAATATATATTTTTTTATTAAGAGAGTCAGTGAAGGGGCTTATAAATTCACAGTACTATAGAATAGTAACAAAAGGTAATATGTTAACTGAATATTGGGCATTTAACTTGTTCAGTTGGAGAAAAGTGTCTGCTTCAGTATATTCATTGTCATGATGAATTACATATATAAATGAACATATGATATATAATGTATATCATATACCACACGTGTGTGTGTATATATATATGTATATACATTATATGTGTGATAAATACTTCAGTGTAAAAATGTAGAATGAAAACTGCTATATGGAGACAAGAAAGAAATGTTTGTAGCAATTGACTCTCTTACAGAGCTTCTATCTCATGATCCTGCTGAGTCCATAGTTCTAAAAGGTTGTCTTTCCCTGAGAGCAGGGCTTGGCACATGCATGACTGAGCTTTTTGAAAAAGCGTAGCATCCTATAGCAGTGAGTCATGGAGGTGCTGAGAGACCTCGATCTTCATTGATTCAAGCTGCATACGTGGGAAAATTGCTTCAATTTATTACTTTACCATTATGTGTTTAAAGATTTTATTTATTTATTTGACAGAGACACAGAAAGAGAGGGAACGCAAGTGGGGGAGAGGGAGAAGGAGGCTTCCCGCTGAGCAGGGAGCCCGATGCGGGGCTCGATCCCAGGACCCCAGAATCATGACCTGAGCCGAAGGCAGACGCTTAACGGCTGAGCCACCCAGGCACCCCTACTTTATCATTATTTCTCCAGTCCCAGATTATCCTATGAGTACATGTCACTAAAAACAAATAAAAATTATTATTGTCTTAAAAGTAGGAACATTTTATATATACTTGAGGCAATAGTCTCAGTGATTATTCTTAGAAGAAAAAAAGCTAAAAATAGTTTTTCTTGTTTTTCAGACTTTTGCAGATTTTGAGAAGGCAATTCTCATGTGCTTTATTTTTTTACAGCAATTTTTATGGTGAGATACAATAAGATAAATGCATTGCTTAGATTTTTTTTTTCTTGGATAGAGAAAAATATGAAGGTAATGATAGATTGATGGTGGGTTTTAGAAGTATTTTTTATGATTGATTCCTCTGTAAAGGAATTGGTATGAGTTTGTCATGCATTTATTGGTTCTTAATAGAGCAGGATATTTTTTACTGACAAAAATTATGAACAGACTTTTCAGTTGATTTCTAGGCCAGGACATTTAGAAGTGTTGACTGACTTAATTGAATATTTACTTATTTTTCTTTGCTGATATCAATAATTTTGTAATAAGAATTTAATTATAGAAGAATGTGAATGGTATGATCATTTAACAAATATAATTACATGTCTATTTTTCCCAATTGCTGCATAAAGAATTAGTGATTAATATGATGCATCTGAAAGATTTAGTGGGCATTTAGGGTTCACTTAGTTCCTCCATAGTGAATGTCTTTAAAGTTCCAGTGTGCTCTTTTCTTAATACTTAGTAACCTGGCTTCTGTTTTTAACCTACCCTGTAGCATCATCTGTGCTATTTTCTTCAAGTCAAATATAATTATTTATATAATATAAATATAAATTATTTCCTCAGGTTTTACCCCCTTTAACTTTTCTTCGATATTTGATGCTTATTAGTTATCTCAGCTAATCCCATGTCACCTTCTGTATTAATACGGTCTTTAATTTCTCTATTTATATCTCACTGTCACTTTCTGTGTTTCCTTTAATTGTATCTTTATTTTGCATTCACTGATACCTGAGACATTTCTCTCTTGCAACAAAGAGCTTACATTTCTCTAAATGAATTTTCATTTTAAATTTGATTCCACGTTTCTAGCTAATATAACTCATGCCTTCTTTGATGCCACACAACTGCCTCAAATACAATGTATGTAAAATTAAATTTATTTCACAGCCCCATCTCTACAACCAGAATAGGTCCCTTTCTGTGTTTTACCTCTTTTGAAAATCCACAGAAAAATCTCCTTTGCCTTGTTTCTCTAGAAACCTTCTGAATGAGATATATGTTAATTTATAGTGTATGAAATAATTTTACATATATTTTCCCAGCTGATATTCCCACCAAAAGCAACCTGTATTTTATGGTAAGATTAAATGACTTTACTAAAAATGAGTATAATTATAAGGATCTCATTACCCATTTATTCAAATCTTTACTTTCTGAGAAGGCAAAGTACAATTGGCTTTCATTTAGATAAGAAATAGTTTGGATTACCAAATATTTCTCATCCACAGGAAAAATAAATGACACAACAGAGAAAGTTGAGATAAGTTAAAAAATCTTATCTTGTTTGATTGAGATAGAGAGACCGGGAAACTACAAAGTGGAGTTGAGGAAAAACAAGAAAGGCAGAATGCCTATAAGCTTCAGTGTGGGCAAATAAGAGAGGATTGAGGGATAGTTCTCTGCTTTTTAGTCTTGTATATATAGGTAGAAGGGGGACAGTGTTTGTTCTTTAATCTTGGGGAATTGATGTAAAGACCCTAGCAAGTGTGGGAACTCTTTCTTGGCAGTCTTTGGAAATGTATGTTTTTTTCTGAATCTCATATTCTGAGGCAAACTGGTTAGGAATATGGGAAAATATAATTCTCTTCTGAGATTTAGATTTTTAATAATCAACAGAGATGTTACTGTTTCAAAGGTATCTGCTAATATCAAATCAAAAGCAAGTTCAGGACCGTTGATCATTTCTGAGACCCAGGGAGGACCACATAGGAAAGAAGAGGTTAGGGTCTAATCAACAAGTCCTGTTTGTAGTTGTTGCCATGTTATGAGTGTGTTTGTGACCCCAGCTATTGTAAAAGGTGAACCACTTTTCAAATAAAACAAATATTAATATATTTATATACATGGTACACATTATACAAATCTTAGGAGTGATGTTCTAAAGAATAACATGTTTTTGGAGCAAATTGTGCCTTCACTTCAGCAGTTGACAAGGACATTTGAAGGTTATGTTTATCTGAATACTACCCAAGAATATTTGCTGGCATTTCTCAGTGCATCCATATTCATTATGGTCTGCTGTCCATTATATGCAGTACTAAACTTAATATTTCTTACTCTCTAATTAATGTGTAGGTATCTGTAATAATGAGTAAGAAGTATGAAATGGATTAGAAATATTTCAAGAATAACTCATGGTTCTAGAATTCCAGAGAATTCTGATTTCTCAATTCTGAATCCCAAAGATGAATATCTGTTGGTAAATGAGAAATATTATGAGTAGATTATAATGTTAGGGGTTCTACACTGAGATTGACTCTATTTCTATAGATTTATTTCTGTAGTTTTGGAAACCCCAGCAAAGTCTGGAATCAAGCACAGAAAGTTTAATAATTCCAGAATTTCTATTTTTGTTAAACGTAATGTAATAATACTCTTCTACCCATTCTTCTTTCCAAGTGCTTTAGAACTTTTCTATTATACATCTGATGAAGACCTCATCATTGCTACCGCATGGTAACTTGCTTCATTTTTGCAAGTTTCCACTTTCTTTAGTCACTAAAATACCTCTTAGGCTGTCTTCCTAAATGAACTTTGTTCTATATCCCTCCCCCTTTTAAATGATAATTTTAGTTCTATGGTTTAAAAAAAAAAATGCAGGTAATTCCCATGGCCTTTGAAAAATGACTATTTCCCTTACTTTTGTCTTTTAAATCTCATAAAATATCTCTTATGGCCCACAATAATTTGGAACAATGCAAAAAAGAGAGTGTCGAGAAATGGAGTTCTGGCTTAATTAGGTTGATGCTATACAAAACTCTCCACAACCAAATATCAATTTGGTATCCATGCATACTTCTTTCAGTGAAATTATATATATAATGCACATAAATATATTCACAAAATCATGCTTCTTCCTAACAAAATAGCTATTCTTAGAGTTGAGAACAAAGTAACCCTCTCTCCAAATGGGATGAAGAGCACTTTTTTTCCCATCTTCAGTGAGTTTTTTTCCCTCTTCTACTTGAGTGGAATTCCTCCTTTATTATCTTATAACTTAATAATGAAATATATGGTTAATCACTCTTAAAAAGAATTAAGAATGTGATAGGAAAGGAGGCGAGAAAAAGGATTAATATATAGACAAATTATTTACTTCAAAACAAGTAGGATATACTCATACCTGTTACAGTCCTTAATTCAAAATTGGGTCACATAGTTGTAACTAGTTGTAAATCTCTATTGAGTGAGCTCGTATTAATAAACTCTATGTGATGCAGCTTATATTCTTCCCTATCTGATGACCCCCCCAGTCTTAAAATACATCCCCACGTTTCCTAGGTTTCTTTTGATATCATTTGGCAAAATCATGAAATTACATCTTTGTGTATCACATCTTCTAATGAGGTTATACTTTGTCACTCATCCTCAAAGTTCTTTTTGACTGGAGTATGGGCTTCTTTTTGACTGGATAGATATGGGATCAATGAGAAGTGCAGGAGTGTAGTAAGGCAAAGTACTACCCTAGCCAAATTACTACCCTAGGATGTTTGTGTCCTAATCCCCAGGACCTGTGAATGTGTTGGCAAAAGGGACCTTATAAATATTATTGTAGTTAAGGGCGTCGAGATGGAACTTTATCCTGCATTTTGTGGACTGGGCCTCAGAAAAAAATAGAAAGACTAAAATCAGATAAGGAGATATGATGAAAACAGAGTCCGAGACTGAAAGATACTACATCGCTGTCTCTGAAAATGGAGAAAGGGTCCTGGAATGTGAGCACCCTCTAGAAGGTGGAAAAGATAAGGGAACAAATTCTCCCCTAGAACAAATTCTCCCCTAGAAGGAATGTAGACCTGTCAACGTTTGTTGTAATTTGTGTGCAGAAACAATAGGAAAGTAATATCAGGGGATACATCTTGGAGAGGATCATCAGTATTTTGCAAAGCAGTTATTTCAAATGAAGTTATAGTTCTTTTCAGGCAAGGAAAGATTGATCTCATCGGGGGTATAAAGAAATGCTTCTACTAGCAAAGGAGGATCAGAACAATGTAGAATTTATGTTCACAAGCAAGATTAGATTCGGGGCTTTGTTTTCAGAAATCTTAACTTTACAGCTATAAGAGTTTTAGAGCATTCATAGGAGCAAGACCTCAGCCCAAGTCATGAGCTCATCTTTTCACTCTAAGTTCTCTAGTGTATTTGGAAGCAATTGCCTAACTCTATTATATCCTTTATTTCCACTATATTTTTTTATGGCAGCAAATAATTTGTCACCTAATTCTCTTCATAGACACTTGATTACAGGTGTCCACAGGTGATACTTAAGTCATTGTTTTGTCATTTTTCATGACTTTCCACATTTCATGAACTACTAACACTGTCTTTACCACTGGAAATACTGTCATTAATGCCTTGAAATATAGTCACATAAGAGAAATCATTACAGATGCAGTGTACCCAATTCAGATAATCTATTCTTAAGGTTTTATTCCACTAGAAACACTTCTTGTACAAAATTGTATTATCAGAAAATTAGAGAACTCACTAGAGAATATGGATAAAGGCATTTATTATAGACATCAGAGGGGATAGTTAAAAAGTCAAGATGAGACGGATGCTCCTATATCTGGAACTAGATACTAAAGTCAGTAGGGCCATCAGCAGGAAAGATAAACAGGAAGTAAGAAAGGCAAGGAAAACCTTGAACCAGTGTGGGTGTGCTGGTGCTTACAAGGAAAACCTGGGACCCTCCTCAGTCTCTAATTACCTGGATGTCTTCACCTTCAGGGATAGTGTTCCACAGGAGAGGATGATGCCATTTATCATGAAGCAAAACATACATCTGGTCCAGGAGTTGGACAGTCTTAAGGAAGAAATCCATTGGGAACTAGAGATGCTTTGGGCCTGCTTGCTGCCTTATATCAGCAGCAGATGAGACAATTATATGATAAGAAACAATCTCTCACACCCTGCACCGACTTTTTGAGTATAAAAAGAATGTGCCTGCTGCCTCACTTCCATCTTCAACATCGCAAACAAAATATCTGTGTTTCACAATAACATGGGACTAAGTAGGGAAGACAGTTCTGGGAAACATAGTTCCAACCTAGCTGAGTTGTCCCAACACAAATCCACAATAGTATACAAAAGCTTTAAAACCAGTGCTCTAGTGTTGGCTATTCACTGTAGATAAAAATCTTAGAGTTGAAGTCGTGTCCTGGAGACTACCTGTTTTACCTGGATTTGAGCCTTTCATTGTGAGGAGTTTGGAGCCCTGGGGTGTTGAAGAATACTCATGGAAGGGTTGGGACAGGGGCTATTAACCTATGAATAAGTATTTCAAATTTTAATCACTTGCGTGACTGTACTGTTAGCACATGTAAGAGTTCAACCAGTATTTGAAGGATGAATGAACATTCATATGGTCCTGGTGTTTAGTGTCCTTGTATCTTACAACTTCCTTTCTCATTTTAAACTCTTAGCTTAATGTGCTATTTCTAACTCATTTAACATTTATTTTAAGTTAATTTACATATGGTTATAGTGAATGTACATTTCAAAGATTCTTCAGGTTACAAATTTAATGAGAACTTAATTATTTGAACATATTAGTTTACTTAATATGTATTTCAAATACAGGCATTGATTTAAACTATCAGGAAGATGATATAAGGAATCTGAAAATGTGTAGTGTCTTAATTTATATATATATATACATATGAAATAAACTAATATGTTAAAGTTTTTTTCATTTTTTGCTAATTACTGTTTGCACAGTTATTTTGTGAAAACTTAAAAAATAAGTATTCTTTGTTATATGTTAGAATAAATTATTCCGCATTCTCAAACTGTATATTAGGATTAAAAGTTATAATTTCATCATTTATATATAAATATTTTACATTTATAATTTCACAAAATATTTACATAATTCAGTATATTTCCCTTATTCAAAAATACTCTAATCCAGTATATATATAATTTAATGTTTTGTAACAGTAGCTTACATATTGTTTTTTTCTAAATTCTGAGTTTGATATTTACACTATATAAAATTGAAAGATATCAAACTTTCTCAGGAGGAAACTAAAGACTATTTGACCCTTAAATCTCATTTTCTTCCTAAAACTCTAGAGAACCAGTTCATTATTTCTTCAATTCTAATACTAATAGTATTTTTCTGAGTGTATAAAATCTCCATTAATACATAACTTGATTTCCATTTTTATAATATATTTTGGCTTTAGCCAATCTGCTGTTAATATATGCAGTAAACCTAAATGACAGAAAAAAAATTTAAATGTCATCCATTGTGTTATTTATAATTAGTATTCTTTGATCATTATAATAGATTATATTTTAAATAATTCAGTATTTTTAAAAATAAAATTGATTTATTTGTAAGTATTTTTAGGTAATACCAAAAGTGTGTGTGTGTGTGTGTTGGGTGAGGGCTATGTATGGAAACCCACCTAGGAACCCAATGACTCTGTCGTTTGAAGTGAGCAAAATTGGGGTTGATATGTTTGGTTTTTGTCCTAATATATGTCACTTTTCTATGTTCACTGATAATGCTGATGTAACAGAAGTAATAGAATGCTTAATATTTCCCAATTTCTATGGATTTTACATACTTGCATATTTACTCATTTTTATTGTGGGCCTTGGGTACTTTCATCCATTCATTCACTGAACAGTGGCTGCATGATGGTGAATAATCTCCCAGGCAAGATAGCTCTTATTTGGGGTTATTTATTTTGGAAAAGAGAGAAATTCTGCAATTATGTACCATCAGCATCCAATACTCGCATTAGTTCTAGGATAAGTGCCCCAGCCCCGTAAAGGGATCTGGGCATGACCACTCTAGCATTCATCCTTGGCATTACTCATATTCACTCACTCTTCACATTAAGTTTACTCCATTTGGGCAGAGCTTTAATGGGGTTATTTTCAGTCATAACTTGCAGAACAAACTTATGAGAGGTGGGTTAGTGAGACAGTCTGGTCTGCTCTGCCACAGTGGAACTTGAGGTCAAAATGGTAGTCATCATATCACTTCTGTATCATTCATTCAAGATCACCCCATTCTCTCAGTTATAATTCTCTGGTTGAAGAGACTTGCTTGGAGGAGTGATCCAGGATCTTTTCCTGTTGGTTCCTATGCCTATTTCTTTTAAAAACTGTAAATAGAAGTACCAGGAGATACACAAGTTTATCCACCTGAATCCCAAATCTATTTATGACTGTCTCTTTTAATTTACAACCACTCCCCTTTTTCATGATGATCAGATTCAGTTACTCTTGCTAATATGGGAACCTTTTCTGTGCCTTTTGCTAGACTGACATTAGAAATCAACCTGACAAGGCAAAGCCACACCGTTAAATTTAGTTGTACTCTTAAAATGTACCTTGGTGGAAATGAGCCCATCTGGAACACAGACTCTTTGGAGAAGTCTACATTTGTAGAAATTGGGAATCAAAAATTTTCAAATGTGTCACTGGCAATAATGGAGAATAGTGCCTACTCCCACCCCTCAGTTCCAAGAGTCATGCATTTAACCTACCAAGGCCAGAATACATATACTGACCCTTAGTTAAAAGTGTATTCTTGGGGTACCTGGGTAGCTCAGTGGGTTAAGCATCTGACTCCTGATTTCAGTTCAGATCATGATCTTGGGGTCTTGGGATTGAGCCCCATGTCAGACTCCATGCTCAGCAGGGAGTCTATTTAAGGATTCTCTCCTTCTCCCTCTGCCCCTCACCCCCCACACTTGTATTCTCTCTTTCTCTCTCTTTCAAATAAAAATAAATCTTCTTTAAAAAAGTATATTCTTCATTGTGAAATAAGTTGAGTCACTGGTGTCAACATCAAAATGGCACCTAAACTATATCTCAAGGCTTTCCAGTGTTCCAGTGGGTTGGCACTTCCTACAGATGGAGTAAGTGTGAGAACTCTTGCATCTCCTGGTCATATGTTTATTGCCGTACTATTCTAAGATGCGGGTCTGTTAGAAGGTATGCTACCAGGGATTTTTTATCAGTAGATCAGATACTCTGTGATCCCTTGGGAAGTAGTGCTCACTGAAGTACTCTATGCAGAAAAGGCAAACCAATATCTGCAATATGTGTCTATTCTAATCAAAGTGAAGTATTGCCTGATGTTATCAACTTATGGCTGAGTGGCTAACTTTCTTCTCAAGGGATGGCCATATTCTTGTATCTCTGAAATTATTTGATTTGTTATTTTTTCTGAGAGGTGGTTAGGTTTTTTGATGTATTATCTTGGTGGAGGGGGAACAATTTTCAGTACTTCAGTTTGGACTTTTGTACTATGATAAATCTTTACAGATCAAAGAATCAATGTAATGTTTCTGCCAACTGCTAAGCGTGTTCATTTCATTTATATATTTAGTTATTTGGAGAATAACCAGTTGAGCTGAAGAGCATCACCCAGACCAAGGAATTGTCTACTTCCCAGGGCACTCATACGTTATGACAGAACAATGTAGGGCTATAACGGCTGTTATGGACAGAATTATGTACCCTCAAAATTCATGTCAAAGCCCTAATACCCAATGTGACCATTTGGAGATAAAGCCTATAAAGAGCTTATGAAGGTTAAATGAGATCATTGGTAGGGGGTTGCTAATCCAATAGGACTGGTGTTTTTATAAGAGTGATATCAAGGATGCGAGTGCACAGAGAAAGGACCATGTAAAGATACAGGAGGTAGCCCTCTGCAAGAAAGAGAGGCCTCAGAAACCTTCCAACATCTTGATTTCAGACTGAAAGCCTCCAGAAATTTGAGAAAATAGGTTTCTGTTATTAAACTGTTCAGTGTGTGGTATTTTGTTATGGTAGCCCTAGCTGAGAAATACAATAGCTCAGTACTCTTGCTCTAACTTTGGATCACTTTGAAGGGTCATCTCCGCTTCAGAGTTCCCTACAGGGTCAGTTGAGGCCTTGTTCCTGCATTACTACCTGAGTCCTTCTGTACTAGGTAAATACCTAGTAGTGCAATTGTTGGATTTTAAAGTAGTTCTATTTTGGGGGCACCTGGGTGGGTCAGTCTTGGTTAAGCGTCAGAGTCTTGGTTTCAGCTCAGGTCTGATCTCAGGGTCTTGGGATCCAGCCCCACATCAGGCTCTGCACTCAGTGGGAGTCTCCTTGGGATACTCTCTCTCCCTCTCCCTCTGTCTCCCTCAGCCCACTTGGGCCCTCTCACTTGCGCTCTCTCCCTTTCTCTCTCAAATAAATAAATAAATAAATCTTTTTAAAAAAAAGTAGTTCTATTTTTAATGATTGAGGAACCTCCATAAGGAACATAAATTCTTTATATACTTTGGATACTAACCCTTTATCAGATATGTCATTTGCATATACCTATTCCCATTCTATAGGTTGCCTTTTTTTTGCTGATTGTTTCCATCACTGTGCAGAAGCTTTTTATTTTGATAAAGTCCCAATAATTTATTATTGCTTTTGTTTCCCTTGCCTCAGGAGACATATCTAATAGGAAGTAGTTACAGCCGATGTCAGAAGGTCACTGCCTGTGTTATTCTCTAGGATTTTAATGTTTTCCTGTCTCATATGTAGGTCTTTCATCCATTTTGAATTTATTTTTGTGTATGGTGTAAGAAGTGGTCTAGTTTCATTCTTTTGTATGTTGCTGTCCAATTTTCCCAGCACCATTTTTTGAAGAAACTATCCTTTTTCCATTGGACATTCTTTCTTGTTCTGTTCTTTTGATCTGTTTGTCTGTTTTGTGCCAGTACCATACTGTCTTGATCAGTATAGCTTTGTAATATAACTTGAAGTCCAGAATTGTGATGTCTCCAGCTTTGCTTTTCTTTTTCAAGGTTCCTTTGGTTATTCAGTCTTTTGTGGTTCTATACAAATTTTAGGATTGTTTGTTCTAGCTCTGTGAAAAATGCTGGTGGTATTTTGATAGGGATTGCATTAAATGTGTAGATTGCTTTGGGTAGTATAGACATTTTAATAATATTTGTTCTTCCAATCCATAAGCATAGAATGTTTTTACACTTCTTTGTGTCCTCTTCAATTTCTTTCACCAGTTTCTTACAGTTTTCAGAATACAGATCTTTTACCTCTTTGCTTAGGTTTATTCCTAGGTATCTTACGGTTTTTGGTACAATTATAAAAAGAATCAATTCCTTGATTTCTCTTTCTGCTGCTTAACTTTTGGTGTATAAAAATGCAACAGATTTCTGTATATTGATTTTGTATCCTGTGACTTTACTGAATTCGTGTATCAGTTCTAGCAGTTTTTTTGGTGGAGTCTTTTGGGTTTTCTACATAGAGTATCATGTCATCTGCAAATAGTGAAAGTTTGACTTCTTCCTTGCTGATTTGGATGCCTTTTATTTCTTTTTGTTCTCTGATTGCTGTGGCTCTGATAAAGGGTTAGTATCCAGTACTATGTTAACTAACAGTGGTGAGAGTGGACATCCCTGTCTTGTTTCTGACCATAGAGGTAAAGCTCTCAGTTTTTCCCCATTGAGTATTGTATTAGTGGTGGGTCTTTCATATTTGGCCTTTATTATGTTGAGGTATTTTCCCTCTATCCCTACTTTGTTGAGGGTTTTTATCATGAATGGATGTTGTACTTTGTCAAGTGTTTTATCTGCATCTGTTGAAATGATCCTATGGTTCTTATCCTTTCTTTTATTAATATGGTGTATCACGTTGATTGATTTGCAATATTGATCCACCCTTCCAGCCCAGGAATAAATCCAACTTGATCATGGTGAATGATTCTTTTAATGTACTGTTAGATTTGGTTTGCTAGTATTTTATTGAGAATTTTTGCATCCATGTTCTTAAGGGATATTGGCCTGTAGTTCTCTTTTTTTTAGTGGAGTCTTTATCTGGTTTTGGTATCAGGGTAATGCTGGACTCATAGAATGAATTTGGAAGTTTTCCTTCCTTTTCTGTTTTTTGGACTAGTTTGAGAAGAATAGGTGTTAACTCTTCTTTAAATATTTGGTAGAATTCGCCTGTGATTCCATCTGGCCCTGGACTTTTGTTTGTTGGGAGCTTTCTGATTACTGATTGAGTTTCTTTGCTAGTTATTGGTCTGTTCAAGTTTTCTGTTTCTTCCTTTTTCAGTTTTGGTAGTTTATATATTTGTAGGAGTTTATCCATTTCTTCCAGGTTGTCCAGTTTGTTGGCATATAGTTTTTCGTAATATTCTTTTATACTTGTTTGTATTTCTGTGGTGTTGGTTGTTATTTCTTCTCTCTCATTTGTGATTTTATTTGTGTTCTTTCTATTTTCTTTTTGATAACTCTGGCTAGGGGTTTATCAATTTTATTATTTTTTCCAAAGAAACAGCTCCTGGCTCATTGATCTCTTCTATTTATTTATTTAGTTAGTTTCTATATCATTTATTTGTGCTCTAATCTTCATTATTTCCTTCCTTCTGCTGGCTTTAGGCTTTGTTTGTTTTATTTTCTAGCTCCCTTATGTCTAAGGTTAGGTTGTTTATTTGAAATTTTTCTTGCTTCTTGAGATAGGCCTGTGTTACTATATATTTTCCTTTTAGGACTGCTTTTGCTGCATTCTAAAGATTTTGGATCATTGTGTTTTCATTTTCATTTGTTTCCATGTATGTTTTAAATTTCCACTTTGGTTTCTTGGTTGACTTATTGCTTAGTGATGTGTTGTTTAACCTCCATGCATTTGTGGTCTTTTCAAAGTTTTTATTGTGGTTGAATTCAAGTTTCATAGTGTTGGGGTCAGAAAATATGCATGGTATGATCTCAGTCTCTTTGTACTCGTTGAGGCCTGATTCATGACATAATATGTGATCTGTTCTGGAGGATGTCCCATGAGCACAGAAATAATTCTTTTTTTTTTTTTTTTTTAAGATTTTATTTACTTGACAGAGAGAGACACAGAGAGAGAGGGAACACAATCAGGGGCAGTGGGAGAGGGAGAAGCAGGCTTCCCGCTGAGCAGAGAGCCCAATGTGGGGCTCGATCCCAGGACCCTGGGATCCTGACCTGAGCCGAAGGCAGACGCTTAACGACTGAGCCACCCAGGTGCCCCAGAAATAATTCTTAATTAAAAAAAAAATTAAATGATTTTGTGCTATGATCTACATTATTCACTGTGTGTGTACACACACACATACACACACACACACACTCACACTCAGGATATCTTCCTCTTTGCAGAACTCAATGTCAGATGCCCATGTGAGCACCGAGTCTTTAATGACACTGTCATTTGACTGACAGTTTTTTTTCCAGAGAGATCTTGACATCCTGACTTCTCTTCCATTTCTCCTTTTCTATGACCAGGAGGTCTTACTCTAGATATATTCTCATTTTCTAACTGAATTTAATGTTTGTTCATTAAATGTCTTCCTTAAGGTCATATCCTTGGCTCCCTTCTCTCAGATTCTCTGACTGTGTCAAGAATAGATGTCTCTCATATCTGTGGCCTCATAGAATTCTAAACAGAACTGTGTTGCAGTTACTACTTTTATCATAACAATTTCCATGTCTGTTCTCACTCCTAGGTATATCATTTACTAAATCACTACCCTAAGCTTCTGCTTATTGGTTCCTCTGATCCCAGCCCTTCATTTTCAGTATCACACATACAGAGTAACTGGAATCATTAAGTGTCTTGAGAAATGCAAGTGGAAATATAAATTAGGCAGCTATGTGTATGTAAGTGGCAAAATAAAGCTTGGTTGCAGGAACTGTCTATTCATATCCTAGAATCCATGTTGCTACAGAAACTATGTTGTGGGGGTACAGTTCCTAAAATCCTGTAAAATAGACTGGTCCTATTTACCTTTAAATTATCTCCAGATTCTCATATCCAAAAGACCACTGCTACTGCACGTTGTATAGGGGCACAGGTTACAAAATACATCATGTTTATTTTTTTCCTTCCAGAATTGGACTGTATATCTTTTTGAAGTTATACCTAATCTTTATTATTCAGGTTATACTGGGGTTAGAATGAACCATGTGAAACTATTTAGAAGTCTCAACACAAAGTAAAATCTCCTTGTCTGTAGTGTAACAAATGCTGTACCACATTCTAATTTCTTTTTCAAATTGACATAAATCTGTATAACTGGGTTTCTTAGTATAAAATATGTACAGTATTTGTCTTCCCTCTACATTGACTATTTCTAGTTGGGAGGACATGTAATATAAGCTTTTTATTTCTTAGCTACAAAGTAAAAGTACCCTGCATATAATTAAAATGATAATTTATTATTGTAAATCTTGACCTAGCCAATTTAATGACCTGATATTTTATACAGTTTCCAAATGAAATCAGTTGCTTTGACTAATCAAAAGTTAGCATATCAAAATGGTATTTGTATAAACGATGTGTAAAACCGCTTACCTAAAATTGCCAAGTAGGTACTTTCAAGTATATCTGAGTACATTATCTCAAGAAACTCATATATCTGACACTTTCACAAATGACAGTACACAACTCCTATACTGTGTGCTAATTTTAAAAGATGCAGATGAAAGGAAAAGGAGTCGCTATACTTTTTTTTTTTTTTTTAATATTTTATTTATTTGACAGAGAGACACAGCAAGAGAGGGAATACAAGCAGGGGGAGTGGGAGAGGGAGAAGCAGACTCCCCGCGGAGCAGGGGGCCCGATGTGGGGCTCGATCCCAGGACTCCGGGATCATGACCTGAGCTGAAGACAGACGCTTAACGACTGAGCCACTCAGGTGCCCCATGGAGTCGCTAAACTAATGAACTGTTCATTCTTTCATAGCCTTATTGTGACAACCTCTCCTCTTATTAGATCCATTGTAGTCTTCAAGAGAAATATTGGTAACATCTACTCAATAGTAATTCATAGGAGACCATGAATCCATGGAAATTAAGATCTTCTGCAGTTAAATATGTAGTTTTACCAAAAGAAAAGGTGAACTTTACAGGTACATTCTAGATGCTGTGAAGATAGTAATTTGAAGAGTAATTACTCCTTTAGGATACAGTTGTAAACGTGTTTTCTGTTGGAAATATTTAGAAGCAGATGTAGAAAACTTAAATTCATAACAATTTGAAAGTCTGCTCAGGAATTAAATATCCACTTGTTTCTTACCAATAACAATACTATATAGTGTTTATATATTACTACAGCACAATATTTTATTATATATTGTACCTTAGGGATGCACTAAAATGTGAGCCAAAAAAAAAAAAGTACTACTAAAGGCATCTTAAATCATTTGAAAATGATTTTTAGAAGTTGGAGTTCTGAGAAATTATCTAATGGTGGGAACCTTCCCCAAATTAGGTTTTTTTCCCAAAATATTTGAGAACACTTACCAGAATAGTTTATAGAATATAAAAATTATATCTTTGATGTATTTTTTAAAGGTATTTTTCAAGTGTACAAGGTAAGGGTATTCACACAAAGACACTGATGAAAAAGCTTTACCAATATCAGAAATAAAGTGCTGTGCATACTTTCTCATTATTTATGGTTATATGGAAAACCCAGTAGTGGAGATGAGTCCAGTGATGAGTAATGAAGATAGGTATGTTAAGAAGGAAAATATTGGGCTATTGATTTTATTCTTTTAAACATGGTCAGTGTTCTAAAATACATTTTTGCCCTCATTTATTGGTTTCAGTATTAGAAAATGATTTTATTCTTGCAAGTGCATTTACTGCTTGTATCTTTTTGACAAGCAGAAGTTGTAACTTGGAGCCAAGTGCCTCAGCTAAACTCCCACAGAGAGTAGATTACAGGTTGCCATTCTCTTTGATATTCATATTCCAAGACCCTCAAGAAAGATAACCCCTGGAATGCAAAACTGGCAAGAGCCTCATTTATCATTTTTTTAAAAATACACACATCTCAAAGATATAGAGAAATCATTTACAAATATAAGCTTTCTTTCTTTCTTTCTTTCTTTCTGGAAAAGGCTAAAAGAAAAGAGGAGATTATCTTTCTCTTTTAGCACTAGGGCAATCTGAAATTTATTATTTTTAGATTAGTATTTACCTTTCTCATGTCTCCCGTTTGTTCCTATTTGATAGTAACACTGCACTTCTTGTCATTATCATCATTATGAGTTGTACCTTTCTCTGGGCAATTAAAGAAAAGCCTGGTTATCTAAATATCTAGTAAGTTTCTAATAGAGTGCAAAGCAATACAGTTATTGGAATTACAACAGTATGAATTTTAAAAATTAAATACAACATTTGCCTTGGGGGAATTACCTTTAAATATATTAATAATGAATGGTTAAAGCAGATTCTTGATTAGCAATGTGATAAAATTTTTATTTATCATACATTAATTACACAAACTGACATGATATCTTTATTGCTTGACTCTGGAGCTTGATAATGTAAATTTTTATCTAAGGGTTTTTCTTGTAAAGCCCAATGCATTTCTCTTGAGTTTTTGTTACATTGCATTTACATACCAATCTAGGTGCTTCAGTACTTATTCTGTCTTCTCAAATAATTTTTCCCAGATGTGAAACACAAAGACACTCATGGCATTATTCACTTTCAGAGTCTTATGAGGCATTCATTGAAGTGTAGACTGAAATTCCAGTGTTCAATATACATAGCTTTGTTTTAAGTCATTAGAACAAACACACCCTGTGGTCCATTTAAAAATCATTGGTCAAATCAATACCTATATTGATGTCAGTTCTCCATAAATTACAGAGATCTACCTTTGTTTATCTACCTATACTCTTCCTGGAGAGAATCTCTATCTCATTATTATTCGAGTGACATTGGATATGCCCTTTGCAGCTTCTGTCTGTAAATGTTAAATTTCTGTTTGTCTACTAATTAAAATTTTTCTTTTCTACAACCTCTTTCTGTATTTCTTGGTGTAGTACAGGCTTAGTACCTAGGTGTTCCCTTTTATAAGTATAGGAATCATTACTGGGACTATAGAGAGAAAAAGTAGTGCAATGGGGTTAAATGTTCATCTTCTAGTAAAAATATCCTTAAAGTAATCTAAGTAACCATCACTGTGAATAGGAAAGGAAAATATGAGAATAGTAGTAAGTTTTCTAGAATATCTCCTCTCAGCTGAGTTCAATACTAGTGTCAGTTAGTCTGGAAAACTTAGTTTTCAAATGCTTGTGGGAGCCACAGTTCAGTCCTCCTAACATGCTCACTTCTCATGGGAAGCATTATTCTGGCTGAGTATTCATGTTACTTTATAGCTTTCTGAATGGTCAGCAGCACTTGAAAGGGTCCCTCTCAGCGTGGGGACAGCCCATCTTTCCTCTGGAATACTTTTATATAGATAAAATCTCCCAGTAGATAAAGGTGACAGATTTCTTCAGGTGGGTCCATTCGGGTCCTTTTGACTTTGTCTCTGGTGTCTTGGGAAGAGAGATAACTCTTTTTAAATATGAAAATGATTATGAGAAGTTTCATTTCAATTGGTCACAGGACACAGTCTCAGACCTGCGTTTATAGACCTGTCAAACAGAAGTCCAAAAGAAGAGGAGGGTATGTGCTATGGTGAGCACTGTGAATTGTATAAGACTGTTGAATCACAGACCTGTACCTCTGAAACAAATAATACATTATATGTTAAAAAAAAAAGAAGATAGCAGGAAGGGAAGAATGAAAGGGGGGAAATCGAAGGGGGAGACGAACCATGAGAGACTATGGACTCTGAGAAACAAACTGAGGGTTCTAGAGGGGAGGGGGGTAGGGGGATGGGTTAGCCTGGTGATGGGTATTAAAGAGGGCACATACTGCATGGAGCACTGGGTGTTATACGCAAACAATGAACCATGGAACACTACATCAAAAGCTAATGATGTAATGTATGGTGATTAACATAACATGGTAATAAAAAAAATAATAAAAAAAAAGGAAGAGGTACCATTCTTGTTTGCAGGATTACTTAGTTCTTAACAAAGCTAATAGTAAACCTCTAGGTCATTTTGTTGAATCGATTTTTTTTTTCAATTGTAGTTGTTTTGAATTTGGTTCCTCCATTCCATTTGTCCAAAAAACTGAAGATCAGGAAGTATGAAAATAACAGGACTCTACAAATATTTTAAAAATTTCTAGATTATAGTAGAAATAATTTCATTTGATTCAATATGCTTTGATATCCCAAAAGTAGGAATTTTGTGTATTTAAAGAGAGCTATTACCACTGTCTGATAATCAGCTTTTGAAGAGGGAAAGACTTCAGATCATCTGAACATCATACATTTCATAATTAAACCAAATCTCTTACCTTCTACAGGCATTGATTCTATGAAACCCAACTGCCACCAGGTCCCTTGTAAGGTAGGTGGGGAACTTCTGCACATACCTTAGGAGTGGATTACAAAAAATTCTGCTGACAAATAGCATGTTTCTTTAATATGTTTTGAATATTTTTTTTTAATCTTTTTGATGGGTATAGGAAGAGTTAGGTACTCAGATGGTTTTATTAGTGACACAGCAATTTTAACCAAGTGAATAAAGATGTGGTATAAGAATTATTTCATCAGATTATTCCCATTACTCATTGAATTATTTTTATCTTCTTTCTAAATCCATTTGTTCATTTCCTTTTGTGACATATTTTTTTTTACATAAATGAAAATTTATTATTTTGTTAAAAGTGGGTCTTCTAAGTTTGGAGTCTGCCATATTTTAATATATTTTTAAAGTTGTCAGTAAAATTCTTGCCTTTAGATATATTATTCTGCCCTATGTGAGCTCTACAATGGATTGCTGATATCTAAGCAGGCAGTTAGTTGTAAAGCCTCTCACAAATCAGCTGTGAATTTTCTGTGAGACATTTTAGTTCCCATCAAAGTCAACAATCCCTTATTTTTTTCCCAAATGTTCTCTGTTTCATGACAGACACCAAACACTCAAACACACAAACTCACTGTGTGTGTGTGTGTGTTTAGTAATCTTTGAATCTTAAACCAACAGTTTTAGTTCCTGTAACTGCCATAAATTCCGCTGCTTATACCTACTTTTAATTTCAGGCAAAAAATAAGCTTTCCAAATTTCAAGAGAAATAACCACAACATTGGAAAACTTAAGTTGGTCAATTTTATCCCAAGGATGTGACTCATAATACTTCCATATTTGTCATATATGTATTTGGAACAGGAATATCAGATATATCCAGTGAGAGACTGGTGCCTTCTGTTAGCATGGTACAGTCATGATCATCTGTTTGATCAGGATCTGGTTAAAGAACAAAACAACAACAGCAAAAAATGCAGCAATGTTTAGGGAACTGTATCTACTACGTACATATCAGTATTAGAAAATAATGCTCATTCATAGCTAGTCTGACAATGGACTGACAAATCCTGGGTCCTGTGCACTTGTAAGGTAGCTGTCCAGTAACTCAAGGTAGGGCTTGAGCTTTTTCAAAAGTGTGGCTTGTTGCCCTGCTTGGAGCATCCAGGCATTCCCAGTGTTGCTACTACTTGCAGAAGAATGAAGAAAGATACTATTGATCTCTAGTCTACATCCAACTTTTGAGTTAAAATTTTCTAGCATTACCTTTATTTTCATGACAAGACAAATGGAAAGATTTTTCAGAATCTGGAATTTCCAAGCTGAGAGAGACTATAGCCAATTTCAGTTGTTCACAATCTCTTTAGTTCCTAGGAACTATCCCAGGGATCTAAAGAATTACCATGCAGTTGCTCCATCAGTGGTTTCACTGCTTCTGCAAAAGCTGGGATCCACTGTCTACAATAACCTCTTAGTCCTCAAATTGTCTATTTGGTTTTTTGTTTGTTTGCTTGCCTTTTTGTTTGTTTTTTAGTAGGCCATCACATTTGCAGGCTTATAGATTGTAACATTGACTGTGTTAATTAGCTGATTCCTTGATTGTAACACTTGCTGCCTTCAACGATGCCCTAAATATTTTACTACACTTTAGCAATATTGTAATGTGTCTAGTGAGGCCTTATGTCCCTGTGAAGCAAAGAATTGTAGCCAAGTTGAAGTATCAATTTGCATTACTCTTTCTTTCTCAGGGTACCCGCAAATCATCTACATGGTAAATAATTCATGGATCCCTCTGGTGGGACAAATTTCTCCAAGTTTTCCTATAAATGATAAATAAAATAAGAAGGGTCCTGAAACCTTGTGGAATCCTTTGCCATAAATACCGAACTCCTTCCTAAACAAAAACCAGTAAGACTTTGACTCATCCACTAGAGGAATAGGGGAAAATAGAAAGCTGAGTATAGATCAACTACAGAGAAAAAGTTTGCAGACGATGGTACCAAAATCAGAATAATTACAAGGCTAGGAACTGTAGTAGTTATTAGAACAACACATTTATTTACTTTACTAAGATCTTGAATAAATCTATATAATGGTCAAGTGGTGACCATCTTGATCAAATTTATCTCCCTTCTGTACTGGAATTACAGAATAACTTCCCCTTTTACTTCTGATTTTCTAATTCTTTTATAACTGCTTTACTCCTTCTAATTGAACACTCGAGAATGGGCATTTTTCTATACATGACCATGGCGTATTATTTTAGTTATCTATTTTTAGTAGTTTTATATATCAAATTAAACCAGTATCAGTATTCTCCAGGGCCCAAAGTAATACTGATCTCTTTTCATTCAGGACATTTTCCCCAAACATAGTGTGAGATTGACACTCTCTGTCATACCCCTCTTCTTTCAGAAAAGACAAAATAACCAAATTACATGCCTTCCTCCCTAACCCCCAGGGAACTCCATAAGCATTCCATCTGGAGTAGTGAATATTGATGGGGGTCTTTACTTTGCATAGCAAATGTTTTCCCAATCGGTTTATAAGTAAATCAGGAGAAAGCAAGCATGTTCCTCAGTTAGTGGAAACTATTTCTATGAAAACCACAGAAAAAAAGGAAAATAAAAAAAAAAGTAAAGTCTGATTCAAAATACCAACCATTATTGATTTATCATTATACCAAAGGCAAAAAATTTTATGAAACAAATAACACCAATATTTACCAGAAAAGGCAAGGATAGGGTAGCATAAAAAATTATTGACACGTCTTTCACCAGTTCCTACCCCTGAGATTCCCTCAGTCCATCAACCTAAGCCATCTGACAATTATTTTCTAGCTGAGAGTTTTATCCTTCTGGGATTTCCTGAATTCTTTGTTCTTGCCATCTCTGCATTTTCCAGAGTCTCTTTCTACAATCCATCTTCCAGTGTCCTGACCTCTTGCAATAATGATATACAGTGTTTGTTTCTTCTTTTTCTGCCTTCAGATGATGCCAGACTAAGGGTTATATTGAGTAAATTGTTCTAACTCAGCAGCTAACACTCTATTTTTATTTGTTTTTATTATTTTCTTGTCTCTGTTGTCCTTAAACTGAGTAGCTGCTGCTAATATTTGAGTCATAGTCTGTCTTTGCCATCCTACCACCTTTTCACTAACTAGAGTGTCAATAGTTGGCATGAGAGGGCAAGGGGAAGGAAAAAAAAAAAAAAACTTGAGTAATATCAGCAGGTGAGGAAGGCAGGTGAATTACCTGGGAAGTCTAGGGAGCCTGTCAGTGGCATCAGCTCCACAGGCAATTGGAATAGGAAGTGCTGATTTCCTTCCTATTGAGATGAGAACAATGTAGAATTTATGGTGCTTTGTTTTTTTTCTCTGTTAGTATTTTTGCACCTAATAGTTCTCTTTACCTTTTTCCAAGTATCTGGTATAACTACTGTCCAACCGATTGCCTTCATGTGGGGACACAGTATTTTATCCAAGTTCTCAATTTTTCTCTGATCATATCTCTTTCATTTCTGCTTCATCATGACGTGATGCATTGATGATACAAAGGATTCTTGTAGGTGAAATTGGGTTAATATATAAGTGGACTCAGAGCTAGGGCATGAGATTCATAAACTCATAAACCAAGTGAGTCATTACCAGCTGTAGATATTGTGGAGCCATCCCCCTTTTCAGGGAAATCTGCAAATGGAAAAAACCCACTCATCTAAAAGATCATTCTTCCTTCTTCCTAGGAGTTGATCTGAGGAATGGACAGAACTAACAGATGCAGCAGGATGAGAGAGTGGGGACAGTAGGGAAAGGAAGAGGTTCTGTAAAAGAAAAATTAAGTATATTTCTCACATTTCTATTTTTCTGAAGATTTTCTTCTGGCTATCTAATTTTTAACTTTGCTCTTAGAATGATATACATCACACAAATACCTGCCTTCTGTTTACTTGAGACAAATTCCTTCTAAGAACTAACATAAATACCTCTTTTCACCCAAATCAGAGGCACCATCCTTAGGTTACTGCAAGACTGGGTTTATGTGTGTTTACCTATTCCATATGTGACAGAGATATATGCCAATTTATGAGAAAGACCTGCAGGATACATTTCTGGCTTACCATATTTTTATACCATCAAAACTAATGGTGGTCTAGGGGCGCCTGGGTGGCTCAGTCGTTGGGCGTCTGCCTTCGGCTCGGGTCGTGATCCCAGGGTCCTGGGATCGAGCCCCGCATCGGGCTCCCTGCTCCGCGGGAAGCCTGCTTCTCCCTCTCCCATTCCCCCTGCTTGTGTTCCCTCTCTCGCTGTGTCTCTCTCTCTGTCAAATAAATAAAATCTTTAAAAAAAAAACAAAAACTAATGGTGGTCTTGACTAGATTTAGGACCCTGTATTACCAATTCTTACTTGACCATAAAATCTTGAATTTGGAGAGAGCATTTTGTCTGGCTATGATTCCAAAAAGCAGAGTGCTGGAAGGGAGATTTTTTTTATAATTTGAGGTCTCTTACCTGATTGTTATATTGCCAAAAGACCCTCAGCAGGTGCACTCAAGTCAGGAACTGCCAGACCAATTCCAGCCTCATTGTCAATTTTTTGAAGAGATATAATTAAAAATAAAATATTCTGCCAATCCAATAAACTTATCCACAAAATAAAAGAACAAAGCAATTTTATCACTGAATAAGCATTAAACCAGACTGCAATGTGCATCGCAGGTCATCTGCTGAAGAGATTACAAAGACCAAAAGATATAGCCAGACAGATACAACCTATTACATACATGCTGTTTTTTATTCAAAGGAACTATAAAACTTCTTGTGTCTTTTCAACAAGCAGAAGATACTACTTGGAACCAAGTGCCCAGGCTAAACTTCCATCAGAGTACCACCCTCATTGATGGTCACATTTCAAATAGATTTCTTCAAGATCCCCTAAGAAAGACACCCTTAGAATTCACAACTGACAGAAGACTCATTTATCTTTTAAAAGTATTTAAATATATCTCAGAGAGACAAAGAAATAGTTTAAAAATACTCTTTCTCTAAGGAAATGCTGAAAGAAAAGTATATGGAGGATATCCTTCTCTTCGGGCACCAGGAAAAAATTCAAAGCTTTATGGTTTGCATTTAACACTGCAATACACATTTTTGAACATAGCCACAACTAGCGAAACATTTTTTTGCATAAATATGTGCAATATATGATTAGCTTAGTGACGTCAGTAGTGGAAAAAATAATTATTTCTCTGTGATTTCTGATGATTTTATGGTTCTGTCCTTAAAATATGAGTGAACTAAAATAGTACATCATCTTCCATTAATTTTATTATTTATATAAAAATTAAAATTAATACAGGTTAATAGTACTTGTGAAATTCTGATATATATTTATTATTTCATTTACTCTTATAGTAACCCTATCATCTTTTAAATTTTATAGATAAGGAAATTTGGATTATTAAAATTAAATAGAGAATACATTAGAACATTCTTTCAGGGGTAGGTAATTGATATTAAAGGTAAGAGTGACACATATGCAATCTATTATAATTTCTTAATGTCCACATACATCCTTCACTAACTGGTCGTCACTATCATGATTTATTACTGAGTGTAGTTGGATTGTTTAAAAAAAAGTACTGAGTCACTACCATTTTGTGGCTAATCTTGAATAGATAGGAAGTGTATAATAAATCAAGTGAATCAGTTCCAGTTCTTTTCCTGGTTCTCCTATTCTATTACTTTAGAAAATTTATTTAAATTACCTTAGATTAATTTGTTTTGACTGCAGATAGGTTAAACAATGTCTACGTCTCAGAATACATTTGATATATAGTAAAATATGTTAATGTTCCTGAAACATTTTAGGTGATCAATAAATGTCAGATTTCCTCACACTTAATATTTTATTGATACACGTACCCCCATACCCAGAGAGTCGCATTGCAAGGTAATCAGCAAATTATACTTTGAAGTCAAGTACCATTCTATCCATAAGGTTCTCTCTCTTCTATTCAAAATACAGCAGTAATAGTACCTTTTTGGGGCCTGCAGATGTTCTTTGTTTTCATATAGAAGGCAGGTCCAAGGACACATTGTCTCAGTGATTCATCCAGAAGTACAATATCTTTGATATTTTTGCCAGGTATAACTAATACACATCTAAACTTTTTTTCTTTACTCTTTCCAATGCAGAATTTTCTAAGTTATTTTCTGTGTTATTATAGTTGAACAATCCTGTGCAAATGAATAAACTAGGGATTTCTTCAGTTGTCCAAGGAAGAAGCTGAGTTAACCAAGCCCCCTCTTTTTTCCTGCAACACCTCTTTAGTTATCAGTCCATAACTGACGTAATGCCTTGTGTTTCATGATATTCTCATGGTCTTCATGGTAAAGGAATCAAACTTTCTCCATTAAATGCTTCATTATGAAGTTATAGACCCTTAACTTTATGATACAACATTGCAGTTAAAATTTAATTTCAGGGGCGCCTGGGTGGCTCAGTCGTTAAGCGTCTGCCTTCGGCTCAGGTTGTGATCCCAGGGTCCTGGGATCCGCGGGAAGCCTGCTTCTCCCTCTCCCACTCCCCCTGCTTGTGTTCCCTCTCTCGCTGTGTCTCTCTCTGTCAAATAAATAAATAAAATCTTTAAAAAAAATAAAAAATAAAAAAAATAAAATTTAATTTCAGCCATTTCCTCTGTCTTTTTGGTAAAAAAAAAAAAATTTTTTTGGAAGGAACTAACCCATGTCAAAGGGTGCAAACTGGGTTATCTCTAAGGAGGTTTTCTGGCATCAACTATGTGCCACTTCTGCTTACACATATTTGGCCAAAATTTAGACACATGTACGTGCCTCAGGGAAAGGAAATGAGATGTAAATCCTATTCAGAGAAGAAATACACCCTGTAAGGAGTTCTATGGAGAAAGGAAGAACCGAAATCTGGTGACAACTCAGCATATCTGTCACAAAATGTGGTATTACCAATTTCTTCTTGAAATGTCCTTCCTTCCAGTACTTTTTATGACCATATCTTTATTATTCATATCTTAATTTATGTATGACTTTGTTAAGGAGATAACTCTCCCATATCAAACCAGTCTACCTTTATCATTTACCTCTTATCATATTACCCTATATCAATTATTTTCAGAATATGAATCACAGACTCATATTTTCCAAATGGGTATTTGATCATTCATTCATTTTGTTTTTTGTTATATATATATATATATATATATATATATATATATATATATATATAAATATATATATTTTTATTATAAATATATATATTTTGTTTTATATATATAATATATATTTTTATTATAAATATATATATTTTGTTTTTTATATATATATATATATATATATATATTTTGTCCCTTCTCAGAAGAATGCAGGCTTTCTGGGAAGAGAAAACTGTCGGTCTTTTTCAGAGATGCATTTCAAGATCTTCAAGTAGTGCTTGGCATATAATAAGCACCAAATAAATACAAGTAGGTTGGATACATGCACATGAAGTCAATTATTTCTAAATATTTTTAAACAACTTGAAAAAACTCCATGTAAATTAACACCTACCTATTTTGTCCCTCTAACCACTTCAAGTATTTTGGGAATACATTCCATTAGAAATTATAAATATATTTCCATTATATGAGGACAGATTTAATGGTTTTACACACTCCCATGTTTGAAATGAGACTATTAGTGGAAACAATATAGAACAAAAACAAATTATATAATTGCTATAAATGGAAATTTATTGTCAGAGTATTAATTCATACACAAGAGAAAATGGTACTTTGCGGATACTTAGTGCATTTTTTACATCAAGCTGAAAAATTGTTGCATTTCAGCATAACAACAACAGAGGCTTAAATTTGGTTATAGCTAATAGATTATTTTGTACAACATTAAACCTGCAAATGCTTTTAAGAATTTTTGATTCTGTAGTATTTTTAAACAACTGTGATGCAGTTAATTTCTGTGTACAGGGACAGCTAAAAACCATTGAGGCAGCATTCAGACAGTTAGAAAACATAGAAATGGTCAACAAAGTCATTTAGAATTGGAAGAAATTTGGGGTAAAGGGAAATCATTCTGGTTTGCATGCTTCCACAATGCAACTTCTCTTGATTCATTTCCAAACTGATATAAGTAGAGGGAAAATGTTGTCTAAGACCTACAAACCAGTCTTTTTTCAGATTCCAATGGTTATAACTAACCCAGCATCGTATCTGTAGATATATTTGTCTTGAAATTTGGTGCTCTTTATGATTCTGTGGCCAACTTTGGAGATAATTGTACTGTGTAAATTACCTCCTTGGTGTAGAATGTGTTCTTTCTTTAAGCCTGCATTTTTCTTGTTTCAGTTGTCGTACATCATTTTTTCTTACATTCAAGATGAGAGGGACAACGTCCCTTCCATTTTCTTCAACTTTGGTAATTCCTTTGTAGATTACCGATTTACTACCCAATTCCCATCGGTATCTCACTTGTCTTTTGAAGTAATGCTAGCCCCTGGTCCATTCTGCCTACTTTAACTTTTGAATCTTCATCTGAAATGCGTCTTGCCGAACTGTTTGATTTTTATTTTCCCTAATTAGGTTTGGATGTCTTGAAATGATCAAGGATGTATTTTCATATATTTTGGAATAAACCGCTTCATGTTTAAAGGGTTCAGAACTTGAGAAAATGTGAATTCACTAGTTCAGTTGTCAGCACCTTTTTCCATTACATAATTTTTAAAAATATGATATATAATAGTAACTCTGACTGAATTAGGGATTCTTTGTGCCATTTTAAAGTGGGTGATTTCTTATAAATGATGAAGCCCAGTGGGAAACCTTTCAAACTATGGAAAGCAGCTTCTCTGGTATGTTTTGTTACAGGGCATTTCGGATCATTTGCCTGGCTCTATCTCTTTGGTCACTTCCTCTAAACAAATTGGATTTCCTCGAGGAACTTGGCCTGTGTGCAGCCGATAAGTAGTGTGCCAGGCTATACTCATATTTGGTATTCCTCCTGGAACTTTGACTTCTTTCTTTTCATCCAATTTTCTGGTTGTTATAGTTTGTACTGATGTTTTTCCTCTTCTGCCTCTCCTTTCCCTTTCACTCAAATACAATTTCTTGTCCCTTTCAGTGCTTAAATAATAAGTTACTTTGTCAAGCAATACTAATATGCTGTCTCTAGTCACAGTCCTTGGAGTGACTCATCTTGTACAAAGGCATTTTGTACTGCCTGCCTCCAAAAATATAGATAAATAACTGTAAAATCTTCAGGAATGTGGATTAGAATTTAGCATAAAATGCAAGGAAAAAAAGCCACATTAACTCCATAAGATGGTGTTTTTTGTTTTTTGTTTTTTTAATTTATGCATTAAGTAACTTAAACTGTATTTGAGGTTTGAAAAATCATAAGATTTATAGATCCATGAATTGGTGAGTATTAATC
This sequence comes from Phoca vitulina, assembly GCF_004348235.1. NCBI lineage: Eukaryota > Metazoa > Chordata > Mammalia > Carnivora > Phocidae > Phoca > Phoca vitulina. The sequence goes on from NW_022589720.1 coordinate 20,707,249, forward strand.
AGGAGGAGCCACATGCAACTGAAATAAACAACAACCAAAATACCCTCCAAATAAAAGTGTATAAAAGTAAATATGATAGCAGATCTTACCTATTGCTTATTCTTTATATTAATGAAGTCCCTAGAATGAAGAAAGTAGAATGTCAGGAATTGGCAATTCTGGTTATTATCAAACATATTTATTTGAATTAATGAGCATAGAAACATAATTTCCATCAAAGAATTTAAAATAGTAATTATAAATATTGCACTATTCAGCATAATGCTGGGATTGATGAGGCGAAGTAAAGGTGACATGTAAACCTTTCACAATGTTTAGAATCAACTCCACAGGTCAAATAAATTTGCATTGAAATGTGTTATAAATAATTTAATACCAAAATATAATCAAAACAATAAAAAGGCCAAATGGATAGCTTCTCCTTTGTATGTGTGAATCAATCTACTGCAACAGTGGGAAAGTGACTGAGTCACTTCTATGTAAAATACTTTCAATCCAGAACAGAGTTAACTTAAAAATCACATTAATGTGCATTTAAAATAACAAAAATATACACAACAGTGAATCACAGGAGAAAAATATATTTTCTGTTGGTTTTAAGTGTTTATTTTAGATCATCTAATGACAAGTGACATATACTAGCAAAAATTGTTTAAATAGTTGAATTAACCATAACCAAAATATCTTACTTTTAAACTAGGCAGTTTTCTAAAGACTATAATGCCAATGAAATATTACTATGTCAACTCTACTTTTTCCTACAGGGTAACATTTTAGTAAGCCTGATAAATTGTATCATTAAAGAAATTGACCTAGATAATTATTTTCTGGCTCTTTTTTATGCTACTTTCTCTGCTATGGTACATAGATGGCAAAATTTAAAATTTAGTTAACCTCAGATAATATTTAAAAAGAAAATACGAATTTAATTCAATTTGTTCTTTCTAAGCTTTTTTTTTTATTACATACTCACTGTAATTTTTTGCACCAGTATTAGAGAGCAGTCTAGAATAAAACATACTGATGCTTGTTCAAATGCTTTTCAGGCTTTGAGAATTGAATTTTATCATTCTGAGTGTTGAAATACCCACTAAGAGATTCTAAAAAACAAAAATACAAAAGGACCAAACAAAAACATCAGAGAAAACCCTGATTTTAAAAAAAATTGAGATATAATTGACACATAACATTATATAAATTTAAGGTATACAGCATGTTGGTTTGATACATTTATATATCTCAGTATGATTACCACTGTGCCATGAGCTAGCACAGTTATCACTGCACGTCATTTCATTTTTGTTGTCGGAACAATTAAGATCTAGTCTCTTAGCAATTTTGAAGTTTATAATGTAGTATTGTTACCTGTAATCACTGTGCTGTGCATTAGATCCTTAGAACTTATTGATCTACTGTTTATAAGTTTGTATCCTTAAACAACATCTCCCCAGTTCCCCCACTGCCCAGCCCCTGATAACCACCGTTCTCCTCTCTGTGTCTATGAGTTCCACTCTTTTTTAGCTTCTGCATATAAGTGAGATTATACAATACTTGTCTTTCTCTGTCTCACTTATCTCACTTAACATAATGCCCTCATGGTCCATCCATGTTGTCATAAATGGCAGGATTCCTTTTTTTCTCCTGGATGAATAATATTCTATTGTGTGCATATGTATGTGTTTATACCACATCTTTATCCAGTAATCCATTGATGGACACTTAAGGTTGTTTCCATATCTTAGCTGTTGTGAATAATGCTACTCCATGCTAAACATGGGAGTGCATGTATCTTTTGATATTGTGAGAGAACTCTGATTTTTAACAGGTTCTTTTCAATGCTTAGGTAGTTGGAAAATACCGTATTCTTAAGGGAGCAAATAAACTAAATATTTGCTTAAACTACATCAAAAATTAAACTATTTTTGTACAATCTACTTATAAAAATGTGGCATTAGCTTTTACTTTTTGAGTCTACAAATTCAGATTTTCACCCCAAATATGTAACACAGCTATACATAACAAAGCACCGAGGCTGCTTAAATTTATTTTCAGTCACCAAAATGTATTAAGTACCTATTTTATGTCACATGCTAGACTAGCCATTAATGATAAAGCAGTGTGTACGACATTTTCCCTAACACATTTAGTTTTCTACTTAATGCTGGGGACAAAACATATTTTTTTTCAAAAATGAAGTTAAAGCAACAATAAAGAAAATGATAACCTATGGAAGCACTGAAAAAGTGGAACTAGGCTCATTTGAAATAATAAGTGATACTAAATCTGAGGCCTGCGAGGTGAAGGAAAGGGGGGTGATCATTCACAATATAGAGAAAGGATGTGCAAAGTCCCTGCAGCAATAAAGGCCATCAGAAAAAGAGATCAAAGCAGCTAGAGATTACTGAATGAGGCAGAGTTCCATGAAATTAAGTCGAGATGAAGCAAGAGACGCTGTCTGCTAGGTGTGTTGAAATTCATTCTAAATTTAATAGGAATAGAGTGAGAGGTATTAAGTGAGAGAGCAACAGGAATAAATTTGCCTTTTAAAACAACAACAAAATAACACTCTTGCTATCGTTTGGAAAAGAGAGCAGAGGTGACAAGTTTAATGGCAGTGAGGGGATCACTTAAGAGTTTTGTCAAATGGTCCAAACGAGAGAAGATGGTGTTGTGTCGGAAAGCAGAAAAAATCTGCCAAAAGGGCAGATTCAATATTTTTATATTATATAATTTATACAATCCACATATTGCACATTAATCATGTCTTTTTAAAATAGTATGTCCTATTGTTTTCTGTTATACTTAATGTGTAGAACACTTTGTACAAATAGATTGTTATAACCAGCTTTAGCATAAATATATCTTGAAAATTGAATATTTTCATTTTTTTGAAAATTGAATTATATTTTATATAAACCAGAAGTGAAGGAAGAATATATACTTAAAAATATTTTATTTACCAAATTGTTTTTAGTCTATCAATTTAAGTCATATGTATAGATTATATATATATCATACTTTCTCATACATATTTTGTGTAATTTTATATAACATATGCATTTTAATAAGGTTTTTATAAGATAGATACATCTGTATGAAAAAGTTAGAGCCAGATTTGGGCCCAACTAACATTTATTGACTTAAGCATACATAGATGCTAGGAATAGATTTCTCTATTAATTTCCAAATAAAATCTTGCTGTTATTAGAAGAATATTACCGAGGTATGAGAGTATTCTGATTCCCAAACCTAAGTAAGAGAGTTTTCCACTTACCACATCTAGAGATTTTTTTTTTTTTGATAGAGGAGATTCTTGCATTCAGTAATCAACAATGATCCATTAACCTGTTTTTCAAAAATCAAAAACTAAAGCTAAAATACTATACTTTAAAACATGTTATCACTGTCAAAGAACTATGAATTCTCAATTATTCAATATATTCTTTTAAATAAAATGATATTTTTGTACATAGTGAAATCACTATTGGATTTGAATATAAGTTCTTCAACAAGTAGTTGACAATTAAAAAAAGAAATTATCAAGTGTGCCTAATAGAAGAGCCACGTTTTTGGTTGTAGGAGGAGATAAACAGTATGCAATGAAATAGATTCCTTTGCCTGTGAGTCCTCAAAAATATTATCAAACAACTTTAATTCTTTTTTCCCCTTTTTAAAATGGGAACAATAATACTTGCTTTGAAAAACTGGCAAAAAGCTTTAAAATATACTTTATTATATTTATAAAGATATAATGGGCTTATATAAAGTTAAATAAATTACCTCTATAACTAATATAGTAAGTTCCAGATTTTAATTTATTTTCTTAATTTTATCTTTTTCATAAAAATATTATATATAAGGACCTACAATATTATTTCCCAAAATATTTTTAGTATTTGTTCATCTGCTCACTGTTTAAAACAAATTCGACCATTGGTTTTAGCATGCATCATCATTTTAATATATTCATTATAATATATTCATTTGGTTTCCTGTAGTTTTTTTTCTCAGTGTGCCGATGAAAGTGTTCTTACCAAGGGCACCAGCACCTTTTATCCTACAAAATATGAATCCCATGTTTTCATCTTAATTTTCCTCTCAGCAGGATTTGACTGAAAACAACCTTCAATTTCTTGAAAAACCTCCATTCCCATGCATCAGTGACAATAGAATATCCTGATAATTTGTTCTACTCCTCAGCCACTGCCGAGGCTTTCCTTCTAGGCCTCAAAATACCAGACTGCTTTAGGGCTTCAGCGTGGGCTTTTTTCTTCTTTTATTGCATCATGTCATCTGGCCTTAGGGCTTCGAAATAACCTGTAGATGATTGCCAGATTGATAGCAACAGTCTTGATATTTCCTATGAGTTCAAGACTCATACGTCCATGTATCCAACAAACTACTCAGACTCTTCTTTTGGAAATGTGATAGGTATCTATATTTTACATGTATGAAATAAGGTACTTGAACTGCTCCCTTTCCACTCCCTTTCATCAGTTCACAGTTGATCCATTTTCTGTTATGGAATCAGCATTCTGGTACAGCATAAATTACCCTGGATATATCTATTCATGTACTGCTGTCAAAATTCATTCTCTTTGTTCTACCTCCAAAATATTTCCCAAATGAGCTTATTTCCTCTCTCTACTAATTCTATTTATTATACATCCATTATCTCCTACTTAGATTAATACAAGAGCCTAACAATTAGTTGGATTTGGATTGCTGTTTTAAATAGATTCAATCTTGTCAACCACGTGATTAAAATCACCTAAAGGCTTTCTACTGGAATTTGAACAAATCCAACCTTCCTGTCATGATTTAAAAATCTGATCCCTACCTCTTCCTGCAATGAGACCTCTGCAAACTTCCTCACTATGTTGTAGCTACATTAGCATTCTTCTTACTTCTCAGTTAATGTCTGGTTTATTCTCATCTCTTGGTCTTTGTTTCTGCTGTTTCCTCTGCATGGGAATGAATTTTTATACGATGTGTATGTGACTGGTTCTTCTTCATCATTAAGCCCTTAGTTCAGATGTTACTTCATTGCCCTGACCATTCTATTTAAGGTAACTTCCCAATCACTAGTTTTCTCATGCTAATTTATCACCATATTGATCACTCTCTGTAATATCATATATATTTACCTTGTGTGTAATTAATTTTCTGTATCCCTGCCTCTCAGACACATACTGGAAAAAAGAAGCTCCATGGTGGGCAAAGACTTCTTTGTCTTGCTCAGTTGTATATCTCCAGTGCTTACTACAATGATTGACACATTAGAAAATTATTGGTAAATATTTTCCTGAGTAAATATTGATGAAATGTCAGCTAATTAAGCAAAATAACAGATGAACAATGAAAGCATTATTCTTAGAAATAAGAGTAAGTTGCAACTTTATAAAATGGCATTTCATTACTTGAGCTTTTTAAAAATTATGTGCTTATTAGTTTAATGACTTTCTTGTGTCAGACATTAGTGATAAGGTTTACCTCAGTTGACCGTGGCATTGACTTTGTAAGGAAGATGATATCATCTTTATTTAATGTCTCAAGGAGTAGTTACAGAGAATTTAATTCATTTGTGGATATACTACTGTTAATTATGGATCAGGTCATTTAGTGTTTCTACTGCACTTTAGTTGTCTTTCAATATAGAATGTTTGGTAATTGAAAAGCTCACAGATTTACACACATGGTTTTCAAAAATGTTATCTTATGTCAACATCTTCATTAAATATACTCGCTATTTAATTTCTGGGTAAGTCTTATGTGGTGGCAGGCTTATGGATTTCCCACATCATAAAAATATGACACATTATAAGGAAAACAAAATACATTTTTAAAATGATAAAATGTGAAATAGTATTCAGCATCTGTGTCTTTATTTTTATAACAGTCACTATTCAAGAATCTATTATAGATGCTATCAAGCTCATACTTCATTTTGACATGTTAACATTATAAGTATTGACATAGAAATGAATAGGTCACAAAAACAATAAGCAACATTCTAAAGAACTATACATTTAACCTATTTTTCTAAAAACAGAAGAAACTCATCATAAAATAGCCAATTACTATTCAGGTCAGGAAGGGATCATACCCCTCAACAAAATCAGTATCATTAAAACTTGAAGAAAATATATTAGCCAAGAGCATAGGCATTTATATAATTTAATTCTGTTAATTATTTAATTCTAAGTTACTTAACAAATAATTCTAAAACAATTTACATTGGGAATTTAAAAATATACATTTTTTGAGTTTAAAATTTTCATCATTATCCATTATATTCTAGAAAAAGAATACTCTCATCACTATCACACTTTGCATTATGTGCATATTACTAAGTTATATTTGAGATTAAAATTATAAATAAATAATTATAAGAGAAAAAAATGCAAAACCTAAGCAGGCATGATGTTCTAAGGAAAGAAATTTGTGTACAAGCTTGTGCCCATGAACGTAAGAATAAAAATGCACATTTAAAATATTTATTTAAATAGGGAATTCAAATATTGTTATAATACTATGGTTCTCAAATGCATGCAGAGTCCCCCCCCCCCCCCCCGCCCCAAGCCACAGTGAACTTAAAAGATGCCCAGGGTATTTTAAATTTTCAAAGGAAACAGACATTTGTCAAACATCATCTAAAATAATATAATAAGTGGTTTAGGTTTAACTATTTATTAAGTTGAGTAAACCAGGGTGCCTGGGTTAAGTATCTGCCTTCAGCTCAGGTCATGATCTCAGGGTCCTGGGATCGAGCCCCGAGTCATGTTCCCTGCTTAGTGGGGAGTCTGCTTGCTTGTCTCTCTCCCTCTCCCTTTGCCCCTCCCCACTGCTGGTGTGCTCTCTCTCTCTCAAATAAATAAATAAAATAAAAATAAATAAATAAATAAATAAAATTGAGTAAACCATATACTTAATCAAAACAGAGCATTTAATTTTTGTTTTGTTTTGTTTTTTAATGCTAGAGATGGCCTGAAAATCTTACACACTAAGATGGCATGAACTTAAAACATTTAGGAAACTCTAACTTACTTGCCTTTAGAGACAGTTTTCAAGATCTGTTATTATGGCATAAAATTATGTAAGTAATAGTGTAGTCTCATTTTCAGGAATTCAGATAATATTAAAACATAAAAGAAGTGAAGTATGCCACCATGCTTTTCCCAATGCATTGCTTTATGCAAAGGTAAGCACTGTGGATATAGTTAGCCCATGACTCATTAATCAGTAACAAATACTTATCAAATGCTTAACCTTAACAAGGCACTGTTGCTGGAAAAGAAAGCATACAAAACAGATACAGCAGCAGCTTTTATGAAGCCTATATTTTGGCTCATCAGGTAGAAGTTTGATGTTTATCCTATCATTCATTTTCTTTTTAAAGCATTTGAATAAGTATATAGCTACAGGAATTTTTTTTCCATATAAATAGGGTTTATTTTTTCTTTTTTTAAATTTATTTTTTATTTTTTTAATTTTTTTTAAATATATTTTTTTCTATTTTTTCTCTTTTAAGTGTCTCTTTCTTTCTCTATTTTACCTGGGAGATAATCTCCCAATGTGAATTACATAGGCTGGGAACAGGCTGCTTTGATTTGTTTTCAGGTTCCACCATTCACTAGTCCTGTAATCTGAAGCATGACCCAAAGAGATCTCTCAGTGACTCAGTTTTCTCATCTATAGTAAGAGCATTGCAATTTTATCTACACTGCATAGTCATTGTGAGAATATAAGTGTAATACATTTGAGGTGTATATAATCATATTGCACATGGAGAAAGAACCCAATAAATATTAGCTGTGATAGTAATATTACTATGAACTTCCACCTCTTAAATCCTATGCCTTTTTGAGTCTTCCTTGCCAGGAATATTTCCATATAAAGTTACTTCATATGAAACTTTTTTAACAGCTTGGTAGTATTTCATAGAATAATGTTCCATGCTTGCTTGTTTCAAGTTTGTATTTAAATTCCAGTGAGTTAACATATAGCGTAGTATTAGTTTCCGGGGTGGTATTACTCTACTGTAAGGTTGTTTTGACTGCTGTGGAGCAAAAACTATAAAAAGTTTCTCTTGGACACACAGGGTCTCAAGTGCCTTCAGCTCAAAATAGTCCACATGCCAAAGTGGCATATTCTGGGGATAAGGGACTGTCCTGAACCCCTTTGTGACGTTTGGTATAAAAAGCAATGCAATGTTGAACATCTTCATACATTTTTCTACAAATGTGCAAGAGCTGTTGGAACTAGTGCAATGTGCAGTGTAGGAGGTTTGATAAACAATGATGTAATTAATTCCAAACAAACAATTTAACAATTTATATTCTTAGTGGCAAAATGTTTCCCCTGCATCCTATTTTTTTTCTTTACCTTTTATTAAAGTTCCGAGGTTGTAGTATTTTTGTAGCTTTGTATTTCTTTTTCCTTAGGGAATAGTTACAAATTTTAATTTTTAAATTCTGTCTTAGAGACTTTCTATATTGACATATTTCTCCACCCTTTTACTTTCCATTCCTGCTGCTTATCTGGCCCAGTGTCTGTCCATAAGGGTTTAGCTGATTAATTTAACACAAACATGTATTTCACAATTTAAAGAGCTCATATTGGCTTCATTTCTTACCTTTACTGGAGGCAATTATAATTTAATATTGGGTAATGTTTATAAATTTATTTGCAAATTTGTAAAATTTCGTATTTATAAAGTGTAAATTAAGAGTGGAAGATGATTTATAATCTTATTTATAAGTACGGAAAGCTTAGTGTTGTGGGGGTTAAGGAAGAACATTTTTGGGGAAACTGCTTTCAGTTCTCTCTTTCGGGAGAGCATCTTCAATCACAGAACAGAAAATTTCTTAAATTTCTGTCACAGGGATCTTGAGAAAATCATCTGGAGTAATATGTGAAAGGGTTAATGTATATTATGAAATTCAGTTTAGTTAAGCACTTACTCTTAGCCAAATCAGGATACAGACATGTAAATGTAAAGTATAATTATGCATATTTGAAACACTTCATTATTTTTCAAATCATTTTGCCTTTTAACATAGGAACATCTATATTATAAATTGTGACTTCTTTTTTATTTTCCCCTTGTGCTGTACAAATTATTGCAATGACAGTACTCACCAAATATTTTTTTTCCCTACCATATTTTCTTGTCCTCCTTGTACTTAGGTAAAGTCATATTTCTTATTCTGGCCAGTGAGCTCTGAATGATAATGATGCAGGTCACTTGAAGAGGACACAGGGAAAAGTAAACATTCAGTTCTCCCTTTGTCTTTCCCTGTTCCAGCAACTGAGGTAGCCCACATGGTCCAAATGTTGTTATGACAAGGTGGTAGAATTGCTGTCAACCCGGATCCCAGGGTGTCTTTAAGAACAGAACCCCCTGCTATAGAGGTTTACATTGCTTGTCACTATAGCATGTCCTTTTCTACCCTAATACATAGTCCACACTTTTAAAACATGAAATCTTAACTTTTTAGAGACAGGTTAAATTGTAAAGGTTCTTCTTCCTCAGAAAAGGTCAATTCCATTGTTAAACTATTCATCATCCTAAGATGAGAGAACCTTGCTTGTATTGAGTGCTATACAAAGAATTACGAATAACTTAATACAATAGAGATATTTGGTTGGAGTTTCTTTTTAAGATAATAACACATTATATTTATTTAATTATATAATGAAACTCAAAAGTACCAAGTTTGGCTCTAATCAACATTTATGGCTTTAAGTTCTAAGTACTAATGCCTGCTGATTAGTGTATGCAGAATTTTACACTTGCAAAATCTGTTGTAGTTTTATGCAAATAAGAGCTTGGACAATCTGCAGAATAAAGGAAATTTCCTTAAAAGCTGGCTTTTTAAAGTATAATAAAATCTTAATCAGAATCTCTGGTTATACTATTCTAGTTGAATTAAATGTGTATTAGCTACATTCTTTCCTCAGAAAGCATAGTATATAAATGACATTTGATCTCTCTTTTTGGTTTTTTTAACCATGGGAAAAGAAAGATTAGTTCAAGACTGCTGTTCACTCTACAGGGTCTGTTTTGTTTATTCAAACCAACCATAATTATTTAGTCAGAGGGGTGCAAGGATGGGGTCAAAGAAAGGATTGGTAAAACAATCACAATAAAATTGTGGTTGTGATCTTTGTGAACATGGGTTGATGGAATTTAGCTGCATATTCTACATGTTTAAACATAATTATAATCTACACTACTGTAACAAATTAAGGAATACTAAACTTATGTGTTAGACATCTACAGAGAGATGATTCTATGAAATGTAGTGGAAAAGCTAAGATGTGAGCCTAAGAGATAGAAGTTATAGGAATATATTGAAAAATTGTCATAGAATATAAGTTTATCATGAAATAATTTTGATTGTATATTTTTTTTTGGTTTTTGTTTTGTTTTGTTTTTACTATTTTGATTTTTAATAAACCCCAAGGACAGGCCTCAAAGTAATGCTCCTTTGCATTCACTAGTCTTAGAATATACACAGGGTATCCTCCTGCAATAGCAATTAATGTATTTTGATATCTGTATTTTATCATGGCTCTTCTATTATATAAATTCATATCCAAAGACATACTATCTGTTAGAACAACTCCATGTCTGTTATATTTGCTTACATTATTTTGTGGCAACCTAGGTGATTTACACTTACATATAAATGTTATTATTGGTAAGAAATTTTTAATCTAGTTCATTGGAAAGTTTGGTGAATTGAGTAAATATTTATAAGGTTTGTAAAATAAAAATAAAAATAAATAGCCTGTTAAATTAACCATTGTTATTACTATGCCAGAACTAGATTCAGTCATTATAACCTTGTACAAAAGCACCTTCTCATAATCAAGCTGAAGAAAATATACATTTTTTTTGTATTTATAAAGCTAGAAAACTTTAGGTTTTTTAATACATTATTTAGGATTTCTAGAAATTTTAAAATACCTATAAATTATACCTTATTGGTGGAAAAAGGAGAAAAAGCAAACTCTTTGATTAGTTGCTTGGAAGAAATTGAATTTTCCTTTTCTTATATGCTAACTTACTCTTCATTTTATATATGTATTTGAGGAATATTGACTGGGCCTTTGGCAAAATATAGAAGAGAAGTAACAGAAAATGATCTGTATTTTCCTTCTTATATCCTTTCTATAGAAAATATTTCAAGAGTATTATGGTTGAGGGGCACTTGGGTGGCACAGTCAGTTAAGTGTCTGACTCTTGTATCTTGGTTTCAGCTCAGGTCATGATCTCAGTGTCATGAGATTGAGCCCCCCATTTGGTTCCATGCTGGCTGTGGAGCCTGGTTAAGATTGATTCTCTCTCTACCTCTCCCTCTCCCCCTCCTCCCCGCATTCTCTATTTCTCTAAAATAAATAAATCTTAAAAAAAAAAAAAGGCTATTATGCTTGATAGACTTTATTTGGATTATGTTAATCATAATTCCAGATCATAAAACATACATAAAAGTCACCTTCTAGGTGAGTCTGGTAAATTATTGATGGAAAAATGGCATTAGTTATAGTTAAAATATAGGTTTCCTTTGTGAAAGGATATGGAAGCACATTTGTTTGTATTGAGATACATAAAGCAAAAAACAGTATAAAATGCTCCCAGATGGAGATAGAACTTTCTCAGCCCCCCACATTTCCATGAATGCACCATCACCATTGATACCATATGTGTGGAGTGGGGAGAACTTTACATCTTCCCTTTATCAGGTGTCTCTATAGCTTCCTAACTCCCTCTGGCTGTTTGGGATATTCTGGCTTTGGGTCCACTTACTCACCATGTCACAGGAACTTAAACAAAATAATCCAGCACTCATCTCGTGAGATTGAGTGACTCACAGGTCAATTTCCTTCTGTATAATTCTCTGAGATGAAACTTTAGTCCTCCTTAAAACAATTTATAAGTTTAAAATAAAATAAAATACCAAATCTATACTTTATATAAACAATATGATTACAATGTAGTTTAATTAGAAGGTATTAATTGTGAGATTTGGCATGTTGCTATCCTTCTTATCTGCATGTGTGTTTGTACACACACAAGCATGAATTCTGTCAGAGAATTCTGAACATACATGCATGTTAATTACACATAAAAATTGTTTCATTTAAAGAGGATACTGTCCACAGAATCATTCACTTTTTCACGAATATCAAAGCATGAAATCACCTCCACAAATTTCAGATTACTAAATTTTGATTTAAAATAATTAAAAATTTTAAAGATTTTATTTATTAGAGAGACAAAATACAAACAGGTGGAGGACCAGAGGGAGAGGAAGAAGCAGACGCCCCATTAAACAGGGAGCCCGATGCAGGGCTCTACCCCGGACTCCAGGATCATGACCTGAGCTGAGGGCAGATGCTTAACCAACTGAGCCACCCAGGCACCCCATGATTTAAAATAATATTAGAATATCCCATGTGTAGTTCAAGTACTATGCATTATTTAATATTTTACACAGTTACAATGTTGAGAAGTGAAAACAGTTGTGTCCCATTTGAAATTGAAGAAAAATCATCATTCACCCTCTTTTTTGTAGTTATTTTAACAATATCAAGTCCAAAATGATAAAATAGCTTGCAAATGAATCGGAAAATGACATAGAATTCAAAAGGAGTAAGATAATAAAAATCTAGAATATTCTTCCTATTCTTATAGAAATTGTCCATTTTCTTCCATCATATCATATATTTTGACTGGATTTGTATTGAAAAACCCTTATATTTTGATGTTAAAAATTTAACCAAAGGATAATTTTTGTTAAATATTAAAATAACATAGAGAACCTGTGCAAAGTTTCTTTCACATAATCATGTAATATACTTATCAATAGATTATCATAAAGAAAATTATTATGTAGAAACTAGACTAAAATTAGGTTATTAAAGTTTTATTTTTGTTTTCTGAAGAATAACTCCGTGCTAGGTAAGCATTATAGGAGACACAAAAGCTTTATTTTCTTTTCCTAATTTCAAGGTAGATGTTATCCTAATAGTTTTTCACTGATAATGGAATATGATAGGTTTTGGATACAGTGCTTGAAATACCAATACATGTCCAAAGAAATAAGGATAAAAGCATTATTATCGTAGTCTTTCAAAGATAACAAAATTCACTGAGCTTTGCAAAGCTTCCTTAAACAAACATATGACACCACTGTAACTACCTCTCCATCCGTGGGAACCATGACCTGCTGCCATTTATCCAATTAGATACATCTCAGAGATAATGGTATTCTTGAATCATTTTATTAGCTTTCAAGCAGTACTCATGAGAAGAATAATATGGAATCAAGAAGAACTGAAAAATGCCTCTTTTCTTCTTCAACCATTCATCTCTGTGGGCAGGCGTCAATATCTATTCCATTATCAGTGTGAATGCTTGCCACAGATACAGGAGGATGCCTGATTTCCATTTTTCCCTCAACTTACCTCAAAGTTCATCATCTCCAGAGAAGTACAGTTCCTTCCCGCTGAGGACTCTTTCAGTCCCTCATCTGACTGGGATTTCTGCCATAAAAGCATCGTCATTATTCAATGAATTAAGGCATGCCTGTGAGCAACCCATTCTCATTCTGACTAGTAGATTTTCATTTTAAGGGGAAGATAAACAATGCCTTTTGATTCTCACTCCATGAAATTTCTTCTCACCATGGGTGATTATGATCGAGCGGCCATTACATATCTCTGATCACATTTGTATTCATCTATGTTATTTTGTCTTCTATAAAAAAATAATCCAAATATAAGATACTGAAAAACTCTAAACAGAAAATAATTTTGGAGATAAAAGTTACTTTCCTTGATATTGAACTGTAAGCATAATATATTAAAATTTTTAATGAAAATAGCTATATTTGTGCAATGCACAACTTTCTCATATTTGATAATATTCTTTCTAAATTATTTGTGATAATAAGATAGTTAATACAATCATAATTATCTCTTGCTAAATTACAAAAATTAAGGATAAGACTAATGACTTGGATTATTTTATGCTCTCCTTTTCTTGCTCTTGTTATAATTGAAGAGATTTTATTTTCAAAGAATTCTAATCCATCATCTATTGCTCAACTGAAAATTTAAAATCACTCTAAAACTGTTTGAACATATCTGTTTCATGACTCCCCAGCTACTTATAAAGCAACATATGTTAGATTCATCCTTTTTTAAATTTATAATCATTCTATAAATGTTTTATTTATCTTTTAGGTAAACAAAAGGACAAGCTAAATTATGCATAAGTAAAACTATGTCAAATAATCGGCACTTGATTAGTGAAATTCTGTCTGTATTGAAAGCAAGGAAGTGGTCCAGGCACATAGTAGGTGCTTACTATGTAATTGGTACATTTGTATTATCCATATTATATTTATTTCACACAAATGACAATCATTAGGTATATAACAATATTGTAAAGCCATGGCTGCTTTTTTTTTTTTTTACACAGAAACAAACATATTTCTACTCAATGAATTTATATATTCCCAACTTGAATCCTTTCTTTAGTTAGTATCCCTACTGAAAGGCTGATTATTTTTTCTCTGTTTCTCTAAAGCAACACTGGCATTCTACCAGAGAGTAAGATCAGAGAACTTGTTAGAGAGTGAATCCTGGGTTTAGAGATAGAGAAAAAAAGGTAAGAGATTAAAAAAAAAAAAAAAAAAATCCACTTGTTATTTATAAGTAACTTATGGGACAGGTGCATATTGCAATCTTTCTTTTAGAAACTACAGACAACACTGCATATGTAACGTTGGAAGTGTTCAAACATATGTGAAGATGTTTTAGAGTTGGAGTGATTGTATTTCATGCTCTGTACATTGGCTGGGCGGGAGGGGGGTTCCTCCTAGATCTTTTCTTCCAGTGGTTTAGATTCTCTTATTAGCTCTTTTCAATTCCAATTACGGTTTTCCAGTCATAGGTTATTTGAGTCTTCTGTGTCCAGATGAATCCCTATTGAATTCTAACTCTATTGTGGTGACTTAATCCACAGGCTATTCAGTGCCCTTTACTATTCTACCTCTGAAATCTGACTACTATCTGTGGATCTAGGAATCTTGCCTGCAGAACTCAAGTTGAGTCTCACCAAGAAGCTGAAGTAGCATCTATTATGTCAGAAAAAGTATTGCTCTGAATATAGAACACTTTGCAGAGTGTAATCCCCAATGACTGAACAGGTATTTGTTTATACTGTCAGTAAAAATTCCAGTTCTTTTAGCTTTTCTTACATCTTTCATTCATTTAACTTTTAAATCTGTGTATTAAAAAAATAGTTACTAAGCCTTCCATTATATCATGAAAACATCTATAACCTTATGCCTACATTCATGTAGTTATGGTGTCAGTCTCCATAGTTTTATAATTTAGAGTGACACACAGATAACAGACACTAAGCATGAGTACACTGGCTTTTAGAAAATGTATGCTCTCATTTTCAAGTGTCCTGTACTATTTGGGTCATAAAGAAAATGATTTTAACATTTGCAGGGGGAAGTAAACCTACACTCATAGTTTGGATTTCTGACAACTGGAATTCCCTAGCTAGTGCAATGAGATTATTCCGCCTCCTATTTTGAATCACTAAATAATCTAAAATACTAGTATGCTTATCTATTAAACACACTGCTGCATTGATACTTAATTCAACAAACATCACATTTCTACTTTAGGCCAGGCACTATTTTAAGTGTTGGTGGTAAAATGTGAATACAAAAGATCCCATAACCCTCATCTTCATGGAGTTTAAAACCCTTAAAAAGCCATGTGAAACTTACTTTAAACCACATTTTATTAAATAGACTATATTAATTAGGTAAATTTCTCAGCAAACCTAAATGACAGAATTAGTGTTAGGGCTTCTGAGATTCTCTTGGAAGTCAGACTAAAATTGAACATTTGTCATCCCAGTGAAACACTTTTCTAGATACAGATTCTTTTTTCTATGTAAAATGGTAATTTTCTCAGTAAACATATTTCTAAACAGACTTGCTGAATGTTAGATACCTGAGTTGATGGTTTCAAAATATTTATTCATGGGAATCTTTCTGCAAAATCACAACACAAAGGAGACCAACAGTTCTGCCTATTTAAGTAGCTGAAACAGTTCTTTAGAGTCATATAACAAGAATGAATCTTTGCTGGAGAGGAAGTCTTGCCTTCAAACAGACTTTTGGGATAATGAGTTGGATGCTAGAATACACTGAGTAGCTTTAAAAGTCATCTGTAGTCATTTCATAGACTTTTATGCCTTTTAGATTTGCCTCAATTTTATTTTTTTATGTTTTAGACTTATTTCTTCAACTAAAATAACAAAAGCGCAGTTAACTGGTTATAAAGAAGGCTTTCAGATACTTTTAATTGACATTTTTGTAATGCCTGAAACATTCCTATATGGGAAATTCAATGCTTAGGAGAAAAAATGAAGTCCATTTTTTCTTTCTTCCCTAATACTCATTCTCCCATTATTCTCCATTTAAAGCACCTTGTTAAAATTTGCTAGGCATACAACCACTGAAAATTAAAAAACAAAATACAAAAAACAAAAAACTCGATTTCCTACCCTCCTTTGCCACAGTTTGTCCTTATGGTGATCTCAGTCCGAAGGTGATCTAAACTATTGAAAGGTGTCTTTAAATGGAAGGGAATTCTTTCTGCTTTCTCATGCATCTTCTGAAAGTTTGTAAAGCAGACTCAACAATCTTTGATTGCAATGTCTAAGTCTTCTTTAGAACAAGATAGAAAATAGAGAATTTATCAGTGATGGTCAAAAAAAAAAAAAAAAAAATATCGTGCTAATCCCAAGTTGCCCATACATATGGGAGAGAGAAACTTTGATCTTTTTGAATCCACTGTTATTTTGAGTTTGCTGTCCCCCTCAGCCTGACCTAATTACCACTAATATACTCCCCATACTAGAAATCACAGCACACATTTATCACTCAATCCGTATTGAATTAATGTGCTTGAGCTTTGGGAGAAGTAAAGTAAAAATGTAATATCGTTGTTGTAAGTTGGGTTCCCCAGAAAAACCTTAGATGAGGATTCTTGTGCAAAGGTTTATGAAGAATTTCCTGCCAGAAAAGAACATGGAAGGGAGTAAGAGAAGCAGGTCAAGAGAGAAAGACACCAAGAACACATGTGATGTTAGGCAAAGTCCCAGCTTCAGTGTGATCATGAGCAGAACGCTGCAGTGCAGTTTATGCCTCAGAATTTGGTCCAACGCCAGACAAGTGAGGTGGGCTTTCCTGCTCTGGCAGCAGTCAGTCATTGGAGACTGAGTGTAGACTAAACTCTCAGGTACTTTGGAACCTTTGTCCTTGTGAGCAAATGATTCTAGTAGTCCCAGGGCAATTGTAGAAGAGAGTCTAGGTGCCAGACTTTAGAAGTGAGTACATTAGAGCTCGAAAGATGGTTACTCAGAAGTACCCAGAGACTAGAGAAACATAGTGCTACAGTTAACATAAGAGAAACATAGTCCAGAAATCATTTCACTAAACATAGTTGCCATACTTTTTGGTTTGACTATGATCTAATTAAGAAAAAAATAACAAAATCCATTCATAGGGAACAATACAAATGCAAAAGCAAGACCTAAATAAAATTTTAAATTACAAAGGTATACCTCAATTCTTCATATTTGGAAGGGCTACATTTGGCATTGTACTTAGATCAAATAGGCAACTACTTTCATGGATTTATTGTAAGAATGGCAAGATAAGTCAAACATCTAGGTTGTAACCTATTGTTGGTTCTGCATTTTGACTTAAATTTGCCATTTGCCATTCCAACATTACCCATTTCTTTCAGAAAAGTCAAAGGCAGCTTTACAAACATAAGGTTTCATTTTTTTTAATTAAGCTATTTAACTGAATTTATTGACTTAGCAATACCTAATGCATCCCTTTAGCTAATGAATTGCCCAAAATGTACCAAGCAAATAGGCAAACACGTAAGGATTTGTGAATAATCTTGAGATTGTAGAATACAGGTAGTGACTTAAAAATTCTGAAATAGGGGGCATCTGAGCCTTTGGCTCAGGTCATGATCCCAGGGTCCTGGGGTGGAGCCCCATATCGGGCTCCCTGATCAGCGAGGAGCCTGCTTCTCCCTCTCCCTCTGCCTGCCATTCCCCCTGCGTGTGCTCTCTTTCTCTCTGTCAAATAAATGAATAAAATCTTTAAAAAAAATTTAAAAAATTCTGAAATAGTCTTGATGCATCTAGGAATGTATCACTAAGGGAAGTTACAAAATGAAAAATCAGTCTAGAATGGTAACATGGAGAGAAGATAAATATATACAAATTCAAAATGTTTTTTTTATGTCTGAATCCTATATAAATCAATGTATAAAATTTTTGCAGGAAGAAATAAAACACTTTTACTCCTATTCTACATTTTTTTCTTTCAAGGAGTAAAAAAATTCTAAGACAAGGACTCTAAGAACCTAGAGTACAGTTGCCATCTTGTTAGCAACACAAACTTAATATCTGTTTCATCTATGGTTTTATGAATCGATATTAAAATTAGCAACAACTGCATGGATTTCTTTGAATTTATTGACATTAAATTCTAGAAAATAGGGCGCCTGGGTGGCTCAGTCGGTTAAGTGGCTGCCTTCGGCTCAGGTCATGATCCCAGGGTCCTGGGATCGAGCCCCACATCGGGCTCCCTGCTCGGCAGGGAGTCTGCTCCCCCCCCCACTCCCCCTGCTTGTGTTCCTGCTCTCACTATCTCTGTTTCTGTCAAATAAATAAATAAAAAAAATATTAAAAAAAAAAAATTCTAGAAAATATCAGAATATGAGGGAATATACCAAAAGTAGAACACACAACTCAGAATTATTTTCTACTTTATCTAGAACTAGTACTGTAATAGCTAATATTAGTATGAAATATTTCTTTGGAGTTTGTTTCCATAGATATTTGGACTCAGCTTCACGAAAAAGTTAACACATAACAGCTCTTCTGGAATGATTCATATATTTGTCTACATTTTAAATGATAGATTTTCCTTAAATCAGATGGATGATTATTGATAGATCTTGATTAAATCAAAAGGATGATTATTGATTCAAGCCCGATTTCTCCATAAAAATCATAAATCTGAAATAGTGATGTTCATTGTACTTTAGAAGAGAAGCCTCAAAGCAGAAGGAATCCGCTTAATGTTTTAAAGATCTATAAAGAAAATTGAGATCATTTTCATCTTTATTAATTTTTTAATGTTCCAAGATATCTTTCACTTTGAAGTGTCAAGTGAAGTCAATATAAGGGTCAAATCCAGCACTATCCACCTGGGGCAAGGGCTTTACTCCCCTGAGCATTAGTTACCTTGTTTGTATAAAAAAAAAAAAAAAAAAAAATCAAGTGCTTCTGAAGGTTATATGAGATAATGAATATAATGACCTGTAAAAAAGGTGGTAGAAGGTGGTAGAAGTCTTTAAAAAGTGTATAACAGATTGTAATATTTGGACATTTGCCTACTCTTGCTATTTATGGCTGGCTTAGGATTTAAATGTTTTATTCAAACAAGACAAAAGCCAACAGTTCTCAAATAAATGGCTTCTTTGTCTTGTATTTGGAATATTGCCAAATACTAACACTTCAAAACCTTCACTTCTTGATAATTAACATTTAAAATTTTATGATAGGGAATGAATTAGTTGATGGCAAGATTAGGTCATCAGAGTCACAGAATTATCTCCCATCATCTTTATTTAAACTTTGTATCTGGATGAGATTTTGATTCAATGCATGATTATAATGCAAAATATCTAGATTTAAGAGAAATATATCTTTAATTCATTTCAAATTCTGTTGATCTCTGTTCTTTTATCAACAAAGAGAATTGAATTATCAAATGAAAGGTAAAATTATAAAAACTGGAAAGAAGGTAATCTTGGGATAATAGCTCCAAGTTTTTGTTGAGCCTATTTTTCCTTTGAATTGAACCATATTCTAAGAAAGAAATTGAGAGGAAGAAAGGGAACGTATTCATAAGAAATCCAAAGTGTCTATGCAGTCTTTGAGGTCTTTTTGTTGGAAAAGGCCCATCTTAAGCACCCACTTTACAGAGGATCTATGTTTATAAAAATAGTTTATAACAAGCATTCTGATTTAGGAATATGTTTTTCTATGTGGCACAAATTCAATTTTCATTTATAAATTCTTTTATTTTTTTTTCTTTAGTTGATACTCCTTTTGTTCTACGAATATTACAAAAGCTATGTTTTGTTTTTTCTTTTTAATTTGTTGAAGTCTTCTTTGGCATTATATTTCCTTGAATAAAACTCTTCAGGTATTCGTTATAAGGTATATTTGAAGGAAGTTTATTATGTCCATATTAGGTGTTTCTTACCCATGAAAGGCAAGTAAATACATATGCATCATCCAGATATGTCGTTTCAAATGCCTCCAACCTTGCACCCAGTGTGGAGTTTTATATTATGTAATACATGTGATATCATGAGACAGACAGTATATAATCAACTTTTTAAATAAACATGATTTGTTCATTTTTTCAAAGCATCTTAATTCATCTTGTATTTACATATGCCAAAGCTAAATTCATCAGACTTCATGCAAATATTTTTAAATTGTCTTATTTAAAGTTTTATTTAATAATTTAAATATCTAGCTGCTATTTCAGAGTATGCTTTTCTAACTCATATTTTTTACCCATTCATTTCATATAAATAAGCCAAGTTTTCCTGCTCAAACCTCATTATTCTCGTATTTCACCTGCCACGTTACCTCAGGGAATTTTCTCTATTTCAAATATATTCTCTATCCAATGCTATTTTTCACCTGAATGAGGATTTTTTATGTTAACAGAAGCGGTGCCTTCCTGATTCTAACTTTTCTGTAAAACTAAGTAAATCCCTGATTTTGTTGTAACTGGACTTACAGCTTCTGTTGTCTGAGGACTTGATCATTGTATCTCATGAACATACAGATGATTCTGAGTGGGATGTTACAGAAAATGTGGCTTATTACCATGAAAACAGTGACTTTGCTTTAAGGACTAATGGCTAGTTTAAGGATATTGTAGTCCAGACAAACCCATTCATGAGTGTTACGTATCACTGATACAAGAGCATTAGTTCAGGGCCATTTACCTCTAGTTGACTTTGCAATTTTCACAAGTTCTAAATTTTCAAATAAAACAAAAGGAGAAAAATGGGCCTGTTTCCAGAAGACTTGACTCAAACAGTGAATAATTTTAAACAGTCTAGACTACTTAAACTTATAATGAATGCTGGGTTTATGTGAGTAGGGGGAATGTAGAGAGAGATTTTAAAGCAGTCCCTCTCCAACTGTATTTACTAACATCTGCACTTCAAATTCTGTGCCTCGTGTCACGGAAGAAAAAAAAATAATCAGCTTTCCTTCCCAGAGCTTGTAGAGAAACAGGCAAACAATTACAAGATACTGAAAATAAAGGGCTTAGATTGGAGAAGCACAGTGTACTAACTCCAGTAAATGTATGGTTTCTAATCCAGATTTAGGAGAGTGGGTTATTAAAAAAATTAACTTGGTATCTGGGGTATGTACGTAAGTACATGCACCTAAGTCTACTGTATTATATGGGGCTATTCTAGCCATCACCATTTAATGGACCATGATTCTATGACTCGGATTTTTCTCTAATGGAGGAGCCAACTACTACCAACTACTATATATACCAACTACTATATAAATAGCTGGTTTAAATATGTTTGGTGGTTGCCCCAAAGTAGCTAGCTCACTGTCTAGCCACAGAACTTGAACATTCTCTCTCACATGTTTCAGTGGGTCAAATAACACCTGCCTCTAACTGAAAGGGTTGTCATGGCTAAGATGTGCAGTTGAAAAAGATAGCTAGGAAATCCCTCTTAGAGTCACACATTAACTGGAAGAAGGACTGATCAGCTGTCCAATAGCTGTGAATATGTGACCATGAATTTGTTTATGTATTAATGTAATGAATAAACATGCCATTAAAAGGAAAGCATAGTCACACTGAATATTCTATCAGCTAAAGCAGTATTTTGTGAGAAGATAATGGGGCATGGGAAGTGGAATAAGGTTGAGAGGTGGAAAGAGGACCCTGGGCCCCTAAAATGGGAGTGTCAAAGATGGGGAAATAAGAGTCAACATTTGGGGGAGTGAGTAACTGCTGTAAACAAACTTTATCTGGTCCTTTTTAAAACTAGTGCATGATTTACTTGAAATGTAGGTGAGGTGAAAAGAAATGCATAGATCAGAAATTTTAGTTCTATATTTATCTAAATTCCCATTGACTATTTGTGGAATGACAAAAATGGCTTTAATATATTATTTGCAGTAAATGAAAAAGAATGTCTCCTACTAGAAATCTTCAGGTGTGTTTGTGACATTCCAGAGTAATGCAGTCAATAAGCTTGCTTAAGATCTCTCCTGAAATGTAAGTCTGAATCGCAAATGGCAAAAGCTATCACCTTACCTTAAAATAGAAAAGCTACAAAAGGAAACAATAAATACATTCATTTAAAATCCAGATTCTTCTTTGTCACTGGAATGTTTGTGCTGATATTTATAGCCCGAATCATTCTGCATATATTTCTCAAAATGTTAAATTTATAAAACACTGTGTGTGTGTGTGTGTGTGTGTGTATGTATGTATATATATGTATATAAGTATGTCACAGAATGTGCTGCCAGAGCTCATGAATTTTCTCTAAAGAATTGTTCTGAGAATATCTGTCTATATTATTTACACTTTGCATGTTTTTGTCAGTATTGCAATTTTGGGGCTTTTTCACCACAGTGAGAGCTAATCCCAATTCATGTCAGCTGAAACATGGATGTGCAGGAAGCATAAGGGCCTGGTGACCATTCTCTACATTACTGCAGCACCAAGACAGATCACTTGTTTTATCAAGTTGGCTTACTTACTCCAAAAGCAGCTTCACAGAATACAGTGTGTTTTGCTTTTAGTTCTGTAGATGATTGATGTAAAATGAGTTTTTTAAATTCTGCATTTAAAAACGTTCTCAAAGACACTCCCAGTTTATTTGCTATGTATAATCTTGGGACTCAGTTTCATCATTTGGAAAAATAAGACTAGTAATAACGGTTTTATAGGAATTAAATGAGTTATAGTATATGATTGCCTTAGAAAAAGAATGTTATGTTAAGCACTCAGTATACTTTAGCCATTATTAATATCATTGTGATATATATTTTCTTGATTATTTTAAATGTGGCTTTTGTTACATAGTTAATTCCTTTTTTGTGTTCAATGGGTCATGTGAATAGATCTTATTATTTTTAAATATTAAATACAATCAAATTGAGTTCTTTTAAGATTGCCCTCCTATCTTTAATATATTGGGTATGAATTCGCACATTCTTGGGAGTGACTGTTTTTTATGATTTTTCAACTTTCTCCACTGTGTGCGTGTGTGTGTGCATATTTTTCCCAGGAGGTACGGACACATCCCTTGGTAGCAGTTGTTTATATTTAGTCTGTGTGTGTGTGTATGTGTGTGTGGTGTGTGTGGTGTGTGTGTGTGTGTGTGTGTGTGTGTTAATTTGTACTGATCTTAAAGTATTCTCCTGCCTTGAAGCAGGTATTCCATTGGATCAGCATGGTGAGGAATGGATGATTTTTTTTTTTTTTTTTTTTTTGCAAACATGGCTAAGGTTGAAAGAGTTAGCTTGGTTCCCATTTGTGCATAATCCTTCTTTGATTTGCAACAGGAAGCCCAGAGTGGGCTCTCTATAGAACTCTGGGGCATTGGCCCTAGCTCCTATCTAACAATGGCTTTCAAACCACAAATCCTAAAATCTGCTTTGAGGTCTGCACAGCATCCGTTTTGTGGTTTTGTTTCTCCTACATTCAGTGTTAACACATTTTCTCTTTAGTCTAGTTCTGGAGATTTCTCTTTGTTGCCTTTGAATTGGGAATATATTTTGAAGAATTTTTTTCATTTCAATAACACCGACCATGTTAAAGTGTTTTGAGCAGTAAGTAGGTATATGTTCATATGTGCTCAATGTTCTACCTTGACCTTGAACTTGACAGCTACGGTACTTTTTTTTTTTTTTTTTTTTAAACAGGGATATCAAGGATTGCCATGGCCTATGACTGGCAAATTAGAAGCACAATTAAGATGGTAATTTAAGGAATTGTAAAATCTGCCTTAAATTTATTGGCTGCTTTGAGTGTTAGTTTAATGTCAAGAAATGGACAAAACTGAAGTTAAAGGAACCAAGCAATGTAATTGTTTTCTAGTGCTCTGTGGCCAATCAATTTATTATGTACTATGTGCTGATAAGAGGGTAATAAAAACGCTAATATTGGTAATAAAAACACCTAACACTTAAGAGCACTGCTTAGGTGATAAATACTCTTCTGATTGCTTCAGATTTATCTACTTGAATTCTCACAGCCATTATTTGAAGGGTTACTTCTATTATTTCCATTCTACAGATGAAGGAATTGAGTGAAGAAAGTTAAGCAATCTGCCTGAGGTCACATACTCATATGTTGAGTATCTGGGATTTAAACCCAGGCAGCTTGTCTTCAAAATTGATGATTTTATCCTCTATGCTATAAATTGTTAATATTAAATCATGTTAATAATAATGCTGATTCATTGCATACATTGACAAAAGTAAACCAGACTCCTGCTTCTGAGACTCAGAAGACATGGCTGTGTTTTTCACAACTTTGAGTTTCATTGTCATGTGCTCTGTTGAAAGCTGTGAGAATGAAACTGGTACTATTTTTAAATTAAGATGATTGATAGGCTATGTGGATTATTTAATTTTTGTTGAACTTTCTAAATACAAAAAACATACAAATAGCATTGATCTCTTGGAAAAGAATATTTTCATTGAACAATAAACCAGATAATAGAAATATTAGTGGGAAGAGGTACTGTTTATCAGAGTCCGTTTAGGGCAATTTTTAGCCTTTTCTATAGATAAATGACATTAAACACACCCAGTTGTCAGATTGCCATTCTGTGGTGAATATTCTGACTGTGAGAATTTTCAAAGCATAAGACCAACCACAGTAGCATTTAGATGGGGGCGTTACTGTCCACCAGAGGAGGTTAGCATCCTTTTTGTTTGCTTGACATAAATCTTTGTACAACAACAAATGAGCTTCTATTCCTGCTGTTTTTCAAATTCAAGCTTTGTTCCTTTTTTCTATTTCTGAGGCAGATGTATCACAAGAGGGGGTGGGAAGAGAGAGGGTGAGAACTTAGAAAACATTCTTAGAGTGAATATTGCTCACCCAGAGAAAAACACCACAACGATATTGGATCAGTAACTCAAATATTCTTGACTTTTTAATTAGATTCATAAGTCAAGAAAATGGGGCATAGTGCTAAAATATAGCTTAAAACATCACTCTAATTAAATATCATTTTAATGGAATTCTTTTTGAATATTAATAGTGAAATGGAACTTTTCTTGTATTAAATATTTTACCTGACACATATATACTAACATATATACATATGATTATAAATAAGTAGAATCCTTTATGTGGCAGAAAAACGGAGCTGTGTTCTATACATTAATTTTATACTTGACTACTTGACTGTATTCTCTTGTTTATAGTAATTTCAGTTGATTCTGAAAATCATTCCATTATACAGTCATATCAGTGGTGAATAGCAACAGTTTTACCTGTTCTTCCCAATTGTTACATTTGTAATTTCTTCCTTTGTCTAGTGTAACCCGATATTTCCAATAGGATGATAAATAACAGGCACAATAGTTAGCTCCTATTGTTGTATTGGTCCTGGCTTTAGAGATTGTGTCTCAAGTGTTTCATTGTTTCCCTATTGTGTATGATGTTGGCTTTTGGGCTGAGATGTGTGTCAGCTCATTAAGGTAGTTCCTGTTGATGAGTGAATCTTTATTTAGCACACGTAGTGAATTTTGTCAAATGCATTTTCATCATTTCAAAAGAGGATATGTTTTTCATTAGGTTTATTAATATGATGAGTGATTGTTATTTATTTTCCATCATTGAACTCTTTTTGCATTTCTGGGACAAGCTAATGTGGTCATGTTTTACCAGTCTGCTAAATTCTGTTTGCTAATAGTTTAAGAATTGTGCATTTGTATCAATAATTGAGGCTGGTATGCCATTACTTATTTTAGGGGCAATCTTTGTTAAATTTTAATGAAAGCGTTACACATGATTCAAAACTAGGGGCACTGGGGCACCTGGGTGCCTCAGTCTGTTAAGTGTCTGCCTTTGGTTCCGGTCATGATCCCAGGGTGCTGGGATCGAGCCCTGCATTGGGCTCCCTGCTCAGCGGGGAGTCTGCTTCTCCCTCTGCTTCTGTCTCTCCCCCGCTCATGTTCTCTCTCTCTCTCTCAAATAAATAAATTAAAACAAACAAACAAACAAACAAACTAGGGGCACTTGGGTGGCTCAGTCGGTTAAGCCTCTGATTTCGGCTGGGGTCATGATCTCAGGGCCATGAGATCTATCCTCATGTTGGGCTGGGTCTGGAGCTTGCATAAGATTCTCTCCCTCTCCTTCTGCCCCTTTCATCCCCCACCCTGCACATATGCACAAGCCCTTTCTCTCTCTCTCTCTCAAAAAAAAAAAAAAAAAAAAAATATATATATATATATATATACACACACACATATATATATACATATATATGTGTGTATATATTAAAGATATCAAAACTAGTTTTAAAGTTTTCCTTCTTTCTCTATTTTGGAAGTATTAATACATTATAAGAATTGTCATATCTTTAAATGCTTATTTGAATTTACCAGGGAGAAAGTGTCTAAACTTGGGGCCTTAGGAAGGTTAGTTCTCTGAAAAATTCTGTCATTGTAAATAAGTCTGTTATAAGTTGTTTTTGGCAATACATACATATTTTTCTAGAAAATTAACCATTTTTTACAATTTAAAAATACATTTGCATAAAATTAAGTAAACTGTCATGATTTTGTCTTTTTTACTAGTTATTTGGTGATTATTTTTATCTTTAATAAGATTTTTATTCAGTCATCAGATTATCCATCAATTTATCTGCAAATTTTTAAAATAATTAACTTAAAATTTTTGTTAGTGCTATTTTCTTTTTTTAAGTAAATTTTGTTTTAGAATAATTTTAGGTTTACAAAAGTTACAAATAAATTATAGAAAATTCCCTTATAACCTATCAAGTTCCCATCATTACTGTCTCACATTACCATGGTCCATTTGTCAAAACCAAGAAAACTGACACTGTTACATTACTACTAACTAAATTGTGGATTTTATTTGGATTTCATCATTTTTTCTATTTGTTTTCTCTTTCAGTTCTGGAACACAGTCCAGGGTACCACACTACATTTAGTAGTGGCTTTTTATTTTTTATTGATTTATAATTTTTTATTTCAATGTAGTTGACATACAGTGTTACATTAGTATTAGGTATACAACATAGTGATTCAGCTTCTCCATGTTATACAATGCTCACCATGTCTAATTACTGTTCTGTAACCATACAATGCTATTATAATATTTTTGGCCATATTCCCTATGGTGTGCCTCTTATTCCCATGACTTACTCATTCCATAACTTGAAGCCTGTATCTCCCATTTTGCGCACCCATAACCCTTCTTCTCTGGCAACCATCAGTTTGTTCCCTGTATTTATAGGTCTGATTCTGCTTGTTGTTTATTAATTCATTTGTTTGTTTTAGGTTCTGCATACGAGTAAAATCATGTGGTATTTGTCTGTCAATCTGACTTATTTCACTTAGCATAATACCCTCTAGGTTGCTGCAAATGGCCAAGATCTCATTCTTTTTTTATGGCTGCATAATATTAGTTCTAATTTTCTTGTTTTTAAATATTATACAAAAAAATAAATAAATAAATAAATAAATATTATACAAAAGGGGATATATTTCTTCCTTATAATTAATTTAAAACCTGTATATAATTGAGTGACAGTTATTTTGATTTCTGATTTATAGTAATTTTACGTTTTCTTTCTATAAACAGTCACCTAAATATATAAAGCAATGTACAGCCTTTCTATATAATATAGTATCTATACTATGCTAAATACTATATATTATAGTAGAGCATATACTACACTATAGAGTACAGCTGCCACATATAGTTATATATGGTCATGTGTAGTTACATATGTATGTATGTGTATAGGTATATAATGAAATATATATATGTATATATATATATATATGTAGATATCTGTAGATATATATTTACAATAAAGGATTAATTCTGTGGGAACTTGGGGTGCTCAAAAACTGCACATCCAAAAAAAGGACATACTCTTGACATACTTCTGGGAGATACTCTATAAAACATTGGAATATTCTGCCTCATAAGAATATCTTTGAAGTGTATCTGTATACTTATGTATGTAGGATGTTTGGCTATTTCCAAACAATTTGCAGTAATGATGTGATTAATGATGAATGTTTGTTTTTGTTCACCTGTGGTCTTGGCTATGCTCTATCAGTTAGACGTCTGGGCACAGGAGAGGGAGAGAGCTGAACACTGAGTAGTTAAGGTCAGTCATGTGGGAGCCCCATGCCCACATGACTGACTCCCAATAAAAACCCTGGCCACCAAGCCTCAGGTGAGCATCCGGTTGGCAATGCTGTGTCATTGCTGGGAGAATTAAGTGCTATCTCATGATTCCATGGGGAAAGGACAACTGAATGCTCACGACTGATTTCTCCTGAGGCCCTATGCACCTTTTGCCTTTGCTGATTTTAATTTGTATCCTTTCACTGTAATAAACTATAATTATGAAAGTAACAACTTTTCTGAGCTCTGGTGGTCTTTCTACCAAATCGTTGAACCTGAGTATGAACATGAGAACCTCTGACACAGTATGTGTATTTATATAATATATAACTGACCTATTATATTAACATGTTTTCTTTTCTAATAGAAACTTTTTTCTTTGTTCTCTCCCATTGTCTATCTTTCACCACTCAGCTTTAATCAAAACTATTACTTTACTTTGTGTTTATCTTCCTACTTCTAGATATAACCTACTTTATTTGCCATATTTACATGATCATTGATGGCTTCTGACTTGTAAAAGAAGAAATAAGCAAGCTTACTTTATGGTCTCCCTTCTATTTCTCTTCTTCTATTTTTTTTTTTCTTGCATCATTTTGATATTGGCTGAAACACACACACATACACATTCTATTTTGTCACTCCTACACCACATTGGTTTTCATCTTAGTTCTGCAATTAAATGTATCAACACTTAACCTCTGGTCTCTTGCTGCAACTTCTCAAGTTACGTTTATTGGGAGATATTTAATCTTACAAATGTTTTCCTCAAGAAGGATCATGGGAACAATATTTCTTGGTATGGTTTTTATATTTATTTATATTTATTTTTATTGTTTTTGTTTCTTTTTTCAAGTTTTTAAAAATTCTAGTTAACACAGTGTAATATTAGTTTCAGGTGTAGCAATTAGTGATTCATCACTTCCATACAACACCCAGTGCTCCTCACAGCGGGTGCCCTCCTTAATTCCCATCATGGTATGTTTTTTTTTTAATTATTGAATTTATATTTGAATATAGCTTGTCTTGATAAAATTCTCATTTTCCACTTTTTTTCACTGAATATTCTGTAGATATTGCTAAGTTTTCATAGAAAATTGGATAGCCTAGATTTTTTTTTTGTCACTTAAAACAAAGTAGAAAACTTCACCTGACTCTCCAAAGGATTTTTTTAGATTTAATTTCCATAAATTTAAATTAATTAGGATATGCTTAATGCGGACACTTGTTTTGGCTCATGGTGATCTCATTGAATGTATATGTCTCCTATGCTTAAAATTGGCATCCCCAGAGGAAAAAAAAATTAAACAGAAAAAAATGGGAAGTATAATTTGAAGAAACTTTTCTGACACTATTAAGGAAGTCAGACTATTCTAAATCTGTACTATTTATGTTAGATTTCTTAGGTATATCCTGGAAAGTTGGCATTTCATGCTAATTTTACTTTTTTCTTTTAAATGTGTTTCCTTTTTCATCTTCTTTCTACTGCCACCTCTTCTTCTAAAACCAACACATCTTGTTCATCTTCTTTTTCTATTTCCTCCTATTGTAACATAAATTTTAAAAAATTTCCTTAGATGATATTTGGCTATATTATGCAAGGGAAAAACAATGAAGCATTTATTATTGTTTGTGTTGAGACAGAGCTATTTTCTTTTGGCTCAAAGTTTAAACAGAGGTATACTGGTTTTCTGAGGTAGCATGTACTTTTGACAGTGGGAATGAAAACTACAGACTCTTTAAGGGATGTTTTTAAATAGATGAAACATAAACCTCTTTACAATAGTTGCCAGTATTACTAATAACAATGAAACAAATTTCATTGAGATTAAGAAATTGAAACTATGACAATTTTATCATTTTTATTAATGTTTTGGAAACTATGACAATTTTTAAAAAGTCATTATCAGTAGAATAATTTACCTATATTTATATGTAAAAATATGTTACTCAAATTGAGTTTTTCAAATCACTTTTGAGAAATGGTTAAATAAAAATGATTAAATGAAAAATGTTTAAATGTTTAAGTAGTGTTTAAATAATTATCAAAGACTTATTGTAAAGCTTCTAATTGTTTTCTTCCACACAATTTGATGTATTTGTATACATGCTTACCTGCTACTCATGTCTTGACACTAACATTAACTGAAATTGTCCTCTGCTAATACTGAATTCTGCTGTGTCTTTACCCTGATAAACCTGACTAAAAACTGTTTGCATTTTACTCCTATAAAGTGTATTATTGAAATTTGTTTTGACACAAAGAAAACAAAAATGTGAAGAAGTAATATACTTTCACTGAAATAAGATTACTTAACTTAATATGCAAATGATGCATCCATGCTAAGTGATTACATGATGCCAGGTACTAGGAACAGAGGTTTTATGGTGTTCCAAATAGGAAAAGGCAGTGAAAGATTATGCTCATTACACAGTAGACATTCAAATAAAAATGAGCTGAGTGTACCATCTTTACAAAGTCAACAGACTTACTGTACTAATTCCCTGTTTGCTCATACCCACTTGTAATATTATATTCACATAAGAGTCTTGATAAATATTTTCTCTTTGGTACTATTTATATGGCTTCTGATAGAAAACCAGTTCTAAGTAACTTAAGCAAAACTGGAAGCTTGGTTCATGAATCTAAAAGTTCCAGAGATAGCTCTGACGGCAAACATGATGGATTAGAGACATAGTAAATGTCATCAAGACATTGTGGTTTATATCCTTTAGCTTTGTTTTCAGGTGTGTTGGCTTCAGTATTGGGGTAAACTAAGCCCACATTGTAGAAAAGATTGCTACTTGTTTTGCCAGAAAAATGCAAATAGTATGATGCCAGTATTTCTATTCAAAATCAGCAGTCTGATTCCAGTTTGGCCAAGTTGATTTACCAGATCATGCCTAACCCATGATCTTTGTTCCCAGGTGGAAGAATTCATTTAATGGGCAAACCTAGATATTATGCCCAATGCTGGGATAAAATTATAGAATCAGATCAACTTGAATCAGCTGAACCAGGAATGAAAAAATATTTTACCAAAATTAAAGATACTGTAAGAAGAATAGGAGGCACATGCCCAAAGCCAAAATAATATATTCATTACAATATTCCATGAAGAAATGCTCATGGAAAAATATTTGTTTCTTTAGTAAAACATTCTGGATATTAAATGGATTGTGTCTTCAAAACTTAGGAAATAATTGGTTATATCAACTTATTTTAAAAATGATTTTTATTGAAGTACAGTTGACATATGTTATATTAGCTTCAGGTGTGCAATATAGTAATTCAAAAATTCTATACATTACTGATGCTCACCATAATTTAGTGTAGTCACCATCTGTCACCATACAGCATTATTACGATATTACTGACTTACATATTCCTCATGCTGTATTTTTCATCCCAGTGACTTATTTATTTTAAAACTGGAAGTTTCTACCTCTTAATTCCCTTCACCTGTTTCATGCATCCCCCCCAACCCTCTCCCCTCTGGCAGCCACCACTTTGTTCTCTGTATTTATGATTCTGTTTCTGATTTGATCATTTGTTTTGTTTTTTAGATTCCACATATAAGTGAAATCATGTGGTATTTGTCTTTATCTCACTTATTTCACTTAGCATAATACACTCTAGGTCCATTCATGTTGTTGCAGATGGCAAGATCTCTATTTGTTATTCTTGTGTCTGTGAACTCACACACAGACACACACACACACACACACACACACACACACACCCTGACCCTGTTATTCATTCATCTGTCCATCTATTGATGGACACTTAGGTTGCTTCCATACCTTGGCTATTGTAAATAACACTTCAATAAACATAGGGATGCATATGTCTTTTCAAATTGGTGATTTTGTTTTGTTTTGGAAAATACCCAGTAGTGAAATTACTGTATTGTATGGTATTTCTATTTGTAATTTTTTAAGGAAATTACATACTGTTTTCAACCATGTGTTTGCATGAATTTACATTCCCATCAACAATGCATGAGGGTGCCATTTTCTCCACATCCTCACCAACATTTGTTGTTTCTTATTTAGTTGTAACCATTCTAACAGGTGTTAGTTGGTTTTGAGTTGCGTTTCCCTGATGATTAGTGATGAAGAGCATCTTTTCATGTATCTGTTGACCATTTGTATGTCTTCATTAAAAAATGTCTATTTAGGTCCTCTGCCCATTTTTAATCAGATTATTTGGTTTTTGGGGGGGCGCCTGGGTGGCTCAGTCGTTAAGCGTCTGCCTTCAGCTCAGATTATTTGGTTTTTGTATATGTTGAGTTATATAAATTCTTTATATATTTTGGCTATTAACCCTTTATCAGATATCATTTACGAATATCTTTTTCTATTTACTAGGTTGCCTTTTTCATTTATTGATGGTTTCCATCACTGGGCAAAAGCTTTTTATTTTGGCATAGTTCCAATAGTTAAGTTTTGCTTTTCTTTTCATTGCCTCAGGAGACATATCTAGAAAAATGTTGCTTAGGCCAATGTCAAAGAGATTATTGCCTATGTTTTCTTTAAGGGGATTTATGGTTTCAGGTCTCACATGTAGGTCTTTAATCCAGTTTGATTTTATCTTTGTGCCTGGAATAAGAAAGTGGCTCAGTTTCATTCTTTTACATGTAGCTGACCACTTTGCCCAACACCATGTATTGAAGACTGTCTTTTCCCCATTTTATATTCTTGCCTCCTTTGTCATAGATTGACTGTGTAAATGTGGGTTTATTTCTGGGCTCTCTATCCTATTCCCTTGATCTATGTATCTGTTTTTGTGCCAGTACCATACTGTTTTGATTACTATAGCTTTGCAGTACATCTTGAAATCTTGGATTGTGATATCTACAGCTCTGTTCTTTTTCAGATTGGTTGGCTATTTGGGGTCTTTTGTGGTTCCATGCAAATTTTAGAATTATTTTTTCTAGTTCTGTTGAAAAATACTACTTGTATTTTGATAGGGATTGCATTGAATCTGTAGATTGCTTTGTGTAGTATGAACAGTTTGACAGTATTCTTTCTTCTAATTTATGAGCATGGTATAGCTTTCAATAATGGACACATTTATTATTCTGCAGTGATAATGTTGATTAATGTTATGGTTCATCACCCTCAAAATAAAATCCAAACAACAAGTAAATATAGAAAAATACAAATGCATATTTTTTCTATTACACCCAGATTAGAGAATTGAGCCAGAAAGAAAATATGATTTATAATATTAAAATATATTGAATTAGATTTAATAAGTTTTTTTATATAATTAATAAATTGATATTTGAATGAAAATTAATATAGGATTTTAAGAACAGGTTATGTTAGTGGATGTGTAATTTAATGATTTAAAAAATCATGTCAACATGGGTACATAAGAGTTTTATTTCCTATTAAAATGTATCCTAATATCATTAAAGTTTGAGATACATTATGTGGTACATTACACAAATGTCCACAAATTCATCCTACCCTTCTATGTATACCCTTTGAAATATGACTTTGATGTTCTTACTATCTATAAATAGGATTTATTTCTCTACTACCTTGAATTGTAGCTTACCTTATGACTGCTCTTATTAGCAGAATGCCATAGGATTGATGTCGTGGGACTTTAGAAAATTGTCCTTAAAAGATCTTGCCTCTTTGGCTCTCATCCACTTGTTCCATAGCCCCTGAGAAGGCTATGAAAATGAGTCCCGTGTAGTCTTTGTGAGGATGAAAGACCACGTGCAGCAAGAAGCTCAGTAATAAAGTGCATATATTTATAATAGACTGGTGTTCAGTTATGAGAAATAAAGTAATCCTTCCATTAGTGACAGCATAGATGCACTTAAAGGCATTATGCTAAGTGAGATGTCAGCCAGAGGGAGACAAATATTATATGATATCACTTATATGTGGAATTGAAAAAAGCCAAACTGGTAGAAACAGAGAATAGAATGATGGTTACCAGGAACTGGGACAGGGTGGGGATGAGGAGATGTTGATTAAAGAGTACAGACTTCCAGTTAGAAGATGAATAAGTTCTGGAGGTCTAATGCATGGCATTGTGATTATAGCTGACAGTTATGTATTATATACTTGAAAGTTGTTAAGAGAGTTAATCTTAAATGTTCTCACTGCAAAAAAAGAAATGGTAATTATATGATGTGAGGGAGTGTTGCTAACTCAATGTGTTAATCATTTTGTAATACATAAGTGTATCAAATCAACATGTTGTACACCTTAAACTTACACAGTGTTTTATGTTGGTTATATGGCAACAGAGCCAGAAGAGAAAAAGTCACCACTAAACACTAGACCTATGAATGAGGCTATCTTATATGATACACCACAAGAAGAAGGCAACTTCACTGAGTATCAGGCCAAGACAAACAGAAGTATCTGAGTTGAGCAGAGTAGCCAACATACCTGACTCACAGGACTGTGAACAAATTAAGTACTGTTTTCAGTTTGGGGTTGGTGAGATACACAACAATAGGTAACATTCTGTTCTAGAGTGAGTGAGATTTTTGGAAACTTTGTATCTCAAATCCTTTACACCTTTCATTATTTATTCATGTTAAAGTAATGAAAGGTGTAAAGGATTTGAGATACAAAGTTTCTTTTTTAAAGTTTAGAATTAGACATGAGGTTTTATAAAGCTCCTTGTAAATTGTTATGATTTGCAAACAACTGCATATGTATTTGGTGTGTTAGGCTAAATTGATACACTATTTTTATGCCTTATCATTATCTGTTTAATATACTATAATAAAATATTTAAATAGATTTTCCTCTCATCCATTCTTTCATTCATACATAATTATCAGTATATTTTCAACGATCAAGTAGAATACAAGTTCACTGAGTAATAACTGGCAGAGCCTAAAATAAAACACTAGAGGAAAAAGAATGACAACTTTAAATAGAAAAGAAGTGTGCAAATTAATTCCACAGATTGATGAACTTCATTAACATGTAGTTTCCTTTAAGTAGATATGCAAAAAGAAAGTTTATTGATAGGGTGGAGAATGTATAAGCAAATCTCTAAGATTCATTTGGCTTTAAGAATTAATTTGTGATTAAAATTTTCTAACTAATAAAAGTGATAGTTTCCAAGTTCTCACCAAATCAAACTATTTTTTAAAAGTGTGGTCTGAGCCACAAATGTTGGTATTAAATAGAAAAATTTTAGCTGATAATGCAGCTGATTATTTAGTACACTGGGAATCAATATATCTTTGTAATGTTCTATGAACATAGCAAAAAAAGAATCCAGTTTTTTTCTTAATATAAGCAAATATTTGCATATTTCAAACAATACTTCTCAAACCATGGATCAGGAAATCACACTGATGGCACAACCAGATGTTAAAAAAATAAATAAAATAGAACAAAATAGAATAGGCAGATTTTCATCAAACTCTTGCTCTACATTTACTGCATATGCGTGTGTGTGTGTGTGTGTGTGTGTGTGTGTGTGTGTGTGTGTATGCTGGTGCTTTTGCAAAAGATTTTAATATAAAATGTCTTTCTTATTGTGGATTGCAATCAAAAGTTGAAAGTCCACTGATTTCGGTGCATGTTTCCTCATGCCTATGAAACCAACACAAAAATGATTTTTATATTTGGGCAAATAGAAAATTACAATGGACTTTGTAGTAGAACTTGTACAAGCTATGTTTTCTGAAAATGAGATTGGAAAGTAATAATAAAAATATAAAACCAACCTTGTATTTATCCACAAACGAATGCTTTTACAAACTAATCCAGTGATTTCTAAATTTGAAAACTAATCTCTCAAAAGTGAATAAGAGAAAAATAACCATAAGTTTACAAAATTGAAATTCCAACCTATTAAAATATGTAGGATATTGCTAAAGTGTAGATCAGACAAAATAAATAGCATACAGTATTTAAGTGTCATAAAATATAAAAAAAAATGAAAAATTAAGTGAAGTATTTAACTCAAATGGTTAAAATATAGCAACTCAAGGAAAATGTGTGAAGTAGTTAATGAAGCTAAAAATGGATATTTAAATGCAAAAAAATGGAAGAACTGATTCATTATGGAAAAAAGAAACTTTAAAAATCTCCTAAAATCAATCAACCAATGGGTATCTCAAGAAATCACTAGGCATCCCAAGTAGTGCTTCTGATCGTTTAAAATAAGAATAATGAAAATGATTCACTACACTTGTGCAAAAATTGAACATAGACACATTATCTGATTTCATTCTCAAAATGACATTTTAGGAAGGCTAATCAAGCATTCCCATCCCCAATTTAGAATGAAGAAAGCAGGAAGGTAGTCTTCAGAGATATTAGGTGATATCAAGGAATCTATTAAAGTTCTTATAATCACTAGCAACATGAAGAAAAATCATATTTAGTTTTAAATATATTCCTTCTAAAATTCCATACAATGAAATAATCATCACAATCATAATAATCTTGTCTGCCACTTTTAAATTCTTAGTTCATCCCTTCTGTTTATAGTAAAAGTATTAATTATTTGGAACAGCTTCAAGATGTTATGTTTATAAAACAAATATAAAATCGGTCATGTAGCATCGTATGAGTCTTTTGGCTATCATTTTAGTGTGTCATTTTTTATTGTAATTTAAAAGCTTTTATGAATAAACATATTAAAATATCATTGAAAGCACTTCATTTTTAGATGAGGAATGAGACCTTTTCGTATATATAAATACAAACTTATGCACAGAACCTTCATAAGTTACAAAGGCACTTACCAATATTATCACTTTTATTCCCCTGTATGACTTCTGTGAGAGTGATGTTTTCATTTTAAAGTTATAAATACTCAGAAAAATTAACTTTTTTACAAGATCATGAAGCTACAAAACTTCTAGGCTCAGGACTCAAAACACGAGGCCTCTTAAGTCCTATCTCCAAATACAATAGGACATTAATTCTTTACTGCATTAATAAGAACAGGAATCCTGTTGTATTTTTTTATACCTAATATCCTTGAAAGTATCTGAAAATATATATACATATATATAATTGCAGCATGATAACTTTCAAGTAACTGAGCCTGGAATGATTATTTAGAAATAAAATGTCAAAATTTTCTGAACTTCTTGGTATGTTTGAACTTTCCTTATTTAAAAAGGAGTTGATGAGAATGGTGTTTTATCTGTAGATTTGTTACTTGTTCTACAAAAAGCTTTAGTTCAAATCCATTTTAGGATTACTCATAAATGAAATAGTAATCACTGTTGGATAGATATTTAAATTCATCATTACTAAAGACACAAAGCCGAATTTCCTGATTTGCTTCAATGTTAAGTTCCTATATTAGAAGAAAAGTAAAATTTTAGTATTGTTACACTCATAGTAAACTACTAAATAGTTATATTTTTAATATTTTATTTTTCTTCAATGTTATGCAATTTTAATTGCATTCTTGATGTCTTGATAACATAATAATTGTGCCTGCTGGGAAAATAAACTGAAATCTAAAATATATTGAATATTTTCTCATGAAAATGAATGGCCTATAATTTCTTCCTTCTGGAAACAAATTCCCTTTAACCTAAAATAAATCAGTAATTTCTGGACTTTCTAAAATGAAGAACTCTTGGGGCACCTGGGTGGTTCAGTCGGTTAAGCATCTGCCTTCGGCTCAGGACATAATCCCAGGGTCCTGGGATAGAGCCCCACATATGGGGCTCCCTGCTCAGCAGGGAGTCTGCTTCTTCTTCTCCCTCTGCTCCTGCTTGTGCTCTCTCATGCTCTCTCTCTCTCAAATAAGTAAATAAATAAATAAAATCTTTGAAAAAAAATAAAATGAAGATCTCATTATTACTGCAGAAAACTCAGAATTGAATTTTCATATGTATTACGAAAGATTTGATTTTCTGTATTTTATTAGTTAAAATACATATATTTTCTAATTAAGTTTTAGAGCAGATCAGTATCTGATATATAAAGGTATTATATATTCAGTCAAAATCAAATTTATTTAACATTTGTTTTCCTGATGGAACATTATCTTAGATAAGAGTATGATTTTCATAAAATTATATATTTCCCTCCTCCAGTATAACTTTATAAGACAGAAATTCTCAACTTTCAAAATTAAGTAGCTCTATGATAGGACTGATCTGAATATATAACAAATTTCCAGATCCAGGGAAGACTTTATGTAGCTAGGTTCTAAGTTTCAACTGTTGAACACCAAAACAAAACAAAACAAAAACAAACAAAAAAACTATTGATAAACAGTTCCCTCTCTAAGTTAGTTTGCTAGTAGCTAGAAAACAATGGAACAGAGTTTTAAGTATTTGAAATACTTATACTAATGGACACAACTATATGATCATCTCAATGAAAAACCTGCAAAGATATGGTAGAGTTATTTCTCTTTCCACAGATCAGGTTCTTAGTTGTCAGAATGGACCCATATAAGAAGACAAGTAAGTGCAAAATACTCAACAAGAATCTCAAAAGTCAAAATATTTTAAGAAAAATTCAAATATAACAAAGCTAAAATTTGTTCGATCTCCAGATGTTTTCTTTCAGGTAAAGAAAAATTTATTTCACATTGAAGAGTGTTACTGTAAACCTTGTGAAATCAATCCTTCTTTGTTGAAAATCACGTTAAATGCATTACTTTTCTTTGGAGCACAGTTGCATAGTCAATGTTCCTTGCCTTAGAGTTTTCAACAATCAATTATATTCTCTTTTCTATAGCTTTTATTTTTCAGAGGAAAGCATTTAAGGGTGTATGTATATATTTGTATTTGTATGTGTGCATATATATATAATATGTAATAATGGTTACAGTCATATATTTCTGATTTGTTTTTCTTAACCAAAAGCTTCAGTGTTCACCAGACATCCTGAACAGTCTCAGTTATCTAGGAATAGCCATGCAATAATATTTTATATATACTCTTCAATTGTTAAGTCTGGATTAATTTAATAATAACATTTTAATTACTGTGAAATATGTTTGATGAAAATAAGTGTAATATAGTATGAGTTAATAGACTTCCATAGGAGTGAAAATTATGCTTCTAACAAATAAAATGCTTTTTAACTTTCAACATTTAAATAAAATGTTGGGGCTAATTCATAATATTTACCAAAAGAATCCTTTTATCTTTTCTGAACAATGTGAGATAGTGATAGTGCTCATATGTCAACTACTCTATGGAAACTCAAATGCTGTAGCGGCAAAGTTATGGATATCCAAATAATAAAACATTTAACAACTAAGGTATCCACTAATTTCCTTAAAATATCTTCATATTTTGTATAAAATAATCTTCCAGTAAAAAGCTCAAATGGATTTAATACCAGATGGTTAAATTAACACAGCCTTACACAAATGTGTTTGTTCACCCTATTGACTTAATCATAATAAGTTCCTCTCAATATTTGATCAACAGGATGGCTTGGCAGAACAGAGGCAAACATCTCTGACTCCTCTTCATTCTTTTCATGTCTATTATTATAACTGGACATTCTGAACTTCTTGTTGTTTAGCTCTTTACAAAAGTTAGTGGGTAAAATGCGCCACTGCATGAAAGTCCTGTAAACTAACAAATAATGTTCCTGGAATATAGCCTGTAAAGGAGGAAGAAATCAGCATCCTGTGTCTCCTCTCTCGGTGTGTACTAAAGCTAATGGAGGGTGAAATTTGTTTCTTTAGATAATTTTCAGTGAGCTGATTACCATCATCAATTTTATCTTCATGATTCTAATTTTTATTTCCTGTTCTTTCTTTTTACCCTTCCATTTGTCACTGCAGTGTCTCAGTCACATAATACTCCAAATCAAAGGGAATTGGAAAATGGAACTGAAATTATGGATATCTTAAAGTAATGCAAAACTGCTGATTTTTTTCCATTTTTAAGTGGTTCAAAGATAAACTACACATAATTTTGAAAGCCACAATTATTTATAGTTTACTCTTACAAAAAAAAAGTGACAACTAAAACCTAAATGAATCATATTTAATAGTGTTTTTTAAAAAAAAACTTGAAGCATATTTGTAGCAAGTTCCCTGAAGTTATCCTTCTTACAGAATATTCGTCATTATTAATTTTAATAGTAGGAGATCTCTTTGGGAGTATTGACTTATAAACCTGTTGAAGGGAGACAGAGAGGAGGAGTGCCAGTCTGTGGCTTGGGTAAGTGCTTCAAGATGGAAAGAAACTATTTAGCAGATACAAAGCATAAAGAACTTAATGGCACAAAATACTAACAATAACGTTTGAATGCAATTTTGCTGCTTAATAATGCTCATCTGGATTTCTCTCTTACTTCTAACAGTGAAAATACTTCTAAGTCTTTATTCAATTTTTCCCCATCAATACCAATTTCCATGACATAGATTGCCACATAGCTGTCGCTTCAGCAGATGTCTTGAAAGAATAAGTGAAAGTAAATGAAGAATGGGAAGAAAAAAATTAAAAGCTTATTTAGTGCCCACTCATTAATGTGCCAGATATTGTTCTAAATATATATAATCTTATATATATTTTCTCATTTAATCTTCATGAAGTTTTCCAATGAGTTTTGTGCTTATGATTATTCTCATATTGCTATTGAGGATAATGTAGATGGAGAACTTAACTCCCTTGGAATCACAGAGGAAGTAAGCAGCAGAGTTTAAGTTCACAATTCTAACAATGATTCAGTAATGCATTACTTCAATTTTTTTAAAATTCCAGTATAGTTAACATACAGTGTTATATTAGTTTCAGGTATACAATATAGAGATTCAACACTTCCATACTCAATAATGCATTATTAAAATGAAGGACTTCGGAAATTCAGATTGGAATTGGAAATATGTCAATCTTTTACTTATTCCTGACAAACCAATCTAAAAAGACATTTTATCAAAACATTTAAGAATTCTATTTCACATATTCACACAATGGAAAATATAAACATTTTCTTCTTCACATTAGATTAGGATGGCATGATTTGCTCTCATATTCCAAGAACGGGGTTATCAATTATGGCTACTAGATGCTAGAGAATATTTTACTACCCTAAAAGAAGATTACTTTAGGGGCGCCTGGGTGGCTCAGTCATTAAACGTCTGCATTCGACTCAGGTCATGATCCCAGGACCCTGCATCAGGCTCCTTGCCCAGCAGGAAGCCTGCTTCTCCCTCTCCCACTCCCCCTGCTTGTGTTCCCTCTCTCTCGCTGTGTCTCTCTCTGTCAAATAAATAAATAAAATCTTTAAAAAAAAAAAAAAAGATTACTTTGGTTCTGACCATAGTACAAAATAATATAATTGAGACCCTTTAGTAATATTTGCCTATAGTAGTATTTCAAAAATTATCTAATACATTAATATTAAAAGTATTAAAATGTGGCTAGGCAGGTTTGTTTTCTCAGGAGAAAAAAATCCTCTCTTTCAAAAAAAGTAAAAAAATACAGTACATGAGTTTTATGTCATATTTTAAAACACACTTAGTAAATAATAAAAATTGCGCTGGGGATATTTTGTTGTTAACCTAGAGTTGCACTTTCTGTGAAGTACATTTCTGAAATGCAAAATGAGCATTCCACAAGCTAGAATGGATTTCCAAACATTGAAAATTTATTTTAGTTTCAGTAATACTAAAGAATAAATGGCTTATATCACTTATTCATGAAGCTTATGGAATTGTGATGCACTGAGTTACTATATATAGAGAAATGTGAAATTTAGAATAGGTACCATTAATAATTCATGAAATGTACTGATCACCTCAAATTAATTCCAAAACCACCTGTATTTTTATGGATTCTATTAAAGTCCAAAGACTTTGAAAACAAAATATTTTAATAGATCTTCTGCAATCAATACATTTATTCAAATGTTTATTCAATATAATTTTTTTGATTTACCACTGGTAATAGTGTGCTAGTAAATTA
The DNA here is from genome assembly GCF_004348235.1 of Phoca vitulina. Classification (NCBI taxonomy): domain Eukaryota; kingdom Metazoa; phylum Chordata; class Mammalia; order Carnivora; family Phocidae; genus Phoca; species Phoca vitulina. The sequence continues at coordinate 20,749,760 of NW_022589720.1, forward strand.
TATACTCTCTCACAAGGAAACAAAAACAAAAACTGATCTTTACCAGTTTACATGATTTAAATACTCCCATCATGGATTTCAAACTATTATCATTGACATCACTGAAAGTGGAGTCATGAAGAGATGCACAGAATCACCTCTCTCTTAGCCCTGTTTGGGCCATCTCAAGCACACCACTCTTAATCCCCATGCAATTGTATGAGACACAATGGGAGACATGAAAACCATCATGGACTCTACTCCCAGAGAGACTGAAAAAGGCTCTATTTTTCTGAACAAGGAATTGTGGGTAACTACTACCTAACATATTGATAAATAATCCTTATGTAAGTTATCATGATGATTTAATTGGTGATTATTTCCATCTAATTATTCACAAACACACACAAAAATTCTCCATGTGGTCCATATTTCAAGACATAAATACTTTCATATCATCTGCTTAATTATATTTTTAAATTGAAATGTGTTCAATATATAACACTGTATAAATTTAACATGTACATGTTAATTTCTTACATTTATATACTATAATATGATTGCCATTGTAGCAATAATTAGCACCTTTATTACATTTAATAACTATCATTTTTTTAGTGGTTGGGATAATTAAGTTCTAGTCTCTTAGCAAGTTTGTTGATTATAATATAATATTGTTGTCTGTATTCACTATACTATTCAATAGATCTCTAAGCCTTATTTACTACTTATTGTAAATTTTTACCCTTAAAGATATCTGCCCCATCCCCTAGCCCCCCATTCCCTCATAACCACCATTTTACTGTTTCTATGTCTTGGGCTTTTTAGGTTTCACATATAAGTGTCATCATCCAGTAAATGTCTTCTCTGTTTGACTTATCTTACATAGCATAAAGTACCAAGGTCTATCCATGTTGTTGCAAATTACAGAATGTCCTCCTTTCTTGTGGCTAAATAGTATCCCATTGTGTGTGTGTGTGTGTGTGTGTGTGTGTGTGTGTGTGTGTGTATTCCATTCTTTATCCATTCATCTGTTGAGGGACACTTCCATATCTTGGCTATTGTGCATAATGCTGTGGTTAATATGGGAGTGCATTTATCTCTTTGAGATCCTGATTTCACTTCCTTTGGGTATATATCCAGAAATGAATTCCTGGATCATATGTTAGATCTATGTTTAACTTTTTGAGAACCTCCATATTGTTTTCCATAGTACGTATATCAATTTGCATTCATGATTTTGGGAAAACTAGATAAACTTATGCAGAACAATGAAATTTGATCCCTGTCTTACAACACTCACAAAAATGAACTCAAAATGAATCAAAGACAAACATAAGGACTGATACTATAAAACTCCTGGAAGAAAATGTAGGGAAAAATCTCCTCAACATTGGTCTTGGCAATGATTTTTTCAATATGACACCAAAAGCACAAACAACAAAAGCAAAAATCAACAGATGTGACTGCAACAAACTTAAAAAATCATGCACACAAAAAGAAACAAGAAAATGAAAAGGCAACTTACAGTGTAGAAGAAAAATTCTGCAAGCCATATATCAGAAAAAAGCTTAATAGCCAAAAAATATATACTTAATTATCTTTGAAATGAAATCTTACAAAAGGGAAAATGACTAGATATAGTTGGAACTGTACTGTTGGGCAAAAAGAAAATAATTATAATCCTGTTAAAGTCAACTGAATTTTTATTCACTTCCTTATTTTGATTTTTAAAGGTATTTTATTGTGAGGCTAGTTTGAATAATTTTTAGGCTGCTAGATATTTATTTTAATAATAGCTTAACCAGAAATCACAATAATCTAGCAGTGAGTGAACAACATTAACAAATCGGGGAGTATGTTAAAGTTTCTGAATGCCAAAAAAGTCTTTTTTTTTTAATATTGCTCTTTGAAAGTAGTGACAAAAGACACATTTTGCATACAAAAATGATGCCCGTTTATTTTTTGTTAACAAAACAATCTAAGCATTTGGCGTTTTCCCGTGAATAATTGAAGAGTAAAGATACAGGATTAACATAAATGTTATGAAATAAAAACTAAACAAAAATGTCAACTTTTTATATTTAAACCTTCATTTGTTCCTCATTTGCGTATAGTTCCTTAGCTGAGGAAAAATAAATTAAGTGGTTATTCTGGAACTAAATGTGCTTGCACAATTGAAGGAGGAGTTCACCGTTATTGGTCACCAGTGGTTAGCATTACACCTGAGTTTGAAAAATTATTCATTAAGAGAATATATTCAGAAATTTCAAGCTCTATTTTGTTTGTTTGTTATTTATTAGAGAAGAGAGCTACATGACTCAAGCACATGGATAGAAAAATCCCTATTAGCAGAGTGTTGTTTCAGAATGGATTTTATATCAGTTCATTAAGGCCCTTTTTGTTTCATTTCCATGATTCAGCTTGAATTGGTGTGCTCAACACCAGCCCCTTGAAATAGAGAGCTCGAATTCTATTTAATGGGTGTCGTGTTAGAAAGAAGGGACAACACACATCTAAGCTCTGTACTGTCTTCCAGTGGAAGACCTAGAATAAGCTATTTAGAGATCAATGCTTATTTTAGTTCACATGTTGCATTATTAAAGAGTTACTCCATGTCAAATTTTGACTAGTTCTGGGAATGCAACACTAAGAAAGGAGAAAAGACTTCTTCAATGAGACATAGAAGTAATAAGCAAATAAATATAAAATATATCAGGTAGTAATGTGTTAAAAAGGAAAGCAAGATGGGGGAATAGAGTATACAGGGATGACTCTTTTATGTTGGTGGGTCTAAAAAAACATGAATAAAATGAAGTAAGCCACATAGATATATTAAGATGCATATTTCAGAGAAACTGGCAAGCGCAAAGTCTTTGTGTTGACAATTTACATGGTATGTACAAGGAGTGGAATGAGAGAGTAGCGGGAGATAAGAATGGAGAAGTTGCCATTAGCTGGAATTGCTTTTAATTGTATTCCAAGTGGAATAGCTAAGGAACCATTGGAGATTTGGCTAGAAGAGTGTCAAAATAAGATTTATGTTAAAAAATAAGTGGATGCTGAATAAGAACAGAATGGGGAATGGGAAGCAGGTGGATAGTGAGAAATAATAAACTGTTCCAGTGGACTAGGCAAGGGAGTGTGGCAGTGAGGGAAATTATGAACATTATTTGAAAGCAGAGCCATCAGGACTTGCATATAATTTGGAATATGAGAAAATCAAGAAGCCATGGTTTTGCCACTTTTTTTTTGGCCTGATTATGTGTATGGTTCCTTTTACTGAGACAGAGAACCTAGACTGAAGTATGTTTTAAATGGTAGAGTAAATTACCAGCTTAGTTTTCTTAGGTAGCGATGGACTAAATAAGGATAGTTTTAATTTCCTCATAGCTATAATATGACGAAGCAGGGTATCCTGCAAATTCCTGGGCAAAGATAATCAAGGCAGTCTGTGGCCAGACATTATGTAATATAATATAAATCATAGTAGCCTTATACCATATTCAGAACATGAATATGCATGTGCACATACACAAACATATCAAGTGCACTTCTCAGTGGACCCTCTAGAAGGGGTCTTTGGTCATTTACCCCTAACATCCATCTGGAGGAATGAAGGACTGAATCACCATAGCTCTGTGTGATTTAACTCTTTTAAATAGACAAACTGCAATAAATTACAAATAATCAAAATAATTCTGTGGTTATCTGTAATTGACCATTATAGTGCTATCTCTGATTCACTTCATAGTCTTAGAAGCCATAGATGTTCTTACATCTATCCTTCTTAAAAGGAAAGGATAGATTTTTCTTTAAACATATAGCTTGCAACCACTGAGACTAGTTTTAAACCTGTCATAATCAATAAAAACTTTCCATGAGTAATTGTGATGCTGAGTATCAGTTAGGGGCAACCCCACTCTTCTGAAAGGAAGTACTTGACCTATACATTTCTTATAACCCTAAGTAAGACAAAAAGATAATTTTTTCAGATAGACAGTGTTTTAAAACATATGTTTCTTCATTGGCAATTTATAAACTCGGTTTTTTGTTTCTGATACAGAACCTTTCTTCAGTAATTGAAGCTTCCATCAAAATTACTTTGAAGACTATCACTTGGAAGCATTCTATAGGAACTTTGGACATGCAGACATGATCACGAAGCACCTTGGCCCAAATTCAGATTTTCTTACTGCCCGATAAATGTTTCAATAGCAATCTCAGCTCTGAATTATTTAACTGAGCTGTCTTTATTGAATTTTGTTAAGTTAGGGTTTTTTTTAAAGATTTTATTTATTTATTTGTCAGAGAGAGAGAGTGAGCACAAGCAGGGGGAGTGGCAGGCAGAGGGCGAGGCAGGCTCCCCGCTGAGCAAGGAGCCTGATGTGGGACTCAATCCCAGGATCCTGGGATCGTGACCTGAGCAGAAGGCAGACGCTTAACTGACTGAGCCACCCAGGCGTCCCTGTTACGTCAGAGTTTTTAAACAAATAGGTTTTGGCCTTGAGAGAAGGCAAAAATACAAAACAAAAACAAACAAACAAAAAAAACCCAAAACAAAAAATCCAAAACCAAAACCAAACCCTTGAAACTAAATGATCTACATAAACAGTTTTAGGAGTCTTCCTTAAGAATAGATTAGAAAGGATTCAAAATTGTGGGAAGGTAAAGATTAATTAAGAGGAAACTTCAAGAAAGATAATCCAGGAATATTTCAAGTAATGCTCTAGGGTGGATTAAATATCTAAAGTAAGGGAACATTGTTCTCTTTTTTGTAAATGGGCTCAGGTCTTAAAGGGAGACTAATTGGAAAATTAAATTAGAATAGGTAATTACTAAGTGAGAAGATCTTTATCAAGTGACTCAGTATTTTTAATAAGCAATAAAGATAAAAAAAAGTATGAAAATCAAAACAAACTTGACACTTCAAATAAAATTACTTACTGTTCTCTGAAAGAACTCTGGATTGATTTATCTGCTGTCCTCTAAGAACTAGAAATCTCTGGATATGGACACCTATAGAGACTACAAGCAGACCTGTAGAGATTACAAGAAGAAAGGTCAGTGGCAAAACTAATGTTGACTATTAAGAAACAGGAAGACGGATGTTAAAAATTTGTAAAATAATGCTGCTCTGTAGTAGATCTTGGCCCCTAACAATTTGGTATACTCCCTCTAAATTCCCAAAGGAAATTTTCCATAAAATAGAAGCACAAAATACAGCTTTCTTATTGGCATTTTTGCTATTCTACCCTACCACGACTACATCAATATCAGATCCCCTGAAATCCTAAAACCACTAGTGAAGTGGGCACCTCAGATAAAATGTCCTGCAGGAAGACTATTAATAGAAGTTCAGATTTTTGTGTCCCCACAAATTCAAACTGACCTTGATATTTGTATCCATACATTGTGACTGTCTTGAGAAATAACCCAATAATTAAATACGAATTACAGAACCCCTACCCTCAAAAGAATCTATGATTTTAAGTATAACATTTGGAGCAGAGCTTATATCATATTTCAGATTAGATTGGCCTCAGTTATTATGTAACTGTATTTTATGTGTATGAACATTCAGGTCTTGTTTTAGGAATATTAACTCAACAACATGGCAAACCTCAAGAACCCATTGCTTGTCATAATCTATCTCTTTATCCAAGAGCCAAAATATATTCTTCTTGCCTCAGCACAATTACTTGCTGGGATAAAGTAAGCAAATCATCTTCAGATTTTATAAAATCATTTGTGTATATAAAGGTGTCACATCAGTTCTTATTAAATAAAAACATCTGACATTTTTCACCTTGAGCAGATCATCATGAAGCAGAGGCTGCTTTGACAAAAGTCCTTATTAAAAGGGTATTGTATAAAACAGCAGACGAAATCTATAGAGAAATTCAAATATCTCAACATAGATATATGGTATCTGTCCCCGTTTGAAAAGAAATTACTGGAAATGATAAGGTTGTAAAATCCATGGGGATAGCACCTGGAAAAGTCTGGTAGCATCAGATAATTTCATGGATGTTTTCTAAAATTCTCGTGAGATGACCTTTAACAACAGGAATAGATTTGATATGATATTAAAGAAATGCTACTAGGGAAATTTTTACTAAGTTAACAGATGATATGGCCAGTTCATGCATCAATTACATCTAATATAATTCTGAAAATAATGACAAAGGTAGAACATGGAAATCGCCCAGAGGGACACTTAAAGCACATCCAAATGGGTTTTATACAGTTGCTTCCTCTGTTTTGTGAATATGATTATGTAATATTGATAATGTTTTTTATTTTATGGGTATCTCACCTATATAAATCTAAAGGTAATTCTTAATGCCTTTTATTTTTCTTTCTCAAGGTGTCTAAGAGTTGGTCATTGCAAATTTGGGATAGACTTTTGGTGAATATTTTTCTCTGTCAATGTTCATGAAGATGACTGTGTACTAAGAATTATTACCAAGAGTTAGCAACTTCTGCATCTTATATTGGTAAATTAAGGGACAAGTAACCATTGTACATCTACCTGGTAAAAGATCATTTGGAGATCGTAGTTTAGGCCAGGAGGAATCTTTCTGTGTCCTTCTGTGTACTCCCCCTTTGAATCTGAATCTTCCAGGTGCAAAGAGCACTTCTACCCTGAATTACTCATCTAATTACAGGAAGGGAAAAATAGAAAAGATGACAAAGAAGATAACCAGACTTAAGTTAGTGGAAAAAATATATATATTCCTAAGAATATTTTGGTGTTTAATTTATCAGATAAACTACTTTTTGAGAGAAGCTAAAATGGAGGTAAAAATAAGTCAGTCAGAGAAAGACATGTATCATATGATCTCACTGATATGAGGAATTCTTAATCTCAGGCAACAAACTGAGGGTTGCTGGAGTGGTGCGGGGTGGGAGGGATGGGGTGGCTGCGTGATAGACTTTGGGGAGGGTATATGCTATGGTGAGCGCTGTGAATTGTGTAAGACTGTTGAATCACAGACCTGTACCTCTGAAACAAATAATACATTATATGTTAAAAAAAAAAGAAGATAGTAGGAAGGGAAAAATGAAGGGGGGGAATTGGAGGGGGAGACGAACCATGAGAGACTATGGACTCTGATAAACAATCTGAGGGTTCTAGAGGGGAGGGGGTGGGGGGATGGGTTAGCCTGGTGATGGGTATTAAAGAGGGCACGTATTGAATGGAGCACTGGGTATTATACGCAAACAATGAATCATGGAACACTACATCAAAAACTAATGATGTAATATATGGTGATTAACATAACATAATAATAATAAAAACAAGTGGAGTGTTCCCCCTAAAATCCTTAGGATTTGATGATTGATTTTATTTTAACATTTAATATCGCACAGCCATCCCCATATTCTGCATATCAACATATTTGTAGGGTTAATCCTAGAGACAAACTTGATCTGCTAAAACTTAGCTCTTCTCTCAAGAACAGGAGTTTTAGCATTTCTATCATTGCTCACAGACCTTTGAAATTGCCAGAAGAAATTATATTGAATATGTATTTTAGAAAAAAATATTTAATAACCTCAGGAAATGTTCACCATATATATTATGTGACACACACTATTATAGAAAATGTACGTATAGTAAATATTCAGTGTTTAAAGTACGTGTGTGTGTGTCTATATAGGCCTAGGAAAATAACTAATAACAAACATCAAAACTTCAATAGTAAATATCCCTGGAAGATAGTAATATAGTTGGCTTTTATTATATTACATATTTCTCGGGATTGCAGTTCCTCCATGCCTAGCATATATTGCTTTTATAAGTAGAAAATGTAAATAAATGTATTTAAATTTAAGTGTAAAACATGTCATAATGATTCTGAAGTATTTCAGGTTTATAAATTAATACATTTCTTTTCAATATTAAAGAATTTATAAGATATTTAATATTTTACTATATTCTACAGCACAAGCAGTTCTCAGTTATAGCAAGTGGTTCTTTTATAGTGGAAAATAAAATAGAGGAAGATTTATGCAGTTTTGCAGCAACTTAAATACTAAAAGAGCAAAATGGAATATATTACCAGTTCCTAGTCAGCCAAAATTTAAACATACTGTTTAAAAGCTTTATTTTACTTACTTTGTTGTTAAACTGGAATTTATATATATGTAGATGGGGAGTGTTTTACCTTCATAAGTAATAGATTGAAGAAATATCCTAAACATTCTCTTATTAGGAAAACCTTAGGGTTAAAGTCCCGTTAATAGTTTTCTAATGAAAATTATTGTTACCTTTTCACCAAAAATTATTATGCATGAATATTTTATTAGTATTAGAGTATACAGTTAAATATAAAAATAAAACATTAAAAACAGATCTGTGTTTCTATATGGTATGATATGCATTTTACTAATTTCAAGTGTTATCAATTAATGTATGTTTACAGATTATATAATAACTTGACAAAGTTTACTCAAAACATTTTTCTAAAATACAAATTATTAGTTTCATGAGAGGAGTTTAAAAGTGTAAGTTTTGGATATTTATGTATGTGTGTGGTTGTAGTACTGAGGGACAAAGAGAGAGGGTGGAAGAGTGAGAGAGGCAGAGAGAGAAGAAATACTGTGTGTGTGTGTGTGTGTGTATGGGTGGGTGGGGTAGGGAAGTAGGGATTCTTGTCCAGTGAGTGTGAACATGCCTGAGCATGAATAAACATGAGTATGTGCTAGTGCAAGCCTGAGTTGGAGAGCAGCTGTGGGTATGCATGTTATTCACTCCACTGTTTTGTAAAAATTAAATCTGTGGCTAAGTATGGGAAACACTTCCTCTTTGAGATTCAGAATATGTATTAATATGAGAAGGTCTTATTAAATGAATTTGTTTTAAGTTTTAATCCAAACTATTTGAACAAGGACTATTTGTATTCATGCCATACCTCTCATCATCCTACTGAACTGGAGAGGAGCATACCTTGGTAAACATGTATAACCTGGGTAGGATGTTATATCCATTAGCTACAAAATATTATTTTCAAATACTCTGTTCTGAACAGTGTTGTTGAATCAAGATAAAGAACTTTGTTTAGTTCTCAGAATATATGATTCCCTTTCAGTGTATAGCATGTATATATTGCTTGGACCAAGTGGAATTCCTGTCCTTCTCGGTGGGGCACATTTATATTTTCCCTGCAAATCTCACTTCAATTTTATAGAACATCCAGTGTCTCTGGTATTTGTAGGAATTCTTGCATATCAACTATACTGTGATCCCAATGTGCTCTGTATATTTTTCTACCATGATCTTTATCATATTTACTGATATTATTTAGTTATATGATTCCATGCATATTGGTATATAGACCATAAAAATTACTTTCCTAGAAGCAGGAACTCTTGCTTGTCATCTCTGTATCCCCAGCCATTGAGCATACTACCTGGAAAACAAGGCATTCAAATATGTTTTTAGAGTGAATGATGAATGAGTGAACATTCTTCCACAAAACTGCTTGCATCGACAGAAAGATTAGTAGACATTTTATTTTTCACTAAGGTTTCCAAAAAATGAAACTTTGAGTAATTTCAAAGTAAAAAAACTAGTTATCACAATACGCCCATATCATAAATCAGAAGAGTCAACATTCAATCATAAACTTTGGGACAGTAGATAGAATCTTGGATAGAGTCAAATAAGTAAGGCAAATAACGAATTCCAAGGTGTCTGGTAAGATTGCACTCACTTTAAGCAGAGATTGTGCAGTCATAGAAAGAACAGCTAGTTGAATTTTTGCTGAAAGATTTGAGCTCTATTAGTGACTTAGTAACTTATTTGCTTTAAATTGTGGGCAAATACTTATCTCTCACACCTACATTTTTCTTATCTGTTAAAACAAGTCAAATATTAGTGCCCACTACATAAATTCAATCTGTGTGAAATAAGTTAAGAAATGTATGTGTCACTTTTTATAGTTGTGTTGCATGCAAACCTCATTATTTGTATGATTTCAGTTTTTTTTTTTCCTATGCCTATTACATACCCTGAACTATGTGGGTAAATCTGAAAGTTTTTAAAAAGAAATAATTATTAGGTATTATTTCTAAATACTAGAAAAGAGAGATTATACCAATTACTTTAGGCAATGTATCATTTTTAACATAAATTATAAGAAAAGAAAAAATACTGGCATGTTAACATAAAGAACTGAATAAATGATACTGAGACAAGGTTCTCAATATCTTGGTTTTGAATAGAAAGGCAAATATAAATCTCATATTAGTTAGATTTGGGATAATTTAGTAGCGACTTTCCAAAAAATCTATGAAGAGAACATTGAAATTCATCCAACTGCAAATTAATACTACATGGGTAAAAAAATATGGTACAATTGTGTAGCCATAAAGAGAACCAAACTGATCTCAAAAATTAAAATTGGAATACCACATGTCTAAAGTCAACTTAAATATTACTTACTGTGTTTGGTATTTGTTAAGATATTTACTGTAGCAAGGAAGTGCTAAATGATAGAGTGGTGAATGTGCAGCCACTAGTAGGCTTTATGACATCTATAATAAAGTTATATAAAATTATATCATTTTTGAATGCCTAAAATTATAATACTTTTTAATGGAAAGGATGGAAAATGTATGAATATATCTTAGTGAAATCTAAACGTGGTAAACTTGCTATACTTGAATGAAATTTAGAAACTTTTTTAAAATGTCAGAAAAAAATACATATGGGAGTCTTTCCATTTATCCATCATAAATACATGATATAATGGGTAATTTTTAAGACATGCAGAATGGAATGTAAATAATGTTAAAAATTTTTATCAACAAGAATGCGAACAGATTTTTTTTGCACTGGAAACGAAGCAAAAAATTTAAGTTGCCAGGCAAGATATTAGAGAAAACAAAGACATATTCCCTGAGAGAAGCCAGACAATTTGACTTTAGGCTCTTCAACAGGCTAATAAATTTTCATCATACTAGATAAGCAGTTGGGAGGAAACCAGTCCTCCGGTTAGCCAAGAAAGAGACTGTCATATTTTGACCCAGTTGTGAGAACTGTAAAATATCCATAGACCAAGTTTATCAGAACCACTAATACAAGTTTGAGTTATAATCTATAAACTCTGAGTCTGCTGGTGAGTTGAGTCACTGCAGAGCTATCCATTTAAATATAACATTAAGATTAAGAAAGAAAAAAAGAAGAAGAAGAATGTAGCAGGAGGGGAAGAATGAAGGGGGGGAAATCGAAGGGGGAGAAGAACCATGAGAGACGATGGACTCTGAAAAACAAACTGAGGGTTCTAGAGGGGAGGGGGTTGGGAGGATGGGTTAGCCTGGTGATGGGTATTGAGGAGGGCACGTTCTGCATGGAGCACTGGGTGTTATGCACAAACAATGAATCATGGAACACTATATCTAAAACTAATGATGTAATGTATGGGGATTAACATAACAATAAAAAAATTTAAAAAATAAATAAATAAATATAACATTAAGAGAAAAAGGAAAACAAATTCAATCGTTCACAATGAGCACTCAAACAGAAATTTGCAACACATTTAGGGAACCAGGCAAAACTAACAAAAATGGATGATTCAGACCAAGAGCACTATAATGTAACTATATAAGTAGTTCTCTAACAAATAAAAATTTAATGCTCAAAAATAACAAGGGAATCACAAGTCGTTATGAAACTATAAATATTGACATAAAAACTGTACAAAGCAGAACTTGAACATATATAAGTATTGACAAAGGCTAAAAAAAGAAAAAGTATAGATTAGACACATTTGACTGGAGAATTTGTGAAATTGAGTACTGAAATCAGTTGTAACACATGGAGTAAAGGAGATTGAAAATAGAAAAGAAATTAAAAGATATGGAGGATAGAAGCTAAAAAGAAAAACAAAATGCATCTGAAAAGAAAGCAGAAGACAATGGAAAAGATGAGGAAGAGACAATATTAAAAACACCAATGGCTGGGAGTTACCTAGAATGGAAGATCAAAGAACAATCAATGAAATCTACAGTTGGGAATGTCTTGGTAGAATTTTGTTTCACTTGAAAGTAAATACAATAATAATGTAAGTAACCTGCCTAGGTAGCCAGTGTCTGGACTAGCCACCCTCAGTAGGTGGTTCTGCACCTATGCCAAGGGGCAGGGTAGGGAAATGGCACCCACTGGCTCTTTTGTCCTGGGAGAGGTATCTGCAAACTGCCACCTCTCACAGATGTGCTCCAAGAAGAGCAAATAATGTCTCCCATATAAGTCTTGGCTCTCCTCAGATCACAGCATCATCCCAGGGTTGCTTGCCCGCCTCCCCTGCAGGAGTAGCACAGTGCCCTCAGGGCTCTATCCCAGCCAAGCCCTGCCAATCTTTAAAACTCTAGTCTTTGAGCCCTGATGGTTGCAAAACTTCACAAAAATCAGCACCTCTAATTTTCCTAGCTATTGGCTTTGGGGAAGTGTTCTCCTTGTGCGTTTCCCTGTGCTTTCCACTCTCTCTTGCCTTTGTCTGGGACCAGGGCTCCCTCCCCTCCATAGCACCCACAATCTGTTTCTCCCCTAAACCACATCTCTACACTTCCTACCTTGTGCAGTGTGGCCTCTCCTCTCCCTCTAGTTGTGCAGTTTGTTCTGTCATTTCTCGGGTCGTTTTTATGGGTATTCAGAATGATTTGATAGTTAACTAGTTGTGTTCTAGGGTCTAGATGAGTATAGCATCCTTCTATTAAACTGTCATCTTAGCTCCCCTGTTCTCAAATTCTGATTTTTTATAAGACATTAGAAAAACTCAGACTTGAAATTACTAACAAAACAGTATGATTACAGAAAGTACTAATTTTTTGGATAAGAAATAAGCTCCATGATAAAAAGCTTTGTTTGAGAGTATTCTAAATACATAATTTGTAGTTAAAAGTCATCTGGAGGGGACTTAAGAAATAAGAGAATGCACATGATAAATAATATGCAAATTGGAAGATCTATATTATTTTCTTCAACTTCATTAAAATTGCTGTCCTAAACTTCTCCTACTTTTGTAAAATTACCAGTTAAGTTACTGTTATTCTTTCTGTAACTTCCTTTCCTTTCAGGTTGAACATTTGTACAATCTGGTTTAAAAATAGTTGAATTTAAGTGGATTTTACATATATGTAAGAGGAAAGAGACTGACATTATGTAGGCGACTGAGACGCATATGGTCATATCACCATAATTACTGAGGTGGAAATGAAGTATAGCATGAACAGTGCAAAATCAAGAGTATTAATATATAATTCGAACATCAAAATATAAACCTGACGTATTAAAATAGTGTTAGTTATAAAGCATTTTATTTCTACATTCTATTTAACTGTATTTTATTTCTACAATTTTAAGTTTCTATTAATAAAAATAATACCACAAACAAAAAATAGAGGGAACTTCCTCAATTTGAGAAAGAATATCTACAAAAAATCTACAACTAACATCATGCTTAATCATGAGAAACTAGAAGCTTTCTCTCTGTGATCATGAACAAGGCAAGGATATTCCTCTCACCTCTCCTTGCAACATTGTACTCTAGAAATTCTAATTAATGTAGTAAGACAATAAAAAGAAATATAAGCTATACAGATTGGTAAGGAAGAAATGAAACTGTATTCGTTTGCGGATGACATGACATAGGAGAAAACCTAGATGACCTTGAGAATGATGATTGCTTTATTAAATGTGACATGAAAGAAATGTCCATGACAGAAATAATTGATAAGCTGGACTTTGTAAAAAATTAAAATGTCTATTCTATAAAAGAGCATGCCAAGAAAATTAGAAAAAAAGCCACGGAAAATATTGACAAAGGACATATCTGAAAAAGGACTGTTATCCAAAATATGAAAAGAACACTTAAAACTCAACAATAAGAAAACAACCTGATTAAAATATGGACCAAAGACCTTAACAGACACTTCACCAAAGAAGATACCCAGTTGGCAAATAAGCATATGAATATATGTGCTTCATAGGTCATCAGGAGAAAACAAAACAATGAGCTACCACTGTACCCCTATTAGAATGCCCAAAATCTAGAACAATAACACCAAATGCTGGTGAGAATGTGAAGCAACAGGAACTCTCATTTATTACTGGTTGGGATGCAAAATGGTGCAGGTACTTTGGAAAACATTTTGGCAAATTTCTTACAAAACTAAACACACTATTTCCGTATTATCCGTCAATGGCACTCCTTGGTATTTACCCAAAGGAGTTGAGAACTTATATACACATAAAAACCTGCACATGGATGTTTATAGTAGCTTTATTTATAATTGCCAATTGCAGGTTTTATTTATTTATTTGAGAGAGAGAAGCTGAGATAGTGACACAGAGCACAAGCAGGGAGGAGAGGGAGAAGCAGGTTCCCGGCAGATCAGGGAGCGCAATGTGGGGCTCGATCCCAGGACTCTGGGATCATGACCTGAGCCTTCAAAGGCAGACACTTAACCAACTGAAGCACTCAGGCACCCCAGAACTATAAAATATATTTGATGACAACTTTCAACTTAGCAATTGCAAGAGGCACAAACTCTGTTAGACAGCATTCTCATCAATGCAGGAAGCTTATTATAGGATTAACAGAAAATTTTGAATCAGAGCTTTAGCTTTGGCTTTTTAAGCAAATATATCAACACTCTTCAGGTATAGACATATTGATACAGGTATTGATATACTGATATTTGAAGCATGGGTATTGCTCAGGATACCTTGTTTCCAAATTCATGGGAGCAAAAATATCTTGCATGGAGAATGATTAAGAAGTAGATATAATATCTTAGGCATTAAGCTTTAGTGTTTGTCCTTAAGCCATTAATTAATGGCAGGCTAAGACACATTCTCTCATCTTGACACTGTGCTTGGGAGTCTTTTCCTTTGACAGGTAAAAGGTGTGTGATTGTGCATTGAAACCAAATATGGGATTCATTTGCTTGTGGAGGCCTGCTGCCACTTTTACCGTCTCTTTCTTTAAGTTAAAGGGGACTATGGTGAATCAGGTCAAATCTCCAGCTGGGAAAATCACTGATTTTGTGACTTTCCTAAACAGATTCCCATCTCAGCCCCGGCCAGTGCCCCTGTCTGTGGTAACATTTCTGACCATATTGTAAATGCAAATCTTTTCATCCACAAGAAGCTCAGTGTTGTTTTTACTTGACAGATTCTCTTACCCTAAGCATGGCACAAAGTTGACACTGCATATCCATACTGAAAAAGCTTGCTGAAGTCGCTGTGGTGCTGTGTTATCGGAAAGCCCAAAGAGCTGTAGACTGAGCTACTTTCCTCATTGCAGCAAGTTCCAGAGTGGCTTTTTTCTTTCCTTTTGGCTGTCAGACCTTGTTGCACAAGCTCTGTAGGATATAGTCACCAAGAGCAAATATTTTTTCTCCTTGGAGGGAAGAACTTGGAAGGAATTCGTAAAACATCTGTAATTTCTAATTAATCATCGTTTCATAGATACAGATGCCCTCAATATGACCATATCTTCAGTGGTTTTTCTAGACTCATATACTCACTCATTATGCTCTTCCCATTATGCATCCTCCTTCCTCAGGATGTGATTTAGTTATTTTTACTAATTCACCTCCAAACTGCCCAGTGATGATGCCATTAAGAAGAAGCAAACAGGCAAACTTCTCTAAAAATTACACTTGAGTAGAATCTAAGAAGTAATCTTAATTTCATAAAAACATACCAAGGAATTTATACAGTTGGGTAAAATTTGAATTACTCCTTAATTATGGACGGTAAGTTTTATTGTTAACCATAACAGGTGAAAAGAATTGAAGTACCTTTTTAGTAAAATAGAAGATAGGCATGCTTAAAAATGTAACAGGAAAATGAAAGTACTTTGTATCCATATTTAAGGTTAATATTCTGAATTGAGAGTAACATTAAAATCTGTATTATTACTGATTTTTTGTTGTTTTGGTGTCTGTAAATACTCATATAACTAAAAATAATGATCAGTTTTCTATTATTTGATTCCCAATGCAGTAAGAAACAAATACCATAAGGAGAGTGACAACAATGTTAACTCTTCCATAAATCTAGGTTACCCAAGATTTAAACCACTGTAGGGAAAAGCCACTACAAAATAAATTTAAAGGCTCAAGGAGAACAAATCCCAAGGGTTAGTTCCCACTAGGAAGAATAAAAATTTGCAATGGGTTCTGGGAAGTTCAATTATAGGAACAGACAACAAGAGGTTTTCAGCCAATTTGAAACTAATTCAGTATGTTCTGGAGGAAAAAGGCAGTTGCACAGATAACATCAGCTTGAAACTGAAAGTTGTCACCTTAGGAGAGACACTAACAAATGGGCTTTGTAGTTTGAGCTCCAAGGAAAGAAAGAGGATAGTGATAAAGAGAGAAACAAAGAAAGGGACAAAATTATATTCTATCATGCTCACACTCTACTGCTAATACAACAAATTGGAACTACTTGGATAATTTAGTGGACACTTGATATGTTTTGATTATTACAAATAAAAGGCAATAAACAATCAAGGGCATAGAAAAGAATCTCAGGCATATCATAAAAGAATAAAATCATTAAAGTAAGACATGCATTCTAAAAGAACGAAACAAGTGTCTGCTAATCGGTATCATGGCAGTCCCTTGCTCATTAGTGTCTATGTTCATATTCCATGTGTTGTGTTTCTCTTCTGTATCTTCTTTTACTAAAATTGCCCCAGATCTATGATTGTAGACATATAGTTCCACAGTAATATGTAATAAAAACATAATAATATCTTACATATGTTTGAAAAGAAAAGAAGCTACATTAGAGCAAATATTTAAAAAAACAATGGGATGATGCAGAAAAATAAATTTTTACATTTATGATATAATACCATAAGCTCCAAATAGTTTTAACTTTTCCAAATATGCTTTAGTATCAATATTATGACAAAAATAACACTTTTGTATTGTTAGGTTGAATAATGTTTTACTTTTTTGACAAAAAAGAAGAATTTCATAAGATTTATTCTAATACCGTTTTAGCTCTTCGATTCTCATGTAATAAGATGAATAAGTCCATAGCAGTTTCTAATCTTTGAGTTGTTGTTTCAGTGTTTTTTAAATAAGTTCACTAGTATGCATAGACATTTCTAATACCTAGAAAGATCTTAGAAACTTAAGGTACACATATTGATAATTATTTGCCTTGATCTAAAAATGTATTGTTATTAAAGTGTTCACCTGCTTGAAAAACATAAAAAGTCTTTGCTATTTCAAAGAAATGATAAAACATGTTATATTTTCTGAAGAAGTCAGACTATAATAAAATAATTTTATAAGTATTAATAAAATTTTTCACTATATATATTTAAATGGTCTGTCTTCCATGAAAACAAGGCAGTATCATTAATTAAAATGATATTTCTGAATTATAAAATTTAAAAAGTAAAATGGTATTTATCCACAGGAGCAAAGAAAAATTAACAGTTCAATTTTCATATTTCCATTATTATATTATCCTTCTGAATATATTACATGAAACCATGATCATAGAGTCTCATGCCATTAACTACTTTAGGGCAAAATCTTTTTCTTATAGTTAACCCCTGCTGTCTAGAATAGTACTCCTATTAGTTATTGTTAACTGCTGAAACAATAAAATAATGGAGATTTCCAGTGTCCAAAATAGCCTGGATATTTACCTTTTATGTGATAAAATATAAAAAAATCATACTTTGAGGAAGTTCCATTCCCACATAGGATATAGAAAGCCACTGTGGATTATTGCTCCTTTATAAGCAGTAAGAACATCCAGATAATCTACAATATCATAAATTACGTTGAACCTCAGCCAACTGAAGTCAAAAGAAAATCCAGTAAACTGAATCCCAAAGTGACAAGTCCCTCAGAGGAGGGATGGAACATACAGACTGCTTCATCTTTGGCAGAGCGTTGGAGGGAGAATAAAATCAGTTAAGGCAAAACCAGATAATATTTTAATAAAGTCCAGAAGGTCAAATGTGATCAATTTAGGGCAGGGGTTCTCAATTCAGGGGAATTGGCAATGTCTGAACACATTTTTGGTTAATACAACTGTTGTGGGGTGTTATGGACACCCTTGTGTTATCACCTCCTACTCCCCCTTGAGTGTGGGTGGGACTTTTGACCTGTTTCTAACAAGAAACATGGCAAAGGTGATGGGATGTCACTCCCATGATTGTGTTTCATCACATAGTACTCCCATGTTGACCATGGAGTACGGGTCTCTCTTTCTGTCTTGCTGGCTTTAAAGAAGCAAGCTATTATGATGTGAACAGCATATAAATGGGGCCACAGCAGGGAACTGTAGGTGGTCTCTGAAAACTGAGGGTACTAGTCTTAAAACTGCAAGGGACTAAATAATAGCCAGTGAGCTTGGAAGAGGATCCTGAGCACCAAACGAGAACACAGCCTAGCCAACATCTTGACTGCTTCCTTGTAAGACTCTGAGCAGAGGACCCAGCTAAGCATGCCTAGATTTCTGACCCACAAAAACTGTGATAGTAAATGCATGTATTAGTTTAAACTCCTACATTTGTGATGATTTGTTATGCAGTAATAGAAAAGTAATATAGAGTACTACTGGCATCTAGTGGGTAGAGATCAGGGACTTTGTGAAACATCCTAAAATGCACAGGATAGCCCACTACAACAAAGAATTATCTGGCTCAACATGTCAGTAATGCCAAGATTTAGAAGATGTGAACCAGGAAAATTACCCTCCCACTCACCACCTCTGCCTTGGAGATACACCCATGTAGGAAGTGATGGCTACAACCATGGACCAGATGACAGCTGCTTTCCCTGCACCCTTTTCTTTGAATTGGAAACCCTAAACTGATGGGGAAGAGGCAACAAACCCTCACTACCCTTTGGCCATAAAAAATTCTCTCCTTCAGGAAGAGGGCCAGAAAAACAAAAATGTATCTGCTACCATAAGAGATATAGAAAATATTCCTTCCCCCAGGACTCAGGCACTGCTTATGGGACAGGCTTACAGTGAGAGACAGAAGTGTACAGAAATCCTTGGGCTGAAGATTCTGCCCCAAATCAAAGGACAGATCTTATAATAATAATAATAATTAAAAAAAAACCTCTTTCCTGCCCAAAACCGACCCCAAAAAGTAGGCAGTTTGGCTGTTGAGAGGAAGACGTGGAAGGCACTGTCCGCAGGCCCAAGTCCATACGATCTGCCTAAGATTGAAGTTTGTGATAAGCTGAATAATGACCTCACAAAGATGTCCACATCCTAATTCCAGGAACCTGTGAATATCTTACCTTACTGGGAAAAGGGACCTTGTGTATATGATTAACTAAGGATCTTTTGATGGCAAGATTATTCTAGATTATCCCAGAGAATCTAATGGCAAAAGTCCTGTGGAGGGAGACAGGAGGGTTGAAGCAGGGCAGGAGATATTTTGATGGAAGCAGAGCCAGTGAAGGGCCTACAAGTCAAGGAATGCAGATGTCTGTGGATGCTAGCAAAAGCAAGCAAATGAATTCTTCCTTAAAGACTCCAGAAAGAGCCAGCCCTGCTGACACCTTACTTTAGCTCAGGAATATGAAGTTTAGACTCTGAAACTCCAGAATTGCAATAAAAAATGTACATTGTTTTGAGGCACTAAGTTTGTGATAATGTGGTACGTCGGCAATAGGAAACTAATCTAGACTTGAACCAGAAGAACCAAGAAACCTCATCTGCCCCATCATGAGACTAGTACTAAGTGGTCAGCCTTAGAAATCCACCAAAACAGAAGGAAGAGGGCAAGAACAGGAGATAGATTTTTATTTATTTATTTTTATTTATTTGTTTTTGGTGACAGAAGTGTTTCAGGGAGTGATGAGAGCTGAAGCCGTAGAAGAACACTAAGTAAAACACTCCAGCACCCCAGGTTCCACACTAAGCATAAGGTAACAACAGGAAGTTAATGAACATTAAGATTTCTACATCTTTGCATATATAAAACATCTTTTTGTATATCCCTTGACTGGGGAGCATGATTGTTAGCTTGCAGTTCTTTTCATCTAGTAACCAATAAATATTATTCGGGAGACATGTTTAGTAAACAGAATCTCTCTGTCCTCTTTTCTTTATTGAATTAAAATAGTTAATGTTGAAATTAAATCTTTCCACATCAGTACTCCTTGAAATAATCTTGGATTTCAATGTAATATCATATACTCAGCCACAGATATTTAGAATATCTAGAAATTCTATAACATAATCACCTTTAGTGAGATAAAAATATGATTGTTTTGAGAGATAAAATTATCTTTCTGAAATGCTGAGTAGAAAAGGAAAACAGTTAAATGTTTATTTGCCTATGAATTGTATAAGCATCTTTATAGTATATAAATTCTAAATTAATATTTCCCTTTCATGTTAAATACAAGTTTCAAATGTTTCTGAAAGAAATCCTTTTCTCATGTATTTACTTCTCTAGAATTAATGTTAGAATTTCTTTAAAGTTTTAAGGACGTTAAATTATCTGGTAAAAAGAAATTTCTCTGGGAGGGGCGCCTGGGTGGCTCAGTTGGTTAAGCGACTGCCTTCGGCTCAGGTCATGATCCTGGAGTCCCGGGATCGAGTCCCACATCGGGCTCCCTGCTCGGCAGGGAGTCTGCTTCTCCCTCTGACCCTCCTCCCTCTCATGCTCTCTGTCTCTCATTCTCTCTCTCGCAAATAAATAAAATCTTAAAAAAAAAAAAAAAAAAAAAGAAATTTCTCTGGGAAATTGTTTTTATGTATCTTGCTATTTTTCTTCATCTGTTTTATTGATTTTTTGTTAATTTGTAAGCAAAAAACTTTGATGTTATAGTTTTAACTTTTGATATAATTTAGCTCAATTCTCTTATTGTACAGAAAATGAAAACTAGAAACCAAAGTAGTAAAGTGGCTGGCCCTTTATCACAGAGTTGATCAGTAAATGAGTCTGCATTTCTTGGCTCACAGTGATCTTTTTCTACAGCATCATGTTGCCTCTTTCAGATGTAATTTAGAATTTTAATTCTGTAATTATGATAAAATCCTTTTAGATGTTAAAATTTCTCCTAAATATATGTTTTTATATCATCCAATCCATAATGGAGTACCTATTTAATGGCTACCCTATGTGTAGTTAACCAGATATTCTTTGAATTTATAGCACAATACACATGAAATCCATAAACTTCATGTTGCAACAATAGATGGAGAAAGCTTTAATTCAGAAGAAAACATGAAGCAGAACGGTGTAGAAATGTAGGATGGTTGGCTTGCAATATTATAACACAGGAAATCATTCTATAAGCACATTTTCCCAGTGACACCTAAAAAAATTTGGTTATTTATAGTAAGTGTTTAACAGAATCAAGTTGTGAGGACATGAACCATTGATATTATTTATATTCATTCTGGCTATTCATGCTGTCTTATAATTAGCTTGTACATGGGTTTAAAATTGTTGCAATAATTGAACTGGGAGTAGGAGTTCACTGAGTCCTTCATGATAATGAAAAAGCTTTATCTATAATCCAAATTATAGGGTGATGACATCATTGAGATAATGAAAAATAAGTCACTATTAAAGATACATAATGATAATTATGATTAGAAAACAAATGTGCCCACTAAAATTTTTGAGAGATGGATTTATCTCCATTAGAGTGTCTTTGAGTGGTAGGGTTTTTGTTTATTGTGGGAATTTAAATGATTAAATAGTCACTTGGGTTTGTGTTATTTACAACGTAACTGTTAACAATTCAAATGATTTATTAAATCTCAAATTCCGCTATGGTTTGGATGATCAATGATAAGTCCAATATCACTTAATCAAATCTGATTCTGTGCAATATAATAATTAAAATGCAACTCCTATTAATTTCTTTAACGCAATTGCTATTTTTTTTTTTAAGATTTTATTTATTTATTTGACAGAGAGAAACACAGCGAGAGAGGGAACCCAAGCAGGGGGAGTGTGAGAGGGAGAAGCAGGCTTCCCGCCGAGCAGGGAGCCCGATGTAGGGCTTGATCCCAGGTGACCTGCGCCGAAGGCAGACACTTAACGACTGAGCCACCCAGGCGCCCCACGCAATTGTTATTTTTTAGAGGTCTCTTTTTAAAACCAAAATAAAGCATCATTCAGAGTTTTTATATGAAGAGAGTTTTAAATTCTGTTTTGAGAAAGAAGAATCAAGTGAGCTTGTGCAATAGGTAATAGCTGTCGTAATATTTGACTGAAGAAATGCATTGTTTCTTTGAATCTTGTGTGTTTGTGTATATTTAGAGAACCGAGAGGCTTTGTGTTCTTATTTATCAAGCCTGTGTGCCTTTCTCCATAACTCAACAATCCATAACTGCATATTAGCACAACTGCAAAAATCATTAAAATAATGATTATTGTGCATGCATAATTATATTTTCATAATTTTCTAATGGGTGAAGCTATACCAATTTATATGGCTGAAATCAAAATGATTAAGAATGGAAATTGAATGAAATTAAAGTTATTACCCAAATATCTTAAAAAGATAAATTAACAATATTTAGAAAAAAATGTAGCTTAAAAGTAATAATCCATGAACTCACATTTGAGGTCATGTAAGAAAATATGATGGTAGGGAAATAAAAATTTCATTATGGTTAGTCTCTTCTTATCCAGTTATATATTACAACTCTGTATATTTAGGGTTAGAGCTGTGTGTTTGTGTATTTATGTAATATTATAGATGTAAATTATATAATTATAATGTATTATCTGTGTATATTATAAATACCATTTTAATACAGTTTGATATTCAATAGGGTGATGTAGGAGCCTTAGAAATATAGTCAGCAGAAGACAACCCTTAATTTTGAGCAGCAAAGGAGAGTATGAAGAAGATTTTTATAGATGAATTAATGTTTTGTATTACCTTACATTGCCTTCATTACTTTGAATCCAAATTGATTGATTTAAATAATTTATCTTCTAACTTGAATATTGCAAGGTGGTAATTTTTTTCTAATTTCAGCACTGACACCACTTACTTGGTATGTTTTTACAAAAATTGGAAATAAAATATGTATATTCAAAAATAAATTAAAAATTAAAAATATTTTATTACCAAAAATAAATAATTGTATATCATCTTCAATTTGACAGACTATGAAATAGTATTCAGCTTTCCAACATCAGTGAAAAATGAGTTCATTCATTGCAATTTCTTTTTACATTGGGAAGTTCTAACAGTTGAGGAGTATTGACTCTGCTCCAGGCACTATTCTTAGTGCTTTCATTTATTAAATTCTTTAGTTCTCTTTACCTCTCTAAGAGGTAGGACTATTCTTACTTCCATTCTACAAATGGGGAAACTGTGCCGTAGGCACTGAAGTTAGACATTGGAGCAGGTGGGACTTCAGACCAGATAGTTCTATTCCAGACTCGATGTTTTTAATAAGTGCACTTCTATGTTAATATTCAGTTGAATGTTAATATTCAATAAATGTTTCCAGTATAGCTCTAGTTTTTAAAAAGTAAATTCAAAAAGTAAAAAATAAAAAGTAAATTCAAAGAGCTTTTAGATACACTCATAATGTTGTATTTGTTTAAACGGATATTAAGCTATTCAGTATGTCATTACTCTTTTGCCTTTGGCAAAGTATCAAAGTATAAGAATCTATCTTTGATGATTAGCTTTATGCATATTCAAAGAAATTTTGGATCTTTCATATTCAACATAAACTTCTGATCCAAGATCTGTCTACGTTCTTGGACATGCCTCTACCTGTTTTCCCACATAGCCTGGTTGTCCCTATATCTTTCTTGTTAAACTAACGCACACGTCACATCTTGCCTATCTATTCCTGTTTGGCTTGAAATCCCAGAATCTAGCCTTACCTTTCCCCACTGTTTTCCGAGGCACATGTTTTCATTGACCCATTTTCTGCACTAACTTGTGAATTGATAGGTTAAAGTAATGTGCTCTTGACCAGGCTTGCCACATAGAATTCAGATCACCTATATATTTGACTGTTTCGTTTTGTTTTTTTTAATAGTGGGCCTAATGATATTCACCATGCCTATTCATATGAGTTGTAGTTTATATCAGAGTTCACATGTAATACTACTTTGACATATGTGAATTGCTACTCAATTTTAACTATTACTTTGAAATAACTCAGTTATTTATTTTAAAGATATTATTTATTTATTAGAGAGAGTGAGTGAGAGAGAGAACACAAGCAGGGGGAGCAGCAGAGGGAGAAGCAGGCTCCCCGCTGAGCAGGGAGCCCAATGCGGGGCTCGATCCCCCTGACCCTGGGATCATGACCTGAGCTAAAGGCAGATGCTTGACCTACTGAGCCACCCAGGAGCCCCTGAAATAACTCAGATTTAATCCCTTGTCAGTATGAGGCACATGTACCTTTCTCCTATGTTCTAGCTCCTGGTGATAGCCCCTCAACATTTTTTTCTTCATGTTACCTGAAACCTATCATTGTCATGATGTTATGACTTTGCTAAGAAGATGATGACTTTATTGTGATATTTTGAGGGCTAAGGAGGTCCTGCTGAGTTGAATTTGGAAAAAACAGAATTGTTTTGCAACAGTTCATAACAAAGAATTACTGGATCTAAGTTCAAAATGAGCCCACAGTGTGGTGGAGTACTTATAATTGATAAAACATAGGTTTTACATATCTTATAATTTTACTTAGATAGAATAATTACATGTTTATTATAATACATGTATGGTATATTTAATATATTGAGTATAGTATATATAGACACACATATTTATGTATCTATACACACAAAAAAATTATATATAAAATGATTTTTTTTGGTTGAGGATCTATAGAGCTGTTCTCTTAACTTACAACATTGATCATTGGTGCCTCCTGTTAATTACCTTCCTTAAATTTTAATCAGTTTAATTAGCATTTGTTATTTTTTTATTCTTTGCAAAAAAGTACTATTATTTGTTTCTCTGAAAAATACTGGGTTTTTTTTCAATTTTGTGCATTTTTTTTCTGACTTTTGTTATGTTTTCTTTGACCACGTATATAGTTTGAAAGACATGCTTGAATTTTGGAATATACTTTTATTTTCTACTTACATTGCTTTAACTTCTAATATAATCTCATTGTGGGTAGAGAACATATTAACTAGAATGCATTCCTTTGAAAACTATTGAGATTTGCTTTATGCCATGCAGGTGGCCAATTTAGTTATTGTTCTACTTGAATGGGTATTGCTCAGTTGATGGGTTTTAATGGCATATATCTTGATTTGTTATATATATTGGCCAAATTTCCAGTATCCTTCCTGTATGCTTGTTCCATTAATTTCTAAAATATGTTTGTTAAAACTTTATTATGATTATGGGTTTGTCTATTCTTATAACTCCATCAGTCTTTGCTCTATATATTTTAAGAACATGCTATTAGGGACAAACAAGTTTGGAAGATAAATCTTACTGGATTATAAATCACAGTTATGGTTCTCAAATGGCCTCCTTTTTCTGGTATTATTTTCTATTTGCCCAACATTGATACAACAACAAAATTTGTATTAGCATTTACATGGTATTTCTTTTCACACCATTTTTTATCTCAACCTTTCTAGATTCTTATATAAAAGAAATATTTTTAAGCTACATGTATATAGGCTAATTTTTTTATCAATCTAACAATCTTTGTCTATATTTTGAGCAGTTTATCCCTCAATATTTATTATATGTGGTTTAAATATAATATCTTATGGTTCATTGTTTTTTTTTAATTTTATTTCATTAGGTTATGTTAATCACCATACATTACATCATTAGTTTTTGATGTAGTGTTCCATGATTCATTGTTTGCGTATAACACCCAGTGCTCCATGCAGTATGTGCCTTCTTTAATACCCATCACCAGACTAACCCATCCCCCCACCCCCCTCCCCTCTAGAACCCTCAGTTTGCTTCTCAGAGTCCATAGTCTCTCATGGTTCTTCTCCCCCTCCGATTCCCCCCCCTTCATTTTTCCCTTCCTACTATCTTCTCTCTTTTTTCTTTTTTAAACATATAATGTATTATTTGTTTCAGAGGTACCAGTCTGTGATTCATCAGTCTTACACAATTCACAGTGCTCACCATAGCACATACCCTCCCCAATGTCTATCACCCAGCCACCCCATCCCTCCCATCCCCCACCACTCCAGCAACCCTCAGTTTGTTTCCTGAGATTAAGAATTCCTCATATCAATGAGATCATATGATACATGTCTTTGTCTGATTGACTTATTTCACTTAGCGTAATACCCTCCAAAGCTTTTGCACAGCAAAGGAAACAGTCAACGAAACCAAAAGACAACCAACAGAATGGGAGAAGATATTTGCAAATGACATATCAGATAAAGGGCTAGTATCCAAAATCTATAAAGAACTTACCAAACTCAACACCCAAAGAACAAATAATCCAATCAAGAAATGGACAGAAGACATGAACAAATATTTTTTCAAAGAAGATATCCAAATGGCCAACAGACACATGAAAAAGTGCTCAACATCACTCAGCATCAGGGAAATCCAAATCAAAACCTCAGTGAGATACCACCTCACACCAGTGAGAATGGCTAAAATTAACATGTCAGGAAATGACAGATGTTGGCAAGGATGCGGAGAAAGGGGAACCCTCTTACACTCTGGAAAACAGTATGGAGGTTCCTCAAAAAGTTGAAAATAAAGCTACCCTATGACCCAGCATTTGCACTACTGGGTATTTACCCCAAAGATACAAATGTAGTGATCCGAAGGGGTACGTGCACCCCAATGTTTATTGTTTTTATTTGCCCCTCCAGTTATATGATCTCATATTTTCTCCATCTGTTCATGCAGTTGAGTTGATTATATTTTGTTATTCCACTTTGAATTATTAGTTTTAGAATAAGAAAGACTACAGTTCTGATCTTTCTATCCTACCATTATTACCACCATTATATGTAAGTTTGTGACTGTGTGTGTGTGTGTGCATGTGTGTGTGAATGTGTATATATATGTTTTAGAAAGAATGAGTTGGTTAGTATTAGGCTGACCAATAGAGTCTCCTAATGCATTTTAGGGAATCTAAAATGAAAGGGATGTTTCATGATTTTCTCTGGAGCTCTGGGAAATTGGACCCTCTCCATGTGTTTCTGGTCCCATTAGATAATTAGAACCTTAGGTTGAGAATACTAGATGAGAGTCCTAAATGATAAAACTGAAAAAATCCTAACGAATATCAGCATGCCTTTTATGCCAAACTGGAAGGTTGAGAAAATATAATACCTTCCTACAGGTCTAGAATTTTTGTTTATGTGATTTAAACCAGTGGTTTTTCAAAGTGTGATTCCCTGCATCACTGGGGGCCTTTTAAGAAATTCAGATTACAACTCACTTCCCCAACCTACTAAAGCAGGAATATTGTGGTAGAGACCAGCAATCTATGTGTTAACAAGCTCAACCGGTGATTCTGGTGCCCTCTAAAATTTGAGAACCGGGGCGCCTGGGTGGCTCAGTCGTTAAGCGTCTGCCTTCGGCTCAGGTCATGATCCCGGGGTCCTGGGATCGAGCCCCGCATCGGGCTCCCTGCTCGGCGGGAAGCCTGCTTCTCCCTCTCCCACTCCCCCTGCTTGTGTTCCCTCTCTCGCTGTGTCTCTCTGTCAAATAAATAAATAAAATCTTTAAAAAAAAAAAAATAAATAAAATTTGAGAACCACTATCTTAGAGATTTGGCTGCATCAGCCATATGTATAGACTACAACTAGAGACCCATTAAAAGAAGATATATCAACAGTGTCCATGTGTAAGAGATAAGAGTTTACCACACATTGGAAGCCAGGATAGAAGAGATTAAGTCCAATCAATTTGTTCCTTACATATTTTGTTGTTTTGCATAAATTCCCACTTTCAAATAACTCTAGAAATTAATCACTTGGTTCAGTCTCATTTATAAAGGGGCCAAAATTATTTGGAGCTGTCTAGAGTAGTTCAATAGACCTATGGTTTGAATGATAAAGCTCAGACCAGATGACACCATTCAAGGAAGCCATTTAAGGTTGGTCAGTCTTTCTGTATTGCAGTGTATGTAATGTCTACAAATTCAGTGTTATGAATCTGCTAAACGTGGAGGCTTCCTTGAAAACTGGGGCCATGGTTGTTTGCATTTTTAACCAGTGACTTACGGTGTTTGTCATAAAGAAAATATGTAGAGATTCTACAAAAAAAAAAAAAAAAAAAAAAGAATGGCTTTAGTCTTTTTATTAGGTACTATTCTAAGAAAAATTCCTGGGTGAAAACATTTATGGTTCCTTCTCTCGTAAAATATTTATACCCACTGAGAAACCCATCATTGATCAGCTGCACATTTTAAAAATATCACACTGCTAAAGTGTGGGAAATGGAACATAAGCCAATATTTGAATGAAAATAGAAAGATAAGGAAAGAATTGCAGTAATTCCACTTGGAAGATAACAGTTTGGATATAGAAATCATGTTTAAAATCTGGCTAAAATTGATGGAATTAGTAAATAAAATTGATAGAACATAGTAGGGATTGCTAGTTGAATTAAATAAAAATAGTATTAACTCCTAAGTTTATAACTTGAAAACTTGATGGATGTTTGATTGTTACTATGGTTTTAGATAGAATTACAGAAGAGGGAGTAAATTTGGAGTTGGAAGAATAATGCAAAGAATAACTTCATTTTGGATAAGTTGAGTCTGAGGTCTCTCTGGACATCAGATGGAAAGGTTAAACTAATGGTTGATTATTTGTGTTCAGAGGTCTAGGCTGGAGATAAGACTTTTGGAGTCATCAACATAATGATGTCCTAGAAATGAATGATGTTGCCTAGAAATAGGAACTCATTTAGAAAACAAGAGATTTCACAGCTGAGCTTCAATAAAGTCCAACATTCAGAGGCTAGAGAGAGAAAAATGATCTGAAAAAGAAGTGACAAAGGGTATAAATAGGAATTTTCACTGAGTGTAGGGGAATAATATAGACAGAAGTCAGATTAGAAGGCAAATATTTGAATACTAAAAGCTAAGGAGAAGTAGACTAATTATAGACTACTGTTTCATGAAGGTTGCTTGTAAAAGAAAAAGGCAGCAGGGGAGGTAAATCACACACATACATGCGTGTACACACACCCACACGTGAACACACACGCTCCCCCCCCCCCCAGTGGGAGCATTTATAGATATGGGAAACAGAAAGAATCACCAATAGTTAAATAAATTCTTTAGGCATCTAAATCACACAATGAGCAAAATGATGAAATTATAAAAATAAAATCAGAAAACATTGTTTGAAAAATAAAAAGTAAAGGAGATTAGAATTGCTTTAAAACTTCAAAAGCTCTTTATAAAAATTTTAAA
Source organism: Phoca vitulina (assembly GCF_004348235.1). Lineage (NCBI taxonomy): Eukaryota > Metazoa > Chordata > Mammalia > Carnivora > Phocidae > Phoca > Phoca vitulina. The sequence continues at coordinate 20,779,131 of NW_022589720.1, forward strand.
AAAATCCAGAACCTGAGGGGAAACAAGAATAGGTACACTCAAAATTAGAAATGAAAGGGGAATAATACTCCCTGACAGAAGAAATTAAAAGTACTATGAAAACGCTTTACAAATTCTTATGCAAGTGAATTTTAATATGTCATTGAAAGAGATGATTTTCTCTGAAAATGTAAATTATCAAAACATATCTCAGGAGGGATTCAAAATCTCCACAGATCTTAACAGTAGAAGAATTTGGGACAGTCATCAAAGTACTGTTTTCCAGGCTCTAGCCTAAAGGGATACATTCAGATATATTCATGGATAAAGTATTTCAAACTTCCAGGAAAAGAAAAGACATCTCTGATATTTATATAAACTATACCAAAGCATAGTCTCCTTGTCTTGCACATCTTGCACTACCTTTTATGGACTAACTTCTCAAGATTATGTAGTGAATATCCTGGGAAGCTACAATATCTGCCTCCAGAACAGAGGGCAATTCTGTTTGCTGTCCAGTATAATAAAGATAGTATCTCTCTCAGGGGCGAAAGTTTGGTAGATGGTTTATATCTCCTACCAAAGACGGAAGTGTTCTAAGCTTGGGTTCGTCAGCTGTCATGTGACCCCATTGCATGAGCAGCATCCCTGGGGCCCTCTCCCCCATGGACTTTAAGAGGTGAGGTGAAAGAACATGAGCATGGAGCTCATGCTGTTTGCTTTGCTATAATAAGGTCCTCTTTTTTTTTTTTCCTGATCCAGGAGTTGTGTGCCCTTTTTTTAACCGTTATGATATCACAGTAGACTAATTTGTTAGCTTGTAATGGGGCAAAATCTCAAACCCTTCATAGGACTTCCCACTTCTGACATTGTGTTCCTCCATCTGGAAACTTTTTTTCCCCTTGTCTCCATCCCTGGCTCCCCCATACATTCACTTTCCCTGATACTTACCCTTCAGACCTCATCTGATACCTCGTGCATGGGCTAAATGACCACTTATATGCTCATAGAGCATTTAATATTGTATATTGGAATTTATTACAGTAGATTATTATCTGTGTCACCAGTTATATTTTCATTAGTGTCAAGTTGGAAATTCTGGTTTAGTTTCATGTTTGACATCTAACATAATGTCTATTATAAGCATTCAGTAAAATTTGAAGAACTAATCTAAGTGTCCAGAACTATATCTGATATACTAGGTGTTAATAAATCATATCTATCCTTATCAGTAATGGTAACTAGTGTAAACATCCTTTTGTTTTTTTTTTTGTTGTTGTTGTTTTTCATTCTGTGTTTATTTTGCTTAGAGAAAGCTGTTTTGGTTTATTCTTTGGATTTCTTTTTTTTCTGATTGTCTAGGTACAATTTTCCTTTATCTGCAAAGATGATTTTTTTTTTTTTTAAGTATGCATTTGGGATGGACAGTGCTTGGATACTCCTGAAGATTGAAGGTTTATTTTTTGTTTGTTTCCTTTGTTACTAATATATTATAATATGTCAGAAAGTCACTTATTGAAGAAATTAGCTACATTTTTAAGTTTTCTTAGAGTTAGATAAAAATGGTAGTTTGTAAAATTAATTAAAGATAATGATAAAAAATGTGGAAACTTTATGGTAATATTTTACTTATGAAGATAGTATTAATTATTTATTTTCATATATAATACCAAATAAGATAGAGTTTCTACAGGAGAAAATTAATAAAAAGGTAAAAAAGTGGCTTCACTTAGGAAATTTTTGTTAATACTTTATCTTTGTTATAGTTCCTTCACTTGACCTTTTTTTCCCGCTCTTCATGATCTTTAATGAAAATACCTGAAAACTAAGCCTAGTACTTTAAATAATGGCACAAGCAGAATTCAAATGAAGACACTCTTGAAAAGCTTACCTAACTAAATGAAAGCTTGAGAATATCAGTAAAAGCCAAATATCAGTTATATGTTAACCTAGAGAAAATGCTTTTTCAACTGGAAATGTTATTTTAAAGTCGTTGCCACAGTGCAGAATTTATTTTAAAACCACAATTTTGGTGTCGATAATCACAATTTTACAGATATATTAGAGAATTATCCAAAGAAAGAGAATTATCCAAAGAAATTATCCAAAGGAAAATCCCAGAACTCCAGTTTGAAGTAATTCACAGGAGAAAGAATATTACTGAAGAGATAGTTAGAAATAAAGGATAATAAAATAAATATATAAGCACAGATTTCTCCAATGTTAATGGACTCATATGATATTACCAAAATGCTTTTCAGTTTAACATCCCCAGAAGGATTTTGTGTGAGATCTATATATAGTCACTGAATGATAATGAATAAGGTAATTTTATAGTGCAGGAAGGATACTTTCCTAGAATTCCAAAAGGACGCGTTCACATTTCCATTGCTTTAATGATTCTAAAACATTATGTACTCCCACACCATACAGAGAAAGTACTGGCTACGGGAAAAGATTGAGAGCTTTAGCTCTTTTTGAACAAAAGCTTTGTCTCTTTTGTGTGTTCTGAGAAGCCTGTTCTTACAAGCTCCAAATTATGGGCCTCAGTGGTGTTGGTATTTTTATCCCTACTATTTCCTTTTAGTTTTCTTGATTGTTGAACAACGGTACCTGCACCTTGTGACCCAGGTTTACAGTGTTTTGTTTGTTTCTATGTAGATATCAAAAACTATCCCTCTTCTCGCTTAGTTTTTTGAGGAAAATCAACAGTAAAAATAAAACCACATATACCAAATACGCAAGAATATATTTTGTCACAATATTCCAAAAGTTAGGTTCTAATCATAAGGAGTGTTTTAAATTCAAGGGTTTTTTTTTTCATTCATCTTAAAGGCTAATATAATTTTTACTTCTCTTTATGTTTGTAGGACATTTGTTCTTCCACTGCAAAATCCACAAATGTAGAATCTTAAAGAATCTAAATATATCTCTTTAACTTTAAAATTTTCTGATGTTCATTGTCAAAGTACCCGATCAAAGCAAAGATTTTAAAAAGTGGTAACATTTTCAGAGTATTGGTGATACAAGTCTTATGACTCATTTTTCTTTTCCAAAATAACAGTGATTTGTTCAAAAGTGCAGTAAGGTGCTCTAAGGACCCTCACTTCACACAATATGTATGTGGCTTACCCAAAGGAAAATCAATGTAGACACATCAACTCAGACAGGCTGTTATCACCATGTTACAGAACCTAAAATCAAGCTGAAAGATGACCTCTTGAAACCCAGAGAAAAACACACTTAAATTTCCCAGTCATTCTCTCTCAATGGACACAAAGGTAGAGAATGTGTCTTTAAAACTATATGGTCTCCTATGAATCATTTCAAAAATTGAATTTCCTATTGGAAGTAACATTTAAGGATGAGACAAAGATTTGGACTGCATTGTTTGACAAAATATGACACGTTCACATATTTTCTTGTAAGAGTGCTCTAATTTCAGAGACTTAGTCATTACTAATCTATCACTCCTGATGCTGATGTAAAGGGACCTGCTGCTACCCAAACAAGTAGGTAGCATTCAGTTTGTCTATTTTAATTCAACACTGTATGAAATATTTTAATTTGCTATTTTTAAAAAGGTTATTTTTTCTGTTTCAAATGTGTTAGAAAACTTATTTAATAATAACTATATCCAAGCAGGCTAGGCATTTATTAGCCTCATCTTAGAAAACTGAGGAAACTAGGGTTTCCTTAGTCAACTAACTTTTCCAAATGCACATAGGTAATAACTGACAGCATTCTACTGTGTGAAGGTTGTTTTTGATGGTCTGTGCTAAGATCCTGACATTCTTGTGGTCTTAAAGAATTGCTATATCATGGAGCATACCCTTCTAGGTGTGATTACGTGTTAGTGGTTGAGAAATAGATACACGGAAGAGTATAAAAACCTGTTTTGAGCCTTAGTTCTTCTAAGTTACTTTAAAAATATGTATTAGTATAGTTCTGAGTATTTTTCTTATCATAACCAATGCTTAAGCAAATAATTTTTCAGTTGTTTTTTTTTTTTTTTTATCTTCTTAATGTTTTACAGAATTTGTATAGAACAACTGTGGAGTTCTCTGTCATGCCCTGCATTTGAAAATGTAGTAGCAAACAGATTTCCCTGGGTGGAGGGAGAATGAGACAATTAAAGTTTTCTATATGAGTTAATCACATAGATTTCTATGTTCTCATCCTGAAAATTTTATAGGTGGTATTCTATAGAAAAAAAAATATGTAAGCAGGGAGGCAACATTATGAAACAAAAACATAACTTTAGGGTTAGACCACCTGGCCCATTAAAGCCATTAGCTTTTATTTTTTAATTTTTTTTAAAGATTTTATTCATTCAGAGAGTGGGGGAGAGGGTAAGTGAATGGGAGGAGGAGCAAAGAGAGATTCTCAAGCAGACTTTGTGCTGAGCATGGGAGCCTGGTGTGGGGCTTGATCTCACAACCTTGAGATCATGACCTGAGCTGAAACCAAGAGTCAGTGGCTTAACCCACTGAGCCACCCAGGTGCCCTGGAGCCATTAGCTTTTAATAGGAGCTTAACTAGGATGAAATAGACATTTGGTAATAGGAAATGTGTCTGTGTGTGCACATGTGTACGTATGCAATATCCACAATGTTTACACAAAGAAATAATTTTAAAAACACAGGAAACATTGGCACAATATTTTTTTTTTTTTATCAAAGTGATTGGGATAAAGAGGAGAAAAGGGCAAGTTTAATCTAATATATGAAAGAGAATGCAAATTTTTCTCATTGTTATCAGAACATTTCTGTGGCAGTAGGTAGACCATAAAAGTTAATTAAGACAGAAATGCAGGAATGTCTTACTGAATCATGACACAAATATATACCAACTATTTGTTATGAGTACACAATTATATGAATGAGTGAGTCTCACCTTCAATGAGCTCATAAATTCAGTTATTCTAGTGAGGAAGATGGCATTTGAAATGAGCGTGGAATGTTCAGTAGGATTTTCTTAAATAGCAGAATTGAGGAAAGTCCTCTCACACAAGTGAAATGAATACACAAAAGCACAATGTATGGTGAGTGGCTCTGTATATTTTATTTTATAACACAGGTGACAGGCCTTCCTTCTTAGTTGCAGTTAGGGCATTTTTACGTATCCTCTAGAAATAGAATAATTAAGAATTTTGCACACCAGGTGTTTCCAGATCATCATCTGTAGGTAGCTATCTTCTACCATTTCATGTCCATTTCATGTATATTAAAGATGACAGTCAGATGGCTACAGACACCTAAAAATGTCCAAATACTTTCACTCTCATATATGAACCAAAAATATACTGGAATCCACTAGACATTAACAAGTCAATTTATTTACATAAATTTTAAAGGATAAAATTTTAAAGGACTGGATCCCAAAGTAGAATAATGGATACAGTTAGATGTCAGGAGTAGGAAAATGTCCATGTCTGTAGCGCTTTTAATATAGAGTCCTCATTTTTTTTTTTTTTTTTTTTTTTTTTGCACTATGAGACATAAGTGCCTGGGCCTTTTGAAAGTGACTTCCACGGATGTGCTCTAGGGTTTAAAAGGTTATTCCAAACAGAATAGCCATCTTCCTCCTCTTCCCCTGATCATCACACTTCCTGAAATCCTCTGTTTTGGTCCTTCCCTTTCTATTACTACCCCTCCCTCACCACAGCACACAAATACACTCTCAAGGACAACTTTTTCTATTGGAATAAAGAAGTTCAGATTCCTTCTTTTTGTTTTGTAAATTATATGGTGTCAGATATTACAAATTTATAGTTTCTTTCTTTTTTTCCTCTACCCACATTTGGGGGAGAATTTAGAGAAGAAATAGAAAAAAATAGATTAGGGAAAAGTTACAGTGGAAATAAAGATGATGCTTTCTATTCTGGCTTTGGAAGTTTTCCCACTTAAGAATCTAAATTATTTTAGAGTTCAATGACTGATGATTTGACAAATAGCTTTTTTCTGTTATACGTGTATTCTTTTCATTCTATACTTATTCAGTTATCAATATTCTAATCTTATTTTTGTAAAATAATTTTTTTTGCCTTCTTATCACTAAGGCAGGATTAATATCTGAGGGTACTATTGCATGTCCCTAAGCCCAAGATTATTATCCTCACCATGGAGGTGGAAAAATAATTTTTTGTGTAACATCATCATAAATGCATTGATGTACTGAAAAGTGATCTGGGAATGGAGAGCACTTTCATAGATCATATGAATGGAGAATCTTCACATAAAATAAAAATAGTTTTCTTATTTTTACATATACATATTGGAATATTGTATAATTTAAAGGTCCCAAATTTCTGGTTTATGTACTTGGGATTCACAGATGATAAATACAGACCATTTTGATGCAAAATTTCTGGTGTCAAAACTTGACCTTTCTTCTTTATAGTCTTATTATCCAAGAATTTCCCTTATCTACTTGAAATTCTAAAAATCCAATATTTTGTATCCATAAAAGTATTCCAATTTCAGTTAAACAGGTTTGTTTTTATAATAAGGATGTTATAAATTAGGCTTTATATATTTAAATGATTTTAAAAGGCAGGTAAAATAATAGCTGCTTAGAATGAAGAAGGGACCTGGTTGTAGTCACAGTAAAATGGACAATGGCAATCCTGACTTAAAGGCACAAATTTATTAATACAGGAAAATAAACCACTACAAGTCAAATAAAATGTAGTTATTTAATTTAACAACTCTATATTGAGCACCTGTTTGTTCTAAGCTCTTTTTATCAGTACTTGGGATATAGCGTTGTATATCATTGTATCAGTGCACTTGGTATATGGACATAGACAAAAGAAACAAAGATCTCTTCCTTCATGGAAATTGTATAATAGTAAAGGAGTATAGAGAATTAAACCTAATAAATAAGTCAATAATATATGAGTAGGTGATTGATGCATGCTATGGAAAATAATAAACAAAGGGCGCCTGGGTGGCTCAGTCGTTAAGCGTCTGCCTTCGGCTCAGGTCATGATCTCAGGGTCCTGGGATCGAGTCCCACATGGGGCTCTCTGCTCAGCGGGGAGCCTGCTCTCCCTCACCCTCTCCCTCTGTCTGCCGCTCTGTCTACTTGTGACCTCTCTCTCTCTGTCAAAGAAATAAATAAAATCTTTAAAAAAAAAAAGAAAATAATAAACAAGGTAATGAGGATCAGGGATGGTTGGCCTGGAGATAAGTCTTCAGTTTTATATAGAATGATTAGAGTTGGCTTTATTTGAAGTTTAATATTTGAGTCAGAAATTGACAAAAATGAGAGGCATGTGGATATCTTTGGGAAAAAATTCAAGGGAGAAGAATAGTGTCATTGCCTTAAGATAGAAGCTTGTCCCGGCTCACTCAAGAAGCTGCTTGGGCACAGTGTGGCTGGAAGAGAGTTAGCCAGGGAGGCAGTAGTCCAACATACTGAAGCAGTAATAAATGGACCAGATCTAGTACGGCATTACGAAAACTATGGTCAGAGATCCAGAGCCTGTTATTTGAAGAGAAGAACTGGTTTCTTTTTTTTTTTTTTTTTAAAGATTTTATTTATTTATTTATTTGAGAGAGAGAGAGAAACAGCATGAGAGGGGAGAGGGTCAGAGGGAGAAGCAGGCTGCCCGCTGAGCCGGGAGCCCGATGTGGGACTTGGTCCCAGGACTCCGGGACCATGACCTGAGCCGAACGCAGTTGATTAACCAACTGAGCCACCCAGGCGCCCGAGAAGAACTGGTTTCTTGAGGAAGGACAATGTAATGCCACTCTAAGTGTATTACACAAATAAAACAACAACATGATTTTTCCTCAGAGGGATCTTCAGCTATTTACAAGGGTAACCCTGAAGAAAAATAATATTATATTATATACTTAATAATAGTTTTTAAGAACTAGATACAGAATCTGAACTAACAATAATACCCGGTGGCCCCAAACCCCATCAGATTCCTGCGGTTAAAATAGGAACAGAGGGCGCCTGGGTGGCTCAGTCAGTTAAGCGTCTGCCTTTGGCTCAGGTCATGATCCCAGGGTCCTGGGATCCACCCCCACATCAGGCTCCCTGCTCAGCGGGGAGTCTGCTCCTCCTTCTCCTCGCCTCTCGCCCCTGCTTGTGCTCACTCTCTCTGTCTCTCTCAAATAAAGAAATAATCTAAAAAAAAAAAAAGGAACAGATAGATGGTGGGTATGCAGTGGTGTTTGAGTCAAGTTTGCCTTACAGTGGGTCTAGTGAGTCCATGGATTCATTCCAGAGTTATTTTTCAGTCTCCAGTGAGTAGGTGCCACAGATACTTAACAACGTCAGAATCCTCACATTGGTTCTCCGATCTGAGAAGCCATTATGGAAGGAGGGATCCATTTGGAAGACCAGTCATTTCACCGCAACCTAGGAAGGGAATTGTAAATCGTATTGGGACAACAACCATAAACATTAAGGTTTCAGGGTGGTGGAGCCTATTGTATCTCACTCCATCCCTGTGTCAGGCTCCTGCACAGGCAGGATGACTGTGGTGTATGTGGGTACAGTATCCTATACTTATCTGTGTGATGGCTTCAGGTAGGCATCTTGTGTTGGAAGTGGTATCTTTACTAGAACAAATCTACTCAGTATATGATTATTGATCTGACAGATGCATTCTTTTAAATATCAATCATGAGATTAAAAATAGTTCACTTTTACAGGCAAAGGAGAGCAACACACATTTGTAATCATGCTGTGAAACTCTATTAATTCTTTTGCTCTCCACAGAAAATAGGTCTTAAAATTTTGACATTCTGCACAATATCCACACTCTTCACTATAATGATGCCATCATGCTAATTAGAAATAGCAAACAGAATGTAGCAGTTATAAAAGATCCCTATTAAGGTACATGTTTGTCAAGGTGGAAGAAGAAAAAACTCTTCTGAACTGGTAAAATATTTTAGACTATCAATGATTTGGGCCATTCTGTAACATTTACTCTAAGAAAAACTTTGGACTGTATAGCTAACACTAAGAAACTCTGCATTGGTTAATGAACACCATTCTTGGGAATACTATCTACATTTTTTTTTTCTTCTGATGAAAAGCTGCCAATTTTGAGTGGATCCCAAAGCAAAAAAATAACTCTCTTGAAGGTAGGAAGTAGCTTCCACCTACCCTACTACCTAGGCCACATGATGTCCCTGAGCCATTGGTGCCAGACGTATTTGTGTTGTGTAAGAATACAGTACCAAAGTCCCTGGTAAGACAACAAAATAATTTCAAAGAAGACACTAGAGGGAGAAAGGTCATGTTTTTATTTTGGTAGAGAAATAATCCATTTTGGAAATATAATATTACCTGGTTCATTTCTGGGCCTTAATAGAAACTAAATGCTTGACTATGGGACACCTGAAGTCCATCATGAGCAGGGAGTTATCAGATCTCCTGAGTCATAATGTCAGGAAAGTACAGCAGTGATCTGTCTTAGGAAATGATACAGTGAGGATCAGACTTAACCAGATCAGCTGGCTCAGTTAAATTATATGATCAGAGCTGTGGTCTGGATGTCGGCGTCTCCATTCTTTACATGTTGAAATCCTAACCCCCAAGGTGATGATGTGGGGACTTTAGGAAGTGATTAGGTCACGAAGGTGTACCCCTCATGAAGAATAGTGCCTTTATGATAGAAGTCCCAGGGAGTTCCCCAGGGAGTTCCCTCACTCTTTCCACCATGTGAGGACACAGCAAGAAGATAGCCATCTCTGAACCAGGAACAGGCTCTCACCAGACGCTGAGTCTGCCAGCATTGTGATTCTGGACTTGCCAGACTTCTGAACTGTGAGAAATATATTTCTGTTGTTTATAAGCCATCTAATTTATGGCAGGCCAGTCAGGTATCCCAGACTCCTGTGGCATTTCTCTCTGTAGTATTGATACGTCTTCTTCTCAAATCTACAGCCTCATGAGGGTTCTGCATGAACAACCGAAGGAGGAGGAAAAATTGCACTTCTTGTTTAGAAGGTTCAAAACAACACGTTGAGGCTAACAATAAATAGACTGCCATTGCATTAAAAAAATCTTTAAGATGTGACATAAAACTCATGCTGTGTGCAAGGGACTGCAATATTCACTTTGTATGGAACAAGGGCAGACAGAACTTAAGAGTGGCAAGGGGCACAGCTGCTTGACCAAAGTACAGAAGGAGAGTGACTGCCCATTCTGAGACAAGGACTTCTGTGGGAGAAACATGGATATAGGAACATGTGAATGGAAACAAAGTATGTATATCTTTATGTTTCAGGGTATTACCTGTCAGAGAACATTTGCCACAGAGAAACATTCAAAAACCAAGTGAAGGGGTGCCTGGGTGGCTCCATCGGTTAAGGGTTGGGCTTTTGATTTTGGCTCAGGTCATGATCTCAGGGTTGTGGGATTGAGCCCTGCATCGGGCTCCACACTCAGTGGGGAGTCTGCTTGAGATTCTCTCTCTCCCTCTGCCTCTCCTCCCACTCATGCTCGCTCTCCCTCCCTCCCTCTCTCTGTCTCTCTCTCTCAAAACTAACTAACTAAATAAATCTTCAAAAACCAAGTGAAAGCATGATTTAGCCTTTGGGAGAGCAGGCGCTCTCTAGCCATGATTCTCTTTCTCTGAGAACATGGAACATGATGAAGACTCTACATGGGCCCCACAATATGATGGGCTCCGTCTTCCCACATAGTTCTAGGTATTGCCTCTGGTTAAATCTCAGCCTATCCATTGCAGTTCTCCTGTTCTGCAGTCATGCTGTGTGGGATCACACTTCTAAATAAATTACCTTCATGTCAATACCATGGTTATTCAAGCTAAGACAAATGAAAAAGACTGTAGGTGGTACAGGTTGTGGGAGTAAAGATTATAGGGTCAGTTTTGAAAATGTGAAGTTTGAGGTGACTATCAGCCATATAATGTTTATGGTCAATAAGCCATTGGAGTTAGAAAGATTTAAGATGAAGCTATACATTTGGCTATTTAAATCCATGGGGTCAATGGACCACATTATTTTCAGCATTGGAGGGGACCAAGGTTTGATGGTATTCCAACATACAAATATTTGGCAAAAGAGGAGGGAATGGTAAAGGAGATGGAGAAAGAAGGTACATTAAGATGAAATTAAAACCAAGAGAACATGTTGTCCTGGAAGTGAAGAGAAGAAAATACAAGGACAGTACCCATCTACACCAAATACTAGTGATTGATCAGGTAATATGGGGACTGGAAAATTGCACATTAAAGTAAGTGACTTGCTGAGCAGTGTCAGAAGAAAAGCATGACTAGAGTGGTTTGAGTGGAGAATGAGAAGGATTAAAATCTGGGAATTCAAAGCATTTTGTTTTAAAGGGAAGCTGAGAACAAGGACATAGCTGGTGGAGGAAGAGGAGATAAGAACTGATGTTTTCAATGTGGGAAAGTTAACAGGATATTTGTGGGAAGATAGGAATGAACTTATAAAGAGAAAAATCAATGCTGCAGGAGAAAATGGGATAATAGCTCGAGTAATGACCTTGAGTTTTGAGGGGGACCTTCCTTTGACTCTGGGCAGAAGACCTGGGGAGGCATAGACAGCAGCTGGATTTGGCTAGCAGCCACTTGAAATTCCTTTCATTTACTGTTGTTTTTATTATTTCACTCTGGGGAAACATGCATTAAATTACCAGCTATACTTGGTTTAAACACACACATACAACTTAGATGTTTTACCCATGAAATATATTAATTTTGCAAGTGCTGCCAATATTTCTTTATATTTTCATAGTATATTCATTATTTTAAGTGCCTTCAATCTAATAGATAAAATAGATTTATATCTTTTTGTATATACATAATATAGGACATATATAGAGAGATATGCAATATAGGTATATACCTGTGTGATTAAAACTGAGGATTATTAAGAAAAATAAAATGTACTATAAAATGTGGGAAAATGCAGCTCATCTTTTCTTGTCTTTAAATGCAATTAACATGTAATCTGTTGCAAGATCATTGTAATATAGAGAAAACCTCAAGCATTATATAGATTTAATTGACTTTCAGTTGCTAAGTTAACACATTAGAAGAGTTTTACTGCTATGATTTTCAACACTTGAAAAAATTGCTCCATAACTTATATCTTAACATTGGTCAGTTCAGATTAAGACTTTCTGCAGTTTGAAGAAAGAAACTGATTTCAAATACAATTTGATATTTAAAAATGAGAAATAACTCATTGTGTGAACTGCCACATTGCATTAAGAAATTATGTTCTGTCTTAGTGATGTGCCCTTTGATTCAAGGAACCATAATATTTACTGAAGGTAAATGTAGTTCCACCATATTTATACAGTGTAATTGGGAAGCAAGTTGTCCAAGTTACTAAGATTATATTCCTAAGTGTCAAATAACACAATCTAGGACAAATAGTGACATTTGTGTTCATTTGATCTAGACTTCTAATTTCTGAAATTAAGAAACTGAGTTTCAGAGAGGTTTACTATCCTGCCTGTAGGTCTAGGTGAGTAACACAGGTGTTACGGTTTTAAGTTTCAAGTCTATTTGATGTTAATTTGCTTAAATATTTAAAATCCTCTGTGGTAGGCAGAATTCTAAGATGGTCCCCTTCAGTATGGGTGAGACCCATAAAAATGATGGAATGTCATTCCAGTGATAAGGTTACTTTATTTGATAGAGATGTAAAGATCTTGCAGATATAATTAAGATCCCAGACCAGTTGATTTATACTTACTCACATAGGACATTATCCTGGATAGAATAGAACACTTTCATAGTGTGAGTGGGTCTTCCGGAAGAGGGAGAGCTTCTCTTACTGGCTTTGAAAAAGTAAGCTGCCATATTGTAAAAGGGCTTCAGAGACAGCCATGTGGCAAGAACTGTGTTAACCTCCTGGGGAGGATATGTGCTATGGTGAGCACTGTGAATTGTGTAAGACTGATGAGTCACAGACCTGTACCTCTGAAACAAATAATACATTATATGTTTTAAAAAAAAAAGAAGAAGAAGATAGTATGAAGGGAAAAATGAAGGGGGGGAAATTGGAGGGGGAGATGAACCCTGAGAGACTATGGACTCTGAGAAACAAACTGAGTGTTCTAGAGAGGAGGGGGGTGGGAGGATGGGTTAGTCTGGTGATGGGTATTAAAGAGGGCACATACTGCATGGAGCACTGGGTGTTATACGCAAACAATGAATCATGGAACACTACATCAAAAACTAATGATGTACTGTATGGTGACTAACATAACAATAAAAAAAAAAAAAAGAACTGTGTTAACCTCTTGGAGCTGATCAACCTCTAGCCAATGATCAGTAAGAATCCAGGGCCTTCAGCCATAGAGCTGCATGGAAATGAATGCTGCCAATAACCTGAGTGAGCTTGGAGGCACAGTATTCCCTAAACAAGCTTATAGGGAGAATATAGCCTGCTTGACTCCTTGGCCATAGTCTGGTGAGGCCCCAAGAAGAGGACACAGTTCAACTATGCCAGACTGACTCCTGACTCATGAGAACAATGAGATAATAGATTTGTGTTGTTTTAAACTGCCACATGTATTAAAAATTGTATGTCTTATAAAGTTAAGCTAGGAGAAATAAGTACTTGGTTGCAAAGTTATCAATTACAAAATTATGAATAAATGATATATCGATTTCACTTTTTAAATGTGCTTTTATTACATTAGCTTACATTTCACAGCTTTAGCTCACATGATTTAGTCAGAATTAACCGAGACAGGGAACACTAGACCTCAGACATAAACAACCTTTTATTTTCTTTTTTTTTTTAAAGATTTTATTTATTTATTTGACAAAGAGAGAGACAGTGAGAGAGGTAACACAAGCAGGGCGAGTGGGAGAGGGAGAAGCAGGCTTCCCGCTGAGCAGGGAGCCTGATGCGGGGCTCGATCCCAGGACCCTGGGATCATGACCTGAGCCGAAGGCAGACGCTTAACGACTGAGCCACCCAGGCACCCCTCTTTTCTTTTTTCTTTTCTTTTCTTTTCTCTTTTTTCTTCTCTCCTATCCTCTTCTCTCCTCTCCTCTCCTCTCTTTTCTGTTCCTTTCCTTTCCTTTCCTTCCCTTTCTTTTTGGCCAGGTGTCCCCAAAATGTTCTCTATAAATATTTCCTCCACCTGCTGTCTAGTCCAATATTCAAATTAAGAATTTAAAAGTCACAATTAGGCAGTTTCCTTCTGTTTAGAAGTCTTATAAGGAGTGATGAATTTTTCAGATGTTTTTAGTTCTGTATTTATAAACTCTCTTGTTTTTTCTCCTTCAATAATTGATGCACTAAAGTATGTTGATAGATTTCCTAATGTTGAATTATCCTTGGATTTCTAGAATAATCCTTTTTGCTTATTCTTTTAACATACTGTTGGAATGCATGTGCTGTTATATTTAGATGTTTGCTTCTATGGTCACACATAAAATTGGTCTGCAGTTTGTGTATTCACGCATGTACACAAGCATATGCTGCCTTTCTTGAGTCTTGTAGGTTGTGTTGGCTTTCTAAAATAAGTTGGTGAGCTTTCCATATTTTTCTGTGGACTAGCATAGAAAAGATCTCTTCTTTGCAAGTTAGCTCATCTGTGAAGCCTAAGGTCTATTTTAATGATAGATGCTCAATAGCCATTAACTGTCTTAAGTACTGGTCTATTCAAGTTGTCTTTGATAAACAATCTTAAATGATAATGGAAGAACTTCCTCAGTTATTGGTCTTCACAGTGTAAGTGTAAAGCTCAGGAGAAGAAACCAGATGTAGAAATCAAACCAGAGAAGAAAAATAATGTGCCAAAATAAAGGCTTTGAGTTAAAGTAGATTTGCTTCAGACTGTTATATAAAAAAGGATTGACTGGCAGAAATCTAAATAAGAATCTAGCCAGCACATACATGACTATGTGGCCTGAGTTGAGTATTGTCCAGGAAAGTATTATTAATGTGGATTTACTAACTGAGCTGTGATTGCTTAAAAGCATCAGAGAGAAAGATTTGTACATTTCTTTATGAAGTGGTCAAACATAAATTCTGCTAGTTAAGAAAAAACATATTCTGTAAACTTGATCTACCTACCAGATTAAGGGTTACAATTTCTCTTTAATATTCCTACTTTTTTTATTGTGTGTGTGTGTGTATACACTTTTAGAAGTAACATAACCATAAAACAATAAAAGGGCCATAACAGATGTGTAATTATTACAAAGAGATGAGTTCATTGAGAAGGCTTGACTACTAATTGTCCTGGTGTCAAAATCAACATATGATATCAATATTCCAGTAGGGACATAATTTGGGTTTTATTTTGGAGATTTAATGAGAGTCTTATTGGATGAAAGGGGAATGGCAGAGGTCTAAAGTAGCAAGGTCAAAGTTTAGACTTGGAAAATCAGTTGTGAGTAGATTATGAAGCCTTGACTAAAGAACTTGTGGTTAATTCTAAACAACTATATCCTGTGTTATATAAGATGACTTCATAAGGCTACTAGATAATGACGTCTGAGAAGAAGATGAGTAGATAAATGTTGGACCTGGTGTGTAAAGGAGAATGATGAAGGAAAAAAGGAAGGAAGGAAGGAAGGAAGGAAGGAAGGAAGGAAGGAAGGAAGGAAGGAAGGAAAAGGAAGGAAGGAAAAAGGAAAGAAAGAAGAAAAGAAAGAAAGTGGAATTTGAGCTAGGGAAACGAAACTGATCTGTGATCTAGCTTGCTAGGGAATGACCAGTAATCTAGATTTCAGTGCAAACTAAAGATACATTGGAGCCATTTTTTTTTTTCTGTAAGTGGAAAAATCATGCCTTCTTTTACTCTGCTGAGGATGGCGTAACTATAACAAGTGTAGTAAGGAGTGGCATTTCTTCATATTAGGCATTTAGCTGCATCATGGTTCTATGATCAGTCTGTTTTTTAGCAGGGCAAAAAAATAAGGGTAAAGATTTTGATTCTCTAAATCCTAGGGAAAAATTCTGGAAAAGATTAGCCCTAACACAATGTCTCTGTTAGTTTTCAGTTGTCAAATGGAAACTGGTTGAGTCATCAGGACACAGAGACAAGACCTGGGTAAACAGAAAGTTAACAGTGCAGGCTCACTTTATATGAGTTTAAGGATATCTAGGCATTCTTGATATAAGGATAGAAGAAACAAGACCTTATGCTGTCTAAATAGAGCCTACCTTAAATTTTAGCAGTTTGTAAATGGGACTTTGATAGCTTTCTACCCAAGTTTATAAGAAACTGAATAGTTGAGATGATTAAAACCAAAATTCTAGAGTTTCTCAGGAGAACCTAATATATATATATACATATATATAAACTAATATATATATATATATATATATACATAAACTAATGTAATATTTTCCTAGTAAATGGATATAGTTGATTAGTTGAGAGGAATAATGTCACATTAAGTTGCAAAGCCAGGATCAAATTTTTGTTACCCTCCTTTGCTAGCCATACTTGAAATGTTTTATATCATAGACACCCATGGTCAGTGGACAATAGCAAAAGCCACAGATACTAAATTTGTCAAATCAAACATATGTTGCATCATAAATTGTTCACATTCCAATTCTGATGGTCATGTTATATTCACTGAAGTATAAACCAGAATTAATGGATCTATTTTGTTGGTAACAGAATCAGGATCTCATTTAATTATTTTTATTTAAAATAACTCTGGCCTAATAGTCATCCATAGTCAGAATTTCAAATGAATATATTTTGGCTAGGTATTTTATGGACCATGATTTCAATTGTATAGAAAATATGTTCTGTATTCTTTAATAGCAACATTTTATTTCAGCATTAACCTAAGCTTGGTGGTTATTTAACAACAACAACAAAAAATAGTCCAGGGATTTTTACTTTATTTCCACTGTCCAACTTTATATCCTGTTCTGGGATCCTCAGCTTGCATCAAGATACTGAGATTGATGAGTGGAATGTAATAAGAGTATTTGGTCATTGATTGTCCTCTGGCACAATAGCTTCCTACTGCTCACAATTTGATGTGCTGACTTCTAAGATATGTCCACATAAATGTGAGATTTCCAGTTTATGGTCTAGTTAGCAACTTTTCTTCTAACTCCAATATATGAGCATCCAGCATATCTAAGCTTAGGCTTGCTATCTGTGGTATGTCTTGTTACACATTGTTAAACATTGTGGAGTAATAGACAAGGGTTGGGATTGTATGTGCCAATAGTAACTAGTGTGAGAGTAAAGAGTATCTGTATTATTTGAATTTCCCAGTTTTTATTTTATTTTATAGAATAAATTGCTTGTATAAAATTCCTTGAGGTTGGAAGTTTTTAATTTCTTTCTAAGTCTTCCACAACATTTTTCATGTAATTATCAATTTACTTATTCTTCTACAATACCTATGCTAGTATTCTCCAAGCCAAAGTAATCCAATATTTGTGTTTAGACTGACTAGTAAAATAATTAAAATAACAGATTGCTGCAAACTTTATATAGTATCTCAGTATACCAAATGAGTTTCATAAATCTGTTTAATATGGGTTTTGTATCCTGGATCAACCGGAGAAGTTTCTCTTTTTCAGGATGCCAATAAGATTCTACATTGAAATGGCAGAGTTCTGCCTTTCTGACACTACATTTGCACCCTGTGCCATGCAAGTGAACTATAAAAACATCTAAAGTGCCAGCTATTCCCCTTTTCCCAGTTACATCAGCATGGTGTCATCAATAGAAGAAACCAATGTGATATCATTTACAATGATAAGATGGTAGGAATCTCTGTGAATTATTTGGGGAAGAGAAACAAATCTGTATCTCTGAAAAAAGACAATAAAAAGACACTTTAATTCTTGCCTGGTGAAAGCAATCTTCTATTCCTTTCTGCTTGTTGATATAAACCAGAGATTGACACACTCATTCTGTTTGAAACTAGAGTAAGTATTTTAAATCTTGTGAGCCATGAAGACTCTTGCAAATACTCGCGTCTACCAATGCAATACAAGAGCAGCTATGGACAGTATGTGAATGAATGGATTTTGCTGTGTTCCAATAAAACTTTATTTTCAAAAACAGACAGCAGGTCAGGTTGCCCCACAACTATAGTTTGCAGACCCCTGAATTGACCTCCCCCTACCCCCCAAAAAAAGCCAGCTCCTTTACCAGCAAGCACATTTATTTGGGAATAGCAGAGGAATTGCAATTCAGGACAAGCAACTATGGTAAACCACAGGCAAGTCTGGAGAGCAGAGGAAAGGGGCTTGTTTTTATAGGGGGAAGGAAAAAGCTGGGAGGGGCTGTTTTGCTGAGTTCTTGTTGGTGGAGTCATTGTTGGGCAAGGAGAAATTCTTCCTTCCTCCTGCTGGGGTATGTAAAGTAAGCTTCTTCCTGCTGAGGAGCAGGAAATATACTTCATATAGCAAATGGTAGTGTGTGAGAGCTCCCCCTTCATGGCTCCCTGACTTCATTTTAAATGAGGTTTCTTGTGTTTTCACACCTGCTATAGAGAAACCTACATTGACCAGATTAGTGATAGTATTCCAACTTTCAGGATTATATTAGTTTGCTCTAATAAAGAGAATGTGCTCAGAGCTACATCTCAATGGAAGACATGACTTGATTAACATTTGCAGTGTTATTCTCAAGCCCTGTCACTTTAAATTTTTATTTTATTTAGTCAAAAATAATTAAATGGGATGTGTAAGGAATCAAAACACCTATGTCTTCCATATCTTGTACCGTGGCAGGGTTGATGTTAAATGTATTCAATTCAAAGTTAAGTATAGGCACTAAACATTCAAATTGATGCTGACAAATCAAAATGGATACAGGCAATTAGAACATTATATAATCTATACCAAATGAATATCAGCTCTGCTGGTGACATACATTTAACAGAGGTGGTGGTTGTTTGTTACAGGCATGACATGTGATATTACACATTTCTACCATGAGGTTTATTACAACATGGTTGAAGGTTGCCAATTTCAGGATTCTGCTCGTGCTGAATATATCAGTTCCAGGTATTTTCTGAAGCAGAATCTGACAGCTAGTGTGCCCCAACACTCTGGCTTGCTGTGGCCGTGTGATAATGTCCTGTGGAGTAGAGTCTTTGGAAGCCAGTACTCCCAGCTTGTTACCTATGGCTACATGAACCGTTATTCTTTCAACCTTAAATGCAATACCATTTTTGTCATTTTCTGTGGATATCATAATGTGACGTAATTTGGTGTGTGGCTGCCCTCAGGGAATGAGTAAATATGCATAGATTGATTAAGGACAACTTTGGTGAAGATGAAGTCTTCAGTGATAACTCCATTTATTACCTGATAAGGCTTTATTCAGCCTAGTGGATTAAGGTCACATGCTGGAACTGGGGTTAATTTGGAGTCAGTTACTTGGTTAGTGAGTGACAGTTTCCTTTGGGGAAGGGTCAGATCAGTGTTTCCTGCCAATATGTATGATGCAAGAAAAAAATTCCTTAGGAGACCCACCTAACCTTTTTTTCAGAGTGCTTGGATTTTTTGCATGGGTATGAAACAGGACAGGGTCATGATTTTTAGAGCTTTGTGGTTCACTTGGTGACCCAGATGTTTTCAATTATAAAATCTGAGTTTTGCCAGTTACTTGGTAGCCTGTGGTTTAGTTACTTAGCTGCCTATTGATTTCATCTTGGGAGCCATATAATTTCAGTCAAATCTCTGCATTTTAGACCACTCTCTGGGTTCTGAATGGTCCATCTGCTCTTCTGCCTTTCATAATGACCATGGTATTTTGATTTTCATGGTTCCAGCTAGCAACTGCTCATACTAACTCTGTGTTTTTACCATGGCTTCTGGGAATGTGGGCTCAATTTTAATTGTATCCTCTCCCACTAGCATTCCAAGTTTAGCAAGCATAACTACAATTTTTTTTTTAAACAATTGAGTACTTCTGTCAGCAATTTCTGATGGCAAGAGTAAAGGTGCCCTCCCAAAGATGTCTACAGCCTGATCTCTAGAACCTGTGACTGTTACCTTACATGGCAAAAGGGACTTTGTAGATATTACTACATTAAACATTGTGAAATGGGGACATTATCCTGGATTATCCTTATCTGGATGGGACAAATCTAACCATATGAGTCCTAAAGGCAGAGATGTTTTTTTTTGGCTGTGGTGAGTGACAGAAGAGTGAGAGAAGAATGATCAGAGAGATGCATGCTGTTGACTTTGAAAATGAAAGATCATGCCCAGTGAGACATCTGACTTCTAGCCTACACACCTATAAGATTGTAAATTTGTGTTGTATTAAGCCATAAATTTGTGCTAATTTGTTACATTAGCAATAGAAAATGCTTATAAAAGAAGTATCTGGGATCTTTCAAAAAGTTCAAAAAAGATAAAGGTATATTTGGTTAAGATGTATCTTAGTTACAATTTAATATTTCCACCTTCTATAGTTTTTAAATTTCTCTTCCATATCATGAAAAGTTTTTCTTTTTCCATAACAGCCTGCATGGTCACTTGATTTTTGTGTGAAGTACACATAAGACAAGCTAAGACCAAGGCCTGACTGATGTGACTGGTAAAGATATATTAAAAAAACTTATTATTGCTTTAGACAGTTTATTGTTTACATAGGCAGTGAAAAGAAAGATAAGCCTAAGGTGCCAGCTCCCTAAGTTTCTTGTCCCATACAAAAACGGATGATACAAGGTATGCCTGGGTGGCTCAGTCATTAAGCATCTGCCTTCTACTCAGTTCATGATCCCAGGGTCCTGGGATTGAGCCCCGCATCGGTCTCCCTGCTCCGCGGGGAAGCCTGCTTCTCCCTCTCCCACTCCCCCTGCTTGTGTTCCCTCTCTCACTGTCTCTCTCTGTCAAATAAATAAATAAAATCTTAAAAAAAAAAAAAAAAAGGATGACACGAAAAAAAAAGAGGTAGACTACACTGGTTGCTTGATACCCCATCACTGAGGAACCCATTCTAGACTACATGCTAAGTGGTTTTATATACTGAAGCTTTATTCTGAGGTGGGGGTGGGACAGAGAGCCCCATACCACATCAGAATCTGGGATGTGGTGAAAAATTGTTTCATGATAGCC
This sequence comes from Phoca vitulina, assembly GCF_004348235.1. Lineage (NCBI taxonomy): Eukaryota > Metazoa > Chordata > Mammalia > Carnivora > Phocidae > Phoca > Phoca vitulina. Next base: position 20,800,157 of record NW_022589720.1, read on the forward strand.
TCACAGATGATACGGAGGTAAGTGCGAGATGGTTTTTGAGTTGCTTCTCACAGGCCTTCTGTCTTCTCCTGTTCTGGGAGGATCATAAGTTATTCTACCAAGATTCTAGCTGTGGTTCAAGCCTTTCTCCATGTGGTCTATGTGGGTATGTGTAAGGCAGCCAGAGCGGGCAGGGCTATTACGCTACATTCTAAAGTCAGAAGAAGAAAATCTTGCTTCTTTGATATTGCCAACTTTAAGAATGGATCATGTAAGTCTGGAAATGCTGTCAGTAATGAATAAGATTTCTGTAGAGTAAAATCAACAAAATAAAACTAGCAAGGCCTACAAATGGAGAAACAGAGCTCCATCAAATTTATAAAATTAATTATTCTAAAGATAGTACACCCACTAGACCTTCTAATAGGAATAGTCATAATCCTTTATGCATAGCTAATTTTAGTTATGTGCCTTCCTCTTACACTTGAAAATTAATATATTAACATATAAAGTTAACATTATATGAGGTGATTATACCCTCATTGATTACTGAACAGTTAAAACTACATAAAAGATATGCTAATTGCTAATAACTTTGAAGTTGTCTAATTTCTATAATACTTTTAATTAGTGACATGGACCTATTAATCAATTCAAAGTCATCTTTGTATTGTATTTTGAAGCTATTGTCTGTGATTTTAGACATGTGGTGAAATACTCACTTGTACCTTGGATTAAATCTTTACCCTTGAAATGAGTCAAAATGTGTCTAACCATAACCTTATTAGAATGATGATGTTATTGAGAGCGGTTCAAAACCATTGTTGGTGCAGTGCTCTTTGAAATCCACTTAAGGGCGCCTGCCTGGGTGGCTCAGTCAGTTAAGCCTCTGCCTTCTGCTCAGGTCATGATCCTGGGAGTCCCAGGATAGAGGCCCACGTCTGGCTCCCTGCTCAGCGGGGAGTCTACTTCTCCCTCTTCCTTTGCTCCTTCCCTGCTCCTTCTCTCTCTCTCTCTCAAATCAATAAATAAAATCCTAAAAAAAAAAAAAAAGACATCCACTTAAAATAAGAGGGTGATTGTGTAAACAGTGTGGACAACTCCATTACCCATGTAGCTTCATGTGTAGACCACATGTAAAATGCTTATATATCCAGTACATAAGCTCTAACCTTAGGTTGAACGTATCCTTGGAAATGATGATTCAAATTATTTAGATAATCGTTTATGAAACTTACCCAGATTGACTGTACCTAAGAAAATCCCTTGCAAGGCTGTATGTTGGGAAGTACAAAAGTTTCCATTAGTTTTTTTTCCCACAATGGCAGGAAACCTGAAAGTCACTGGAAAAGCTGGAAAAAAATTTAAACATACATGTTTGAAGGCATCAGAGAACTTTAAATTTTGCAGACTCAAGATATGATAATTGAATTTTTAAATGAAGTTTTCATTTTTAATTCTCATTTGATTTAATATACTTATATTCAATCCATATTTTTGCCCCTTCTTAATAATGATTTATTTGCCCTTTGTCTTGTTTGGTAATGAATATTTTGAAATTTAGCTATATCATTGGCCTCCTGTGCCTGAATAGGCATTAAAACACTAGCACTTAGCCCTTATTGTCTATATACAGATCTGAATTTTCTGTTTTATGTCATATCAACCCCAAATACCTCTCCTTAATTTTTTTTTTCAGTTTATATTTCATTCCGTATTTTTTCTTTAATTTTTTCAGGATTACATCTTTTTTAGGTCATGATTTCATCAGAATCTCTGTGTGTTTGTAGCAAGAGTGTTGTCCATCCTCAACACTCCATTCTTCCATCTTGTAAGAAGTCAACCACTAAATTCTGCTATGTACATATTGGAAAGAATTTTCTCCACTTAAACTGGCAGGGCATAGGCCTCTGAAATTAGATGATAGCATACTGATAGAGAAGTCAGTATATCAGATTGCATATTCAGAATATTAATATACACTTCAATTCTGTTGTAAGAATTTAACAAAATCTGTTGTTCATGGTTAAACAGATAAAACCAGTTATTTTATGTCTAAATGTTTTTTTCCCATGCCTCTGGAGAAAACAAGGGCAACTATCCCAACTATTTTTTTCACTTAAGCCAACAGAACATATAATCTTTGGGTAAAAGTCTTCTCTTTATGTTATCAAATTAAGAACATTATCAGACTCAGGAGAACTATCTCTCTGTATATTGTGGCAGCTGATGTATTGCATCTAACATTTAGTTTTTTTTTTTAGATTTTATTTATTATTTAATTGACAGAGAGAGAGAGACAGTGAGAGAGGTAACACAAGCAGAGGGAGTGGAAGAGGGAGAAGCAGGCTTCCCGCTGAGCAAGGAGCCCAATGCGGGGCTCGATCCCGGGACCCCAGGATCACGACCTGAGCCGAAGGCAGTTGCTTAACTAACTGAGCCACCCAGGCGCCCCTTGCATCTAACATTTAATTCTTGTTCTTGTCATGAATGTTCATGGGTGGGTCTGACACTGATGTATGCAGTGATAACAGGAAAAGAGATTACAAGGGGCCATTACTCTGATTTGGAGGGTAATTAGGAATTGAACTCATAGATAATTCTCTCATTTTGTTTGCTTCAATTTTATGGCTTTTTGTTTTTGTTTTTCCCAGAGGCTCATTATCAGACAATGGTTTACATTTCTTCTATTTCAGTAAGGAAGTTATGTAGAAATTTTAGCTGTGTTTGGAAAATCAGTCAGCAGGATATATGGGATGATCAAGGGAGATGATCATTTATAGTGATTTACATCATGGGTTATAGAGAAGTAGGATTTAGGACTCTTGAAGAACAGAGTTTGTTTGAATCCATCACCGTTCACATTTATTGAGACATTTCTCAAGTTCTCTTTGGCCTGAAAATAATGACCTTTACCCATTTTCAAAGGTAGGGCAGATACGCTCTTCTAGATATCTGGATATAATGCTAGCTGTTAAATATTGTTTGACCTACTTGTATGCCATCCATTTGCAGCAATTCAAACCATTACTGTTATATATATCCTTTGTACTTGTATGAGAGGTTGCCAGTCCTTTAAAGCTTACAGAATGTTAGTGAGCAAATTGTACCTGGGAAGCACCTGAAAATAGTGCGAAGTTGGAGCTATCAGAAAAATAATACACCGTATGAAAATAAGACTCTGAGAACTTTTACAAAGTGATTTGTCATTTATACTTTAACCACTCAACATTGTTTATTTTTAATGATGACAGCATGTGTATTTCTGTGTTGAGATTACTAGTGCTAATAACATTAAAAAAAAAAGAAAAAAAAAATGTATGTTTCCTTCTCAATTCGTAGAGCAGAAACCAGAGAGGAAAATATAATTCTAAGTTTAATGACAGTATTTTTGAGGTATCCATAAAACATTGGTAGTTTCTATCAATTAGTGCCAGTTCTATTATAGATTTGTTTATTTAAATATTTACAACATAATTTTCTTTCAAATGTTAGTATTTCATTTTTAATCCTCAATAAGTGAAGAGTAGAACTAAAAATAAAATAAAAATGGAAATAGAGAAATAAAAAATTTTAAGTATCAAACACACAAGGGTTATGTTGGACAAAAGTTATGTGAAAAAAATTCAATAATTCCACTTCCTTATTTAACTTTGCATACATATGAAATAAAATACTGTCTTTTTAAAATGATTTATACAATATTACTTTTAAAAGTAACTTTTAAATTATTTAAAATTGGGAAAACATGTTAAATATTATTTGCCAAATGGAATTAAAATTAATATATTTTCTGTATTTTCACCACTTTTACCTAGTTTTACCTAGTACCACACTCCTTGTTATATAGTTAAAGTTGTCTCACAATTTCATATTTTTGTGACTAAGTAACTTTCAATTTTCTTCATGATCTGATGTCTTAGGTTTTATTGTACATTTTTCAGAATTGGTGGGGTCTTTTTCTTCCATGTGCATGGGAAATTTTTATTGTTCCCTTGTAAATCACCTACAGAATTAGTTCCTGCATTTGTGCCATAAGTAAAGCAATATTTTGGTGCAAAGATTAAATGGATAGGTTGCCTTTTTTATTTCATAATAAATATGTAAGGCTTATCTATATCAGGGAAAGACATAAAAGTGATCAGTTATTATAATGTAAAGTTCATCAATGTAAAAAAAACCCTAACAAAACAAAGCAAAACACAATGAATTCTTAGGACAACACAGGATGAGAGGAACACTACTGCCCCCAAGTGCCTGACTGGAGATGGACGCTGCCTCATGGGAATAGAAGGTCACTATGCTGCTCATGCTTGTTTTATAGTCATGCAGGATAATTTAACTACATAATTACTTATCATTGTTTGGGTTTGGTGATTTTTAAAATCTTATTGTATTATAGGTCCTAAATGTGGATTTTAAAAAATTATGCTTATCTACTTTTTATCATGGGAAAATTTAAATGAAAGATCAGAATCTTATCATTTTGAATTTACCAGTATCATATTTACCCACAACTGTAGTTTTGAGAAAGAATGTAAGAATTAAAAACAGATCTCTGATCCAGTCTCAGCTTCATCATTCCATGCTAGACCCTCTGAAGATTATGTAAGTAGCAGAGGCTTATTTTTTTATTGTATTTAATTCTCCATCACAATTTTATTTTGGATATAATATGGCTATAATATGATTGTTTAGAACAGTCATTCTTAGTAAGTAAACATTAATGGAAGTTTTCTCCATTTTAATCTTCAATATAAATGTGTGATATAAGTAGCAGATATATGGTCCAATGATATGGGTGCCTACTCACGTTGGTTTCTTGTGTGGTCATAATTTAGCAACTTTAGGGATACAGGTTTAAAGTAGAGATCCATTATGAAATATTAACAGCTCAATAATTTTATGAATCTCCTTTAACTACTAACATTGAGTCGGTAGCATTGTCCCATATCAGGGTTCTTTAACTTGGAATAAAAGAAATATCATTTAAAACATTAATCAGAATAAGCATCATAAAATAAAAAATCGGGAAGGATGTAGATTTTAGTTCTGAACCTATAGTTTAATATCTAAAATTTTGTGCACTACTTGACTCATTTGGACATTGAGTAAACTACCCTGAGATGCCATTTCTGACCTGTGAGTTTGGCAATTGAAATTGAAAACTCATAACACACTCTGTTGATAAGACTATGGGGAAAAGGAAATTTCATTCACTGTCAGTCGAAGTTCAGTATAAATTCTGTAGACGAAAAGTTAGAAACATCTGAAAAATTATGTATGCATTTATCCTATGAACCAACAATCTGTAGAGAAATATAAATAGGAAACAACATATGTACAAAGTTATTTATTATATAGCATTATTCATGACACTTGGAAACAGCCTAATTGTAGCTTGATTGGATAGGTACAGTCTGAGGGGTTACTGAAGGTACTAAAACCTAAGTATTTCATTTTTATATAATTTAACATAGACATAGATATTAAAATTTTAAATTGAATTGAATACAATTAAATGAAAAGGAAACCAAATAAACTGAAATGTGTATCAAACCAAAAAATAAAACCACATTAAAGAAAGGAAGGGTTATTCTAAGCAATTTAGAACATAATGTTCTGATGCTATATGCTTCATATAACCTAAGTTCAAAAATTTCTTCTACTTTCCAGCTTTATTTATATTACTAATATTCATATTGCAATTTTGAACTTAATATAAAAATATACAAATGCATATGTATTTTAATATATACATTTATATTATATAAAGTATTATTTTCATTTTTCTTATAGTGACTACAGAAATATAAAACGAAATTCATTAGGACAAAGCCCTGTGATTTGAATTGCCCGTACTATAACTCATACTCCCATCCTTGTTACGCTAAAAAGGCCTAAAAGCAGTGACACTCTAGTAGTAATTATTGAATAGCACCCAGATCTTTGTGTTTTAATACCATTGTCTTTAAATACCATTTTGTTTAAACACTATTTGTGTTTAATTACTGTTACCTATTACAAAGAGTTATTTTTCCCTGGGGAAATGACTGGTGCTAAGTCTGAGCAGAAAAACTACAAGGCAAACTGGATCCATAATGGAAACAAACAAACAAAATAAAGCAAAACAAAAAAGAAAAAGTCATAGGATGATATCAGAAAGACACAGGAGCAGGTTTAAAGAGGCTCCACAGTACACATTTGGGATATTATGAGCATTGAGATTATTAATGTAATTCACTTTAACACTTTGAAATTAAAAAAAAAAAAAATCCATGAGCCTAAGTGATACGACTTACAGAATAATAGGTGTTATAAATGTAAATGGAAGATTCCGGACTTCCAGCTCTATTACAAAGCTGTCATCATCAAGACAGTATGGTACTGGCACAAAAACAGACACATAGACCAATGGAACAGAATAGAGAGCCCAGAAATGGACCCTCAACTCTATGGTCAACTAATCTTTGACAAAGCAGGAAAGAATGTCCAATGGAAAAAAGACAGTCTCTTCAACAAATGGTGTTGGGAAAATTGGACAGCCACATGCAGAAGAATGAAACTGGACCATTTCCTTACACCACACACAAAAATAGACTCCAAATGGTTGAAAGACCTAAATGTGAGACAGGAGTCCATCAAAATCCTAAAGGAGAACACAGGCAGCAACTTCTTCGACCTCAGCCACAGCAACTTCTTCCTAGAAACAATGCCAAAGGCAAGGGAAGAAAGGGCAAAAATGAACTATCGGGACTTCATCAAGATAAAAAGCTTTTGCACAGCAAAAGAAACAGTCAACAAAACCAAAAGACAACTGACAGAATGGGAGAAGATATTTGCAAATGACATATCAGATAAAGGGCTAGTATCCAAAATCTATAAAGAACTTCTTAAGCGCAACACCCAAAGAACAAATGATCCAATCAAGAAATGGGCAGAAGACATGAACAGACATTTTTCCAAAGAAGACATCCAAATGGCCAACAGACACATGAAAAAGTGCTCAACATCGCTCAGCATCAGGGAAATCCAAATCAAAACCTCAATGAGATATCACCTCACACCAGTCAGAATGGCTAAAATTAACAAGTCAGGAAACGACAGATGTTGGCGGGGATGCGGAGAAAGGGGAACCCTCTTTCACTGTTGGTGGGAAGGCAAGCTGGTGCAGCCACTCTGGAAAACAGTATAGAGGTTCCTCAAAAAGTTGAAAATAGAACTACCCTATGACCCAGCAATTGCACTACTGGGTATTTACCCCAAAGATACAAATGTAGGGATCCAAAGGGGTACGCGCACCCTGATGTTTATAGCAGCAATGTCCACAATAGCCAAACTATGGAAAGAGCCCAGATGTCCATCGACAGATGAATGGATAAAGAAGATGTGGTACATATATACAATGGAATATTACGCAGCCATCAAAAGGAATGAGATCTTGCCATTTGCAACGACATGGATGGAACTGGAGGGTGTTATGCTGAGCGAAATAAGTCAATCAGAGAAAGACATGTATCATATGACCTCACTGATATGAGGAATTCTTAATCTCAGGAAACAAACTGAGGGTTGCTGGAGTGGTGGGGGGTGGGAGTGATGGGGTGGCTGGGTGATAGACATTGGGGAGGGTATGTGCTATGGTGAGCGCTGTGAATTGTGCAAGACTGTTGAATCACAGATCTGTACCTCTCAAACAAATAATACAATATATGTTAAAAAAAAGAAAAAGATAGCAGGAGGGGAAAAACGAAGGGGGGGGAATCGGAGGGGGAGATGAGCCATGAGAGATGATGGACTCTGAAAAACAAACAGAGGGTTCTAGAGGGGAGGGGGGTGGGAGGATGGGTTAGCCTGGTGATGGGTATTAAAGAGGGCATGTACTGCATGGAGCACTGGGTGTTATACACAAACAATGAATCATGGAACACTACAGCAAAAACTAATGATGTAATGTATGGTGATCAACATAACAATAAAAAATTTAAAAAAAGATAAATGAAGAAAAGACTTGGAAATCACCATTTTACAAACCTCAGTAAAATCATAATTCAGGTAAGGTTGTTTGGTAAAAATTATCAGTAGAAAGCATGAGGCATAAATGATTTTATGTTGTCAGATTATGGCCTTATGTCTTAATGACTAATTAAAGATGGAAAATGGACATTCACAGTGAATATATCTAGCTGTCACTAACTTAAATGTGATGAAACATCCTCTCTAAGATTAAGACAAATTGACATTCAGTGTCTTCTGATGTAACATGGTATTACGTAGAAATCTTCACTTATTAAGAGTTCTTACCAACAGTTTATCCTGAATATAGCCAAAAGTCTCTAAATCTAACTTAGATGTTGCAGGGAATAGAAGAACACAGTAAATGGCACAATGAGAACAATTGAACAAATCTGGAGCTTATTATCACCTTCTACATGAAAACTGACTTGATTTTTTTCATAAAATCAATGTGTTTTTTGGGGGGGAGGGGGAAACCAATGTTAAAAATTACCTAAAAAACATAACGAAAGATGCAAAGAGAAAGCTTGATTAGATCTCAGTTTGAAAAAACACAAAAATTATAAAATATTTTTGGAGACATTTGAATATGAACTATATATTAAATTTCATTTTGGGATTGCTGTTAATTATCTTGAAAAAAGACAATGTTAGGGGTGCCTGGGTGGCTCAATCAGTTAAGCAGCTGCCTTTGGCTCAGGTCATGATCTCAGGGTCTTGGACTAAGCCCCGCCTCAGGCACCCTGCTCAGTGGGGAGTCTGATTCTTCCTCTTCCTCTGCCCCTCCCCCCTCACTGTGCACTCTTTCTCTCTCTCTCTCTCAAGTAAATAAACAAAATCTTTAAAATAAAAAAAAATTTAAAAAGATAATGTTATTGTCGCTCTGTAAGAGAATACCATATACATATATACAGAGAGAGAGAGCATGCAAGAGCACAATTATGATGCAATGATGCAATATTATTATCAAAATTTTGTATGTTTTAGCATTTTAAAATCAAAATATTAAAAAAATAATTCTCACTTTATCAGAAATTTAATTTGAAATATATGCTCTTAATTCTTCTATGGAAATGAAATTTAAAATGTATCAGTTAGGCCAACAGGACCAAATTCCAGTTGGCAAGATTGTGATAGACTGGCCACATCTAGCTTCAGTAAAAATAACAGGTTATCCTAATCCCCAAATCGTTTGATATAGTAGAGTATAATATGAAAAAAAAAATGTGTATTTTATTTTCTTTATTCTTTATAACTCGCTATCAAAAACTAATTTAAGCTATAGTTCTGTTCATATTAGAAATACAAGTTAGACCCAAAATTATGTCTCAACAGACCTGTGGGAAAAGGTAAATAATGCAAGAAAGTAAGGTTTTTCTCATATTTACATGATTCAAAAGTGAAATTCAGTGTACCAATAATAAGATTACAAGATTAATAAATACTACATTGGACACAATACTTGATGAACTGAGTATGTTCAACAGCTTAGTCCTTTTAGTTTTTTTCAAAATCAAATGCAAAATTAGCTTGATGGCTTCTTAATTATGTCATAAAATTACATAATCACTTAAATGCATTGTATATATACTAAAGTATATCAATAATGTTGCCTCAAAATGTACATGATATGAAAAGATATATTTCACTTCCATTTCCAAGGAGAACCTATGTTATCATGACATTACTGTATCTGGTATTAGATTGGAAGGGCAAATTAACTTGAGATATTTTTATTTTTATTATACAAGTATGATATTCCACCAACAAATTACATCGGGGAATGATGTGTCAGGGTAATTTTGAACTATTCCTTCTATATGATTTAATCTTTAAAGGTCATAAGGGTAAGGGCAGCTATCATATGTCTAAATCCAAGTAGGTTTTTCTGCTTTTTTTTTTTTTTTTTTTTTTTTTAAAGATTTTATTTATTTATTTGACAGAGAGAGACAGCGAGAGCAGGAACACAAGCAGGGGGAGTGGGAGAGGGAGAAGCAGGCTTCCCACCGAACAGGGAGCCCGATGCGGGACTCGATCCCAGGACCCTGGGATCATGACCTGAGCCGAAGGCAGACGCTTAACGACTGAGCCACCCAGGCGCCCCGGTTTTTCTGCTTTTGTGGCTTAGTATTATTTTCCTCAATTCAAGTCCAAATCAGTTCTGACAGGGAATGTCATCCTCTTTGTTTTATGGGCACTATAGTAAATCAATGTCAAAGGAATTGTTTGTTTGTTTTTTTCCCAATACCTAACATTAATTAAATATAGTGTATAGGTTTCATAGTTTTTCTTTCTCCAGATACTTCCTCCCTTTTGAATGCAAATAGTTCCCTTTTCTGACAGTATTTGGCTTTGGTAACTGATTGAATTTAACTTACTAGTATAAAGGAGTAAAATATTATCTGGCATGCATGAAAAAATCCATTTATAAAAACTAAAACGGTTTTAACAAGTATAATGTATTGTTATCCTATGCCATTTCAGATTAGAATCCATTTCTAGAGTATAAATTGTTCAACCTTTACTTGTCTCTCTAAGTATAAACATTTAAGGGGGTTTAAAAGCTCCTGTTGTTTTCCACATTTGCTCCTACTTATCCTTTCCTCCCAGAATGGAAAAGCTAATGCAATTGGATCAGAGTCCGACTCTTAAAAAAAATGTTTTACCTAGTAGGTGGTACATACAAGTGTGTGATAAAAATAAACTATCAGATAATTTTTTTAATACATTAAAAAAATGGAAAAGTCTATTTTTGACAATAATGGAATGTTACACTAGACAATGTATCCCATTTCTCAGTACAATTGAAATACATATATTCATAAAAATACACATAATTATAAAATATATTGGAGAGCTGCCAAGACAGCCTGATATTGAGAAATTTAGACCCCAGAGAGGAAAATAGAAGCACAGAGAAGAGCGGCTGATATAATTATATAATCATTTTTCTCTTGAACTATTTGCCATATATTAAGCTATCTAGGAAAAGAAGCTAAGAAGTCATGCTAAAAGAAGCTGAAATTTGAGGGCAGGTATTTTGTTGTTTTCTGGGGTTTTTTTTGGTTTGTTTGTTTTTTCTCACTAATTTAAAAATGTTGATGAACCAAAATCTGTTCAGAACGTTGCACAAAAAGATGAATTGTGTGCTGAACAATGTCGTCCATTGTTTGGATCTTTCTTCATGGAAGGGTATTTTGCACACAGCTGGAAGTGTTGTTGAGGAACATTCTTAAGCTGTGAGTCTATTCAGGATTGTCTTACCTGCAGAAAACTATCTCTAGGCTGACTTGCAAAGCCTGATCAAGGTTCTGCTATTTCATTCTAATGTGAAAAAACTCTGACAAGATATTCCTGCTCCAAGGCTTCTTTTGGAGTTCACTGGGACAGATGGGCCTTCCTCAAAGCTCAAGTTCTCCTTTCGCTTACTCCTCCCTTCCTCACTGCCCTCCACATTTGTGAATACTAATGGTAATTCTTAATAAACATCTTATGTACTGGAGTCTGTCCCAGAGTCTGCACCACAGAAAAAACAACCTATGGTAGTAGGGTTTTGGAGCTGGTTCACCCACTGTTTGTCTTACAGTTAAGACTAGTGGTAGATGTAACACAGATAATTCTAGGCACAAAGTGTCAGGCCAGCATTGATACCTTTCACCAGTGGTGAATTTGGATGATTCACCAGTGGAATGAAAGATACTTGCTGGTGCAGTGTATCATCAGAAGTTTGAAATGTTGATGAGGGAAAATAAGTATAAGGATAGATGATTGGAATGGCCATTCTAAACTCTATTAAATCTCTAGGAAAAAATAGCAGTAGTAGGTACGAAAATGAAAGCCAAGTGGGACATCTGGAGAGCATCTTTGATGACGTAGGAAGATACTCTCCTTTTTTGTGGTAGCAGTAGATAAAACTAACGAATGGGTTTAATATTTAATTATTTGTGTAGCAAATCTCCAGCCTCTAAAGGAGGCTCAAACACTGATGAATATCTCTGAGTCACTAGACATTATTGAAAACTTTCTTTGTTAGCATGTATTTGAGACGTGGAATACTACAACCACCACTGCTTTTAAACTTTGGACTGGACATTAGTAAGGCAAAGGGAAAATAAACAAAGATTGGAGAAGAAAAGGTAAAATTTTCAATATAATTAGAGAAAATAATTGAGTATATATATATATATATTTAAATACAAGATATTTATTATGTGAATTTAGAAATTTACTATACACAAGGCTAATAATATACAAAATTTGGTTACACTTATTTATAGCAGTGGCTAACAGAAATTTAAACCTAAAAACAATACAATAACAATGACATCAAGAACACATACAAATAAGCAAAAAACATAGCAATAACTCTTGTGTAAGAATTTAAGAACCTGTACTTCTATATTAAAAACTAGAAAACATTAAAGGTTATTGTGCAAATGAACAAATATAAAAAAATAAAAAATATTACCATTTACAGTGGTATCAAAAAACATCAAAACCTTATAATAAATTTAATAAAAATAATTGCAACACCACTTACTTGAAAATTATACAAAATTAATGACATAAAGATGTCCATAGTAAATATAGGAATGTATCATATTCTTCTATCAGAAAGCTCAATGATATAATGATACTTATTTTTAATGAAACTAGAAAATCTCAATCATAATCATTGTCAAAATTGACAAGCTGAGGGGTGCCTGGGTGGCTCAGTCAGTTAAGTGTCTGCGTTCGCTCAGATCATGATCTCAGGGTTCTAGGATAGAGCCCCTCATCAGGCTCCCTGCTCAGTGGGGAGTCTGTTTCTCCTTCTCGCTTTGTCCCTCCCTTCCCACTCTTTGTCTCTATCTCTCTTTCAAATAAATAAATCTTTTAAAAAATTGACAAGCTGATTCTAAAATTCATATGGAGCTACCAGGGCCAAAAATGGCTGAGGAAATCTTGGGGGGCTGGGAAAAAAACTATGTTTGAAGATTTGCTTAACTACTTAACCATATCTTGCAAGATCTGTCAAAATCTAGAATAATTGAAAGAATGTGTCATTGGTGCGAATATAGATCCATAGACCAATGAAATGGAATAGAGTTCCAGAAACAAAATCTCAATCATTTTAATATAGTAGAAAGCATTGGTTATAGAGAGTAGATAGAGGATAATAAAATGAGGTTACCATAAGAATTAAGCATACAAAATCTAGAGCACAGGTGAAATTAAATTTACTCGGAAGGAAAGACTTGTTTGGATGCTTCAGGGACAAACAAGAATTGAATGGGTTTCTTATACGATGGTTTCTAATTTCTCTATTTAGCTAAATATAAGGAGGGTGGAATCAGACAGACTGGACTAGTTCTTACTTCAATAAGGAACAAAGCACAAATATCCTTGTCTGTATATGGGAAAGTTGTATTTGTCATTAGTGCTATTTATCTATGGTTGTTTGGGAGCCAAGTGGGAGGTCTGTTCACTGTATACACTTAGGAACCAAGCCTGACAGAACTGCCTTTATCTAAAATGCTGTTCAATTCTGTAACAGGAGAGATGATCTGGAGGGTCTCAAACCACCAATAAAATATGCTGGCCCATGTTTTATTCACACTTTACTGTCCAGAATGTTTATGTAGATCTACCCTAGAGTCAGTCCTGTCCTGTGCCTGGAACAGTAGACTACCACAAATATTTGACTAACACTAATTATGGCCAAAAGGAAGCATTTTGGGAATTTATAATTGCTGCAGAGAATGGAAAAGCTAACCAGGAAACAACTGTGTTAGGGCCAGCAATGCCAAACTACCTAACATGGATCTATAGGGACAGTTGTCTTCATAAATAGGTTATATTGTCCATCACTTCCTAACAGCATGGTGAAAGAATGGAGAAAGAATTATTTAGAAGTGTGCAGAGGAAGGATTGGAAGTTAAAGCAAATGACAATTTTTTCCATAGGTTCTTGCAAAAGGAAGATTATACTGAAAGGAAGTTTATTATATTTTCATGGAAGTGTTGGGAGAGTTAAATTATGTTTGGTAGGGTATGGAAGAGGGAGAATGTGGAAATGGTTGAACAGAGGGCTCTAGGGATAAGATGGTCATTTAAGTATTTCTAAAATCTCCCAAATAGGGCATCACTCTATGAAAAATTATTCTTCACATCCTGAGAAATATGTGACTAAGGATGAAGACTAACAAAGTTAGCCGAGAATTCTAATGGGTTCTAAAGTTAAGTTCTTCAAACCTAATCCTAAACGGTTTTCTTTTTTTTAATTGTCTATTTTATTTCTTGTATTTTTTAAGTTTTTATTTCAATTCCAGTTAGTAAACATACAGTGTAATACTAGTTTGAGGAGTAGAATTTTGTGATTCATCACTTACGTATAACACGCAGTGCTCATCACAAGTGCCTTCCTTAATACCCATCACCTATTTAACCTATCCCCTACCCACCTCCCCTCCAGCAAACCTCAATTTGCTCTTTATAGTTAAAAGTCTGTTTTATGGTTGCCTATCTCTTTTTCCCCCATGTTCATCTGTTTCATTTCTTAAATTTCAGATATGAGTGAAGTTATATGGTATTTTCTCTGACTTATTTTGCTTAGCATAATACACTCTAGCTCCATCCATGTCACTGCAAATGGCAAGATTGCATTCCTTTTTTATGTTTGAATAATATTCCATTGTATGTATAAACCATTTCTTTATCCATTAATCAGTTGAGGGACATTTAGGCTCTTTGCATAATTTGGCTATTGTAGATAATGCTGCTATAAACATTGGGGTGTATGTATCCGTTTGAATCAGTATTTTTGTATCCTTTGGGTAAATACCTAGTAGTGCAATTGCTGGATTATAGTTCTATTTTTAACTTTTTTAGGGACCTCAATACTGGTTTCCAGAGTGGCTGCACCAGTTTGCATTCTCACCTACAGTGCAAGAGGGTTCCCCTTTCTCTGCATCCTCACCAACACTTGTTATTTCTTTTGTTGTTAATTCTAGTCATTCTGAGTGTGAGGTGATATCTCATTGTAGTTTTTACTTGTATTTCCCTCATGATGAGTGATATTGAGCATGTTTTCATATGTCTGTTAGCCATCTCTAAACAGAGTTTCCAGACCCCTGTGTTTCCCCTGTAACTCCCCATCTTGTAAACTCAATCTGTGGCCTAAACCCTTTCATTAGTTTCTGTACCCTTTCGGTACAATTAATTCTGTTACAGGGTAGAACATCTATGTAGATTTCTTATATGTTATTATTTTTTTGCCAATTGCTCTTACTGATACTGCTGCCTCAAGTCTGATCACTGATTGGGGTCTTGAAACTGCTGATGGACATTATCAGGTTTCCTTGCAGGAGAGCTGAACTATCTTGCTGATTTTCACATACCTTTACATCTTTCAAAACTATGCCTATTGCTAGCTAGTTTGCCTCCTGTATGCTTCTCAACTCAATATTCTGAGGCTTTTCCCCACAACATCAAATCATGGTCCTGGTTCTGAAGAGATTCTTAATTACACTTTAGACTTACATATAATTTGCTTAGACTTATACATAATTTGCTATATTTGGTTTGCTACTTTCTGTGGTCAGCTTCTCAAGCTGTGCCTTTTCCTCCATTTCCTGTAAACTCAATCCCAGTTCTTTTTGACACCACACCAACTTCTTTTATCAAAGACTCAAATGCTTTTCACATAAAGCCTTTTGAAGAAAATAGTCATTCAACATATGTACATTTGAAAAAAAAACCCATATTTTATATCTACAAATTCCCCACTATAAATAAGAGATATATCCTTAATACATCTCAATGATTATCAGAAAGAAAATTTTTGCAAGACGAATTGTCCAGCAGGAACTAATATAAGGTATTTAAGGAAAATATACATTGTATGATCTTTTTGCCTTAAATACTGGTTTTATTTTTCACTAAAATAGTATTTTCTTTTTTTTTTTTTTTTTTTAAAGATTTTATTTATTTATTTGAGACAGAGAGAATGAGAGAGAGAGAGAGAGCACATAAGAGGGGGGAGGGTCAGAGGGAGAAGCAGGCTCCCTGCCGAGCAGGGAGCCCGATGCGGGACTCGATCCACGGACTCCAGGATCATGACCTGAGCCGAAGGCAGTCACTTAACCAACTGAGCCACCCAGGCGCCCTAAAATAGTATTTTCAATATTTTTTCAGAGTGCTTTCTCCTAAATTAGCAATATGTCAAATATCAATTATGGTAGTTAGTTTTGTTTGTTTTGCCCTTCGTCATACTGTATTTTAAATTTTAACTTTATTTTCTACATTTTCTTGTGTGTGTGTTTGTGTTTAAGATAGTGCTAATGAAACACTAAATAGAAACTTGCATGGGACTAACTGGTCATTAAAATATTTATTATAATAATGAATATGGAGGGATGCCTGGGTGGCTCAGTTGGTTAAGTGTCTGCCTTCGGCTCAGGTCATGATCCCAGGGTCCTGGGATTTAGTCCTGCATCAGGCTCCCTGCTCAGCGGGGAGTCTGCTTTTCCCTTTCCCTCTGCTGCTCCCCCTGCTTGTGCTCTCTCTCTCTCTCAAATAAATAAAATGTTTAAAAAAAAGACTATAGTTTACAAAATATTGTGATACTGTTAAAATGATCATGTTTAAGAATTAAACAGTCACCCCTATGTGTAAATGATGTAAGTACCATTTGTTTAGTCCATTTGTTTTTAATACTGTATTTCTTGATTATTTTTTAAATTTGAGAAATTGCATTTCAAGTGTTATAGACACACACAAAAATAACATTTTATAACACCTTACTTTGATTTCTAAATCACAATTCATATAAAATGTAGTCTTGGGGCTTTATAATGAAAGATAATCTTCATGAGATTATCAGGTGATTGGTACACCATAACCACTGGTCATTTCAGAGCTAGGATAAGTAAGGGAAAATAATTTAAAATATATATAAGATTATTATTTATAGTACTCTAAATCAGCATTTTTTCAACTAATTATACACAATAATCAATATTTATAAATAAT
This sequence comes from Phoca vitulina, assembly GCF_004348235.1. Lineage (NCBI taxonomy): Eukaryota > Metazoa > Chordata > Mammalia > Carnivora > Phocidae > Phoca > Phoca vitulina. The sequence continues at coordinate 20,817,163 of NW_022589720.1, forward strand.
TCATTGATATGAATTCTTTATTATATATTTTAGTATCACCAAGCACAGTAGTGTCATGCAGAGAAGGTCTATACTAGTAATTTATTTCAGATCTCACCACAAACAAGTATGTCTAGGTAGTATGTCCTTTTTCCATGTTGAGTGAAATGATGTGATTTCTGGGTATTATCTACGTATGTTCTATTACTTATTATTTAAAGATAACATTGTTATGATTTATAGGTTGGATTTATATGTGCCATATAATTCTATTATCAAAATAACTGCCTGTTTTCAGGAGATAAAATCATTAATGTGGATCCATAGGTACTAATGAAATAGCTTCAAGATCTATTGTTACATTTTGAAAAATATTGACATACTGATGAATTTGGTTCAGAAAATGATCGTATTTATTGAGAGGAGAAATACAAGCGAACTAATCTTTTTTTTTTTTTTTAAAGATTTTATGTATTTATTTGATAGAGAGACACAGCGAGAGAGGGAACACAAGCAGGGGGAATGGAAGAGGGAGAGAAACAGGCTTCCCGCAGAGCAAGGAGCCGGATGTGGGGCTTGATCCCAGGACTCTGGGATCATAACCTGAGCTGAAGGCAGACACTTAACAACTGAGCCACCCAGGTGCCCCGAACTAATCCTTATCCTAACTAAATACTTATCTATGAATTTATGGTTTTAAAAATTCATAGACATAAGAATTGAAAGTTACTTACCGGGCACCTGGGTGGCTCAGTTGGTTAAGCGACTGCCTTCGGCTCAGGTCATGATCCTGGAGTCCCTGGATCGAGTCCCGCATCAGGCTCCCTGCTCGGCAGGGAGTCTGCTTCTCCCTCTGACCCTCCCCCCTCTCATGTGCTCTCTCTCATTCTCTCTCTCTCAAATAAATAAATAAAATCTTAAAAAAAAAAAAAAAAAAGTTACTTACCTGTTAACGATTTTCTTGAATTGTAGAAGTACATTTGGAGAGAAGTTAAGGGATATATGTTTTACTCATTTGTATTTGTACAATGAGAATAAATTATGGGTAGTTAATTAAATATAACTTCCAAAATTTTTGTAGCTTTTTAATTCCTAGTTATTTAGGGATGCAAAATACAATTTCAGAATTTTCCTTAAAAAATAACAAATTACACACAAGTAACTTCATGGAAAATTACAAAACATTATTTATTTACTATGATGTTTACCCCAGAATAAAATTTCCTACATGATTTTCTTTTTCAAAGAAATATTTTTCATGAGAAATATTCTTTTCTAAATACTGTGATAGGGGTGCCTGGGTGGCTCAGTCATTAAGCATCTGCCTTCTGCTCAGGTCATGATCCTGGGGTCCTGGGATTGAGCCCCACATCGGGCTCCCTGCTCAGCGGGAAGCCTGCTTCTTCCTTTCCCACTCCCCCTGCTTGTGTTCCTGCTCTCCTTATCTCTTTCTCTGTCAAATAAATAAACAAAATCTAAACCTGTACCTCTGAAACAAATAATACATTATATGTTTAAAAAAAAAGAAAAGAAGAAGAAGAAGATAGCAGGAGGGGAAGAATGAAGGGGGGGAAATCAGAGGGGGAGATGAGCCATGAGAGACTATGGACTCTTGAGAAACAAACTGAGGGTTCTAGAGGGGACGGGGGTGGGGGGATGGGCTAGCCTGGTGATGGTATTAAAGAGGGCACGTTCTGCATGGAGCACTGGGTGTTATATGCAAACAATAAGTCATGGAACACTACATCAAAAGCTAATGATGTAATGTGTGGTGATTAACATAACATAATAATAAAAAAAAATACTGTGATAGAAGACAGTATCTCTAGCAGCTGAAGCCCACTGCTTTGCCAGTAATTCTTCCATTTGATCCTCTTGAAAAGCACTTTTTTCTTCAATAATCGTACATGAAGATAACACTATTATTCCCTTTTACTGAATGACCTCTTTAATTTCACTCTCCTGACTACAGAGTACATGAGAACAGTCGAACATGCAGAAATACAACTTGTATAATAGGGTTCTGTATATCAACACCTGTGAGAGATGGTTAAGTATTTATTATTAAATGATTTCTCTCTACCAAGAAATATTTTCTACTTTTTATTGCTTCAGAGGGTATGAGCTTTTTTTATCAATAATTATTATCCTTTTTGCTCTCTTTAAGTCATTAAGTTTCCTTTAATTACAAATAAATATTATACTATGTGCTTTATAAAATAAGTAGGTAGGAAAACTTGTCAAAATTTCTCAAACTATACCTGCACAGTTTCTCAGTATAAAACTGTGCTATTCTTTCATCACCATCTAATTACTGAAATAGGTGCAAATAAAAACAATTGGCACATGATAAGCTTGGCAACATGTTTGATATAGAGATCTTGAAAAAGTTAGTAAATGCTCTAACCTATATTTTCAAAAAATGTTTTTTAATATATCAAACAATTTAATATTTGAATTAAATTTAAATAAAGTTAAAAATAGACAACAAAATCTACCTTGCTTAATTTTCATTGCCCTAACAAAATATTAGTTTCTAGGATGTGAAAATAATTTAAATAACTCTAATACCTAAAAAAGTTACTTAAACTGTCGACACAAATATGATAGTAATGAAAGAGAGGAGCTATTACAACTTGAGAAAACTAAAGAACATTTAACATTTGGGTACATACTTTTAAGTGTAGCAAGATTTTGAATAAGATTTACCTCTCATGCTTAAAATGTCTAAAGCTTTGTGTAGTGTTGATAAATAATAATAAGGAAACATTTACAGCTCTATCAAGTGAATGTAGTATGCAAAAGACCTGTGAGAAACATTAAAAAAAAAACACATTTAGAAAGAAGGAGGTAAGTGAGTTAAGAAATGCTACTCAAATCAGATTTCTTTTCTTTTTTTTTTTTTTTTTTCCAAGATTTTATTTATTTATTTGACAGAGAGAGAGACAGCAAGAGAGGGAACACAAGTAGGAGGAGTGGGAGAGGGAGAAGCAGCTTCCCGCTGAGCATGGAGCCCGATGCAGGGCTCGATCCTAGGACTCTGGGATCATGACCTGAGCCAAAGGCAGCTGCTTAACTGACTGAGCCACCCAGGCACACCCAGATTTATTTTCTATACTGAAGTATATTTCTTTTGCATTAAATCTATCAGGTATAATACAGTTAAAGCCCCAGTTAAAGCATTCTTTATGATACCTGTAACATCTCCTTCAGAATTTCAGAGACACTAGAAAAAAATATTTTATTTCCCCCAATATTTCTCTCTTTCCTTGATGATTCTTTATTTCCAGAAATCTCATGAATCAAGAGATGTGTATCTTTGATATGAGTGAAATGAAAATAACTTTGATTAACAAAATAGGACATTAATCCTTCGTATCACATTATGGCATTAGCCTTAATACCACTGTAAGTGGGCCCTGGATATACTCTCCAGGAGGACGGTTTCTGGCCTGCTTGTTCAGTGATGGGTCCTAGTACCTAGAAAAATGCATGACATGTAGTAGGTTCTCAATGAATATTTTTGAATGGTATGTGTAAATGGAAGTAAAGTAGAAGAAATATTGGAGAAGCAGAAATATTACAAAAAAATTTAATTCATCACAAGAAAGGTCTCTGTGAGAGTATAAATGTATCTAAATTTGTATCTAAATACAAATTGTTGCAAATACTTAACAAAATTCAGATATTGAAGAAAATAGGAAAAAGAAATATAATTTTTGGACAAGTGTGGCATAATTATCTCATATAAAAGAGATAACTAGAGGATAACATGCAAATTGCAACCTCTGATAAGCAGCTTGAAGATAAAACAAAATAAATAGAATGAGTACATAAAACCATTTTTATTTTAATTGGGAAAACAAATTATAAGTTACTTTTATTTTTTTTTTTATTTTTTTATTTTTTTAAAGATTTTTTATTTATTTATTTGAGAGAGAATGAGAGAGAGCAAGCACATGAGAGGGGGAGGGTCAGAGGGAGAAGCAGACTCCCTGCCGAGCAGGGAGCCCGATGCGGGACTCGATCCAGGGACTCCAGGATCATGACCTGAGCTGAAGGCAGTCGCTTAACCAACTGAGCCACCCAGGCGCCCTATAAGTTACTTTTAAAATATGCTATTTATTGAGGTAAAAAATTGAACATTTCTCTTGAATTTTAATATTCACCTTTATTATAGGTCTCATATATGACATGTGATAAGTAAACATACTTGAGGAACCATACTTGGGGAAATGTATGTATTTCATTTAACAGTGTCAACAATAGTCTCTGGTTTCCTAGCAATACTTTAGCAAAATAGTGAAGAAAAATCTGTCTCTACTGGAACCTCCTAGCCATAAATGCTTACCTTGCTGTCAGATTTTTCTCTATGGTGACTTTGAGGAGGTTGTAACTTGTGTTTTAGATGTAACCCACAAGAACACTATTAAAAGTTTAAACTCTTCTACAAAGGGTTACATTTCACTTTACTACTTTTCACTTGTAAATAAATGGTAGATTCATCTTGATAAATCATCCCATCAATTTCTTGGTAACAAGTGATCTTTTTTACAGAGCTTCTCCTCTACAGCCAACAAGAAGACAGGGATGTCCACTCTCACTACCCTTTATTTAACATGGTACTGGAAATCCTAGCCTCAGCAATCAGACAACAAAAAGAAAAGGCATCCAAAATTGGCAAGGAAGAAGTCAAACTTTCACTCTTTGCAGATGACATGATACTATATATAGAAAACTATAGAAATCGCCATAGTTTTACCTTTTCCTGAATGCCATGTTGGAAACATACAGTGCACAGCTTTCAGATTGGCTTCATTCACTTAGTAATATGTATTTAAGTTTCATCCATGTATTTTCTTGGTTTAAGAGATCATTTATTTCTTTGTGTCATCTTCAGTTTCTTTCATCAGTGTTTGATATTTTTCAGAGTACAGGTCTTTTACCTCTTGGTTAGGTTTATTCCTAGGTATGTTATTATTTTGGGTGCAATTATAAATGGGTTTGATTGCTTAATTTCTCTTGATGCTTCATTATTGGTATATAGAAATGATTTCTGTATATTGATTTTGTATCCTCTGGCTTTACTGAATTCGTTTACCAGTTCTAGCAGGTTTTGGGTGGAGTCTTCTGGGTTTTCTATATATAGTATCATGTCATCTGCAAAGAGTGAAAGTTTGACTTCTTCCTTGCCAATTTTGGATGCCTTCTATTTCTTTTTGTTGTCTGATTGCTGAGGCTAGGATTTCCAGTACTATGTTGAATAGCAGTGGTGAGAGTGGACATCCCTGCTGTGTTCCTGACCTTAGGGGAAGAGCTCTCAGTTTTTCCCCATTGAGAATGATACTTGCTGTGGGGTTTTCATAGGTGGCTTTTATGATATTGAGGTATATATACTCAATCCCTACACTGTGAAAAGTTTTGATCAAGAAAGGATGCTGTACTTTGTCAAATGCTTTTTCTGCATCTATTGGGAGGATCATATGGTTCTTGTTCTTTCTTTTATTACTGTATTGTATCACACTTTTATTAATATAGTGTATCACATTGATTGATTTGCAGATGTTGAACCAACCTTGCAGCCCAGGAATAAAAGACAGTTGGTCGTGGTGAATAATCCTTTTAATGTACTGTTGGATCCTATTGGCTAGTATCTTGGTGAGAATTTTTGCATCCATGTTCATCAGGGATATTGGTCTGTAGTTCTCCTTTTTGGTGGGGTCTTTGGTTTTGGGATCAAGGTAATGCTGGCCTCATAAAATGAATTTGGAAGTTTTCCATCCATTTCTATTTTTTGGAACAGTTTCAGAAGAATAGGTATTCATTCTTCTTTAAAAGTTTGGTAGAATTCCCCTGGGAAGCCGTCTGGTCCCGGGCTCTTGTTTGTTGGGAGATTTTTGATTACTGCTTCAATTGCCTTGGTGGTTATGGGTCTGTTCAAGTTTTCTATTTCTTCCTGGTTCAGTTTTGGTAGTTTATACATCTCTAGGAATGCATCCATGTCTTCCAGATTATCTAATTTGCTGTCATATAGTTGCTCATAATATGTTCTTATAATAGTTTGTATTTCTTTGGTGTTGGTTGTGATCTCTCCTCTTTCATTCATGCCTTATTTATTTGGGTCCTTTCTCTTTTCTTTATTTTTGTTATTTTTTTAAAGATTTTATTTATTTATTTGACAGAGAGAGACACAGTGAGAGAGGGAACACAAGCAGGGGGTAGTGGGAGAGGGAGAAGCAGGCTTCCTGCTGAGCAGGGAGCCCGATGCGGGGCCTGATCCCAGGACCCTGAGATCATGACCTGAGCTGAAGGCAGACGCTTAACAACTGAGCCACCCAGGCGCCCCTCTTTTCTTTTTGATGAGTCTGGCCAGGGGTTTATCAATCTTGTTAATTCTTTTAAAGAACCAGATCCTAGTTTTGCTGATCTGTTCTGCTGTTCTTTTGGTTTCTATTTCATTGATTTCTACTCTGATCTTTATTATTTCTCTTCTCCTGCTGGGTTTAGGCTTTATTTGTTGTTCTTTCTCCAGCTCCTTTAGGTGTAGGATTAAGTTGTGTATTTGAGACCTTTCTTGTTTCTTGAGAAAGGCTTGTATTGCTATATACTTTCCTCTTAGGACCGCCTTTGCTGCATCCCAAAGATTTTGAACAGTTGTGTTTTCATTTTCCTTTGTTTCCATGAATTTTTTAAATTCTTCTTTAATTTCCTGGTTGACCCATTCATTCTTTAGTAGGATGCTCTTTAGCCTCCATGTATTTGAGTTCTTTCCAACTTTCCTCTTGTGATTGAGTTCTAGTTTCAAAGCATTGTGGTCCGAAAACATGCAGGGAATGATCCCAGTCTTTTGGTACCGGTTGAGACCTGATTTGTGACCCAGGATGTGATCTATTCTGGAGAATGTTCCATGGGCACTAGAGAAGAATGTGTATTCTGTTGCTTTGGGATGGAATTTTCTGGATATATCTGTGAAATCCATCTGGTCCAGTGTGTCATTTAAAGTCTTTATTTCCTTGTTGACCTTTGGCTTAGATGATCTGTCCATTTCAGTGAGGGGTTGTTAAAGTCCCTACTATTATTATATTATTGTCGATGTATATCTTTGATTTTGTTGTTAATTGACTTATATAATTGGCTGCCATGTTAGGGGCATAGACATTTAAAATAGACCCTTTAAGTAGGATATAGTGTCCTTCCTCATCTTTTATTATAGTCTTTGGTTTAAAATCTAATTTGTCTGATATAAGGATTGCCACCCCAGCTTTCTTTTGATGTCCATTAACATGGTAAATGGTTTTCCACCCCGTCACTTTAAATCTGGAGGTGTCTTTGGGTCTAAAATAAGTCTCTTGCAAACAGCATATTGATGGATCTTGTTTTTTTATCCAGTCTGATACCCTGTGTCTTTTGATTGGGGCATTTAGTCCATTTACATTCAGGTTAACTACTGAGAGATATGAATTTAGTGTCATTGTATTGCCTGTAAGGTGACTGTTACTGTATATTGTCTCTGTTCCTTCCTGGTCTTTGTTACTTTTAGGCTCTTTCTTTGCTTAGAGGACCCCTTTCAATATTTATTGTAGGGCTGGTTTGGTGTTTGCAAATTCCTTTAGTTTTTGTTTGTCCTGGAAGCTTTTTATTGCTCCTTCTATTTTCAGTGACAGCCTAGCTGGATATAGTATTCTTGGGTGCATATTTTTCTTGTTTAGTGCTCTGAATATATCATGCCAGTCCCTTCTGGCCTGCCAGGTCTCTGTGGATAGGTCTGCTGCCAATCTAATGCTCCTACCATTGTAGGTTACAGACCTCTTGTTCTGAGCTGCTTTCAGGATTCTCTGTCTCTGAGACTTGTGAGTTTTACTTAGATGTCTGGGTGTTGTCCTATTTTTATTGATTTTGAGGGGGTTTCTCTGTGCCTTCTGGACTTTGGTGCCTGTTTCCTTCCCCAAATTAGGGAAGTTCTGTGCTATAATTTGCTCGAATATAACTTCTGCCCCTCTCTCTCTTTCTTCTTCTGGGATCCCAATAATTCTAATGTTGTTTCACTTTATGGTATCACTTATCTCCTGAATTCTCCCCTTGTGATCCAGTAGTTGTTTATCTCTCTTTTTCTTAGCTTCTCTATTCTCCATCATTTGGTCTTCTATATCATTAATTCTCTCTTCTGCCTCATTTATCCTAGCAGTTAGAGCCTCCATTTTTTATTGCACCTCATTAATAGCCTTTTTGATTTCGACTTGGTTAGATTTTAGTTCTTTTATTTCTCCAGAAAGGTATTCTCTAGTGTCTTCCATGCTTTTTTCAAGCCCAGCTAGTATTTTTGTAATCATCATTCTGAACTCTAGTTCCAACATCTTACTAATGTCTGTATTGATTAGGTCCCTGACAGTTGGTACTGCCTCTTGTTCTTTTTCTTGAGTTGAGTTTTTCCATGTTGTCATTTTGTCCAGAGGAAAATAGATGAATGAGACAACAAAATGCTAAAAGGGTAACAATGCCCCAGAAAAATATACACTAAAGAAATCAGAAGAGACCTGAAACCAGGGGAAAAGAAAAGGAAAAAAAAAAAAAAAAAAGAATATGGTCGTGCTGTTGAATAGAACAGAGCTACACACTAGATTTTGGATATATTTTGGTCTGTTAGAAGAAACTGCCTCCCAAAATTTTAAAGAAAGACAAACTTATAATATATATACAAAAATAAGAGTAAATACAATGAAGGGATGGAATTTGACTGTAAAGATGAAAATTAAAAAAGATTTTTAAAAAGGAATTGATAAGAAGTTGGTTGAAAAAAGAATGAAAAAACATTAAAAAAAAAAGGAGAGATGTGATCAGGCGGGAGACTAGAACAATGTCATACACTAGATTTAGGGTATATTTTGGTCTGTTAGAAGAAACTGTATCCCAAAATTTTAAAGAAAGAAAAACTTATATATATATATATATATACAAAAAATAAGGTTAAATACAACAAAGGGATAGAATATGACTAAAAATGAAAATTAAGAAAAGATTTTAAAAAAGGAATTGATAAGATGTTGGTTGAAAAAGG